>NC_069500.1:1233077553-1233677553 GCF_027579735.1 Bombina bombina | reverse complement strand
GATTTCTATGCAAACCCTCCACAGGCTGCTATTTTGGTCTTAGATTAAATATTTTTAGAATGTGGAGTTCATACGCTGACATTATAATATAAAATGAAGTTATGTGTCATCTCGCCTAAGATACTGTCTATCTTCATAATCAGATTTGAAATGTATTTACTATTGCTTTATGCACATATTGCTTTCTCAATAATGCTTTCCTATAGACAATGTATTACTTTCTCTGTTGTAACTTTGGCCTTAGGGCGAGTCCTTGTTGCAATGATATATGCTTTAACTTCAATAAAAAAATTATTTTCAAAAAAAAAAATTGAATAGCAAGCATGTACATGTAAAATAGATCATTTAACAACCAGTTATGGGTCTATTCTTTTCTTTCCATGACCTTCTAATATTGCACAAAGTAGGTGGAATGTATATGATATAAATATTAATAAAGTTGGACATTGTGAAAACTAATTGTTAGACACATTTAATTTACTTATCAATAATTCTACCATTATTCATCTGATGTTTCTTCTCAATAATATGCATTGTGAAAACTAACCTGGTGTATGATCTTTAAAAGTAGATTCTAGTCCAAATAGTTTATCTGCATTATATGTCACATTCATCACTTTATAAATAGAGGATTGTGTCTAAAATACCATCTAAAATAAATGAATAAGAGGAAAAGTGAATTTATGCTTACCTGATAAATTAATTTCTTCTATGGTATGACAAATCCACGGATTCATCCTTTACTTGTGGGATATTATCCTCCTGCTAACAGGAAGTGGCAAAGAGCACCACAGCAAAGCTGTCTATATAGCTCCTCCCTTAGCTCCACCACCCAGTCATTCGACCGAAGGTACAGGAAGAAAAAGGAGAAACTACAAGGTGCAGAGGTGACTGAAGTTTAAAATAAAAAAATATAATCTGTCTTAAAATGACAGGGCGGGCCGTGGACTCATCGTACCATAGATTAAATTAATTTATCAGGTAAGCATAAATTCACTTTTCTTCTATAAGGTACGACGAGTCCACTGATTCATCCTTTACTTGTGGGATACAATACCAAAGTTACAGGACACGGATGAATGGGAGGGACAAGACAGATGGTTAAAAAGAAGGCACCACTCCTTGAAGGACTTTTCTCCCAAAAATAGCCTCCGAAGAAGCAAAAGTATCAAATTTGTAAAATTTGGAAAAGGTATGAAGCGAAGACCAAGTTGCAGCCTTACAAATCTGTTCAACAGAAGCATCATTTTTAAAGAAGATGTTTGACGGAAATCTTTGCTTGCTTGCAAGTAAAACTTCAAAGCACGAACCACGTCCAAGTTGTGCAACAGACGCTCCTTCTTAGAGGAAGAATTAGGGCACAGAGAAGGAACAACAATTTCCTGATTGATATTCCTATTAGTAACAACCTTAGGCCTAGATTTAGAGTTCGGCGGTAGCCGTCAAAACCAGCGTTAGAGGCTCCTAACGCTGGTTTTGGGCGCCCGCTGGTATTTGGAGTCAGTGATTAAAGGGTCTAACGCTCACTTTTCAGCCGCGACTTTTCCATACCGCAGATCCCCCTACGCCATTTGCGTAGCCTATCTTTTCAATGGGATCTTTCTAACGCCGGTATTTAGAGTCGTTTCTGCAGTGAGCGTTAGAGCTCTAACGACAAGATTCCAGCCGCCTGAAAATAGCAGGAGTTAAGAGCTTTCTGGCTAACGCCGGTTTATAAAGCTCTTAACTACTGTACCCTAAAGTACACTAACACCCATAAACTACCTATGTACCCCTAAACCGAGGTCCCCCCACACCGCCGCCACTCGATTAAAATTTTTAACCCCTAATCTGCCGACCGCCACCTACGTTATATTTATGTACCCCTAATCTGCTGCCCCTAACCCCGCCGACCCCTGTATTATATTTATTCACCCCTAACCTGCCCCCCACAACGTCGCCGCCAGCTACTTACAATTATTAACCCCTAAACTTCCGATCGGAGCTCACCGCTATTCTAATAAATGGATTAACCCCTAAAGCTAAGTCTAACCCTAACACTAACACCCCCCTAAGTTAAATATAATTTTTATCTAACGAAATAAATTAACTCTTATTAAATAACTTATTCCTATTTATAGCTAAATACTTACCTGTAAAATAAATCCTAATATAGCTACAATATAAATTATAATTATATTATAGCTATTTTAGGATTAATATTTATTTTACAGGCAACTTTGTAATTATTTTAACCAGGTACAATAGCTATTAAATAGTTAAGAACTATTTAATAGTTACCTAGTTAAAATAATAACAAATTTACCTGTAAAATAAATCCTAACCTAAGTTATAATTAAACCTAACACTACCCTATCAATAAAATAATTAAATAAACTACCTACAATTACCTACAATTAACCTAACACTACACTATCAATAAATTAATTAAACACAATTGCTACAAATAAATACAATTAAATAAACTAGCTAAAGTACAAAAAATAAAAAAGAACTAAGTTACAGAAAATAAAAAAATATTTACAAACATAAGAAAAATATTACAACAATTTTAAACTAATTACACCTACTCTAAGCCCCCTAATAAAATAACAAAGCCCCCCAAAATAAAAAATTCCCTACCCTATTCTAAATTAAAAAGGTTACAAGCTCTTTTACCTTACCAGCCCTGAACAGGGCCCTTTGCGGGGCATGCCCCAAGAATTTCAGCTCTTTTGCCTGTAAAAGAATAAATACAATACCCCCCCCCCCAACATTACAACCCACCACCCACATACCCCTAATCTAACCCAAACCCCCCTTAAATAAACCTAACACTAAGCCCCTGAAGATCTTCCTACCTTGTCTTCACCATCCAGGTATCACCGATCCGTCCTGGCTCCAAGATCTTCATCCAACCCAAGCGGGGGTTGGCGATCCATAATCCGGTGCTCCAAAGTCTTCCTCCTATCCGGCAAGAAGAGGACATCCGGACCGGCAAACATCTTCTCCAAGCGGCATCTTCGATCTTCTTCCATCCGGTGCGGAGCGGGTCCATCTTGAAGCAGGTGACGCGGATCCATCCTCTTCTTCCGATGTCTCCCGACTAATGACGGTTCCTTTAAGGGACGTCATCCAAGATGGCGTCCCTCGAATTCCGATTGGCTGATAGGATTCTATCAGCCAATCGGAATTAAGGTAGGAATTTTCTGATTGGCTGATGGAATCAGCCAATCAGAATCAAGTTCAATCCGATTGGCTGATCCAATCAGCCAATCAGATTGAGCTCGCATTCTATTGGCTGTTCCGATCAGCCAATAGAATGCGAGCTCAATCTGATTGGCTGATGGGATCGGCCAATCGGATTGAACTTGATTCTGATTGGCTGATTCCATCAGCCAATCAGAAAATTCCTACCTTAATTCCGATTGGCTGATAGAATCCTATCAGCCAATCGGAATTCGAGGGACGCCATCTTGGATGACGTCCCTTAAAGGAACCGTCATTAGTCGGGAGACATCGGAAGAAGAGGATGGATCCGCGTCGCCTGCTTCAAGATGGACCCGCTCCGCACCGGATGGAAGAAGATCGAAGATGCCGCTTGGAGAAGATGTTTGCCGGTCCGGATGTCCTCTTCTTGCCGGATAGGAGGAAGACTTTGGAGCACCGGATTATGGATCGCCAACCCCCGCTTGGGTTGGATGAAGATCTTGGAGCCAGGACGGATCGGTGATACCTGGATGGTGAAGACAAGGTAGGAAGATCTTCAGGGGCTTAGTGTTAGGTTTATTTAAGGGGGGTTTGGGTTAGATTAGGGGTATGTGGGTGGTGGGTTGTAATGTTGGGGGGGGGGGGTATTGTATTTATTCTTTTACAGGCAAAAGAGCTGAAATTCTTGGGGCATGCCCCGCAAAGGGCCCTGTTCAGGGCTGGTAAGGTAAAAGAGCTTGTAACCTTTTTAATTTAGAATAGGGTAGGGAATTTTTTATTTTGGGGGGCTTTGTTATTTTATTAGGGGGCTTAGAGTAGGTGTAATTAGTTTAAAATTGTTGTAATATTTTTCTTATGTTTGTAAATATTTTTTTATTTTCTGTAACTTAGTTCTTTTTTATTTTTTGTACTTTAGCTAGTTTATTTAATTGTATTTATTTGTAGCAATTGTGTTTAATTAATTTATTGATAGTGTAGTGTTAGGTTAATTGTAGGTAATTGTAGGTAGTTTATTTAATTATTTTATTGATAGGGTAGTGTTAGGTTTAATTATAACTTAGGTTAGGATTTATTTTACAGGTAAATTTGTTATTATTTTAACTAGGTAACTATTAAATAGTTCTTAACTATTTAATAGCTATTGTACCTGGTTAAAATAATTACAAAGTTGCCTGTAAAATAAATATTAATCCTAAAATAGCTATAATATAATTATAATTTATATTGTAGCTATATTAGGATTTATTTTACAGGTAAGTATTTAGCTTTAAATAGGAATAAGTTATTTAATAAGAGTTAATTTATTTCGTTAGATAAAAATTATATTTAACTTAGGGGGGTGTTAGTGTTAGGGTTAGACTTAGCTTTAGGGGTTAATCCATTTATTAGAATAGCGGTGAGCTCCGATCGGAAGTTTAGGGGTTAATAATTGAAGGTAGGTGTCGGCGATGTTAGGGAGGGCAGATTAGGGGTTAATACTATTTATGATAGGGTTAGTGAGGCGGATTAGGGGTTAATAACTTTATTATAGTAGCGCTCAGGTCCGCTCGGCAGATTAGGGGTTAATAAGTGTAGGTAGGTGTCGGCGACGTTGTGGGGGGCAGATTAGGGGTTAATAAATATAACATAGGGGTCGGCGGTGTTAGGGCAGCAGATTAGGGGTACATAGGGATAACGTAGGTGGCGGCGTTTTACGGAGCGGCAGATTAGGGGTTAAAAGTGTAATGCAGGGGTCAGCGATAGCGGGGGCGGCAGATTAGGGGTTAATAAGTGTAAGGTTTGGGGTGTTTAGACTCGGGGTACATGTTAGAGTGTTAGGTGCAGACGTAGGAAGTGTTTTCCCATAGGAAACAATGGGGCTGCGTTAGGAGCTGAACGCTGCTTTTTTGCAGGTGTTAGGTTTTTTTACAGCTCAAACAGCCCCATTGTTTCCTATGGGGGAATCGTGCACGAGCACGTTTTTGATGCCGGCCGCGTCCGTAAGCAGCTCTGGTATCGAGAGTTGCATTTGCGGTAAAAATGCTCTACGCTCCTTTTTTGGAGCCTAACGCAGCATTTGTTTGAACTCTCGATACCAGAGTTAAATTTATGGTGCGGCCAGAAAAAAACCCGCGGAGCGTTAACAGCCCTTTTACCGCCGAACTCTAAATCTAGGCCTTAGGAAGGAATCCAGGTTTGGTACGCAAAACCACCTTATCAGCATGGAAAACAAGATAAGGCGAGTCGCATTGTAATGCAGATAGTTCAGAAACTCTTTGAGCCGAAGAGATAGCAACTAAAAACAGAACTTTCCAAGATAGAAGCTTAATATCTTTGGAATGCATAGGTTCAAACGGAACCCCTTGAAGAATTTTAAGAACTAAATTCAAACTCCATGGCGGAGCAACAGGTTTAAACACAGGCTCAATTCTAACTAAATCCTGACAGAACGACTGAACATCTGGAACATCTGCCAGACGCTTGTGCAGTAGAATTGATAAGGCAGATATCTGTCCCTTTAAGGAACTAGTTGATAACCCCTTCTCCAATCCTTCTTGGAAAATGGACAAAATCCTAGGAATCCTGATCTTACTCCATGAGTAGCCTTTGGATTCGCACCAATAAAGATATTTACGCCATATCTTATGATAAATTTTCCTAGTGACAGGCTTTCGAGCCCGAATCAAGGTATCTATGACCGACTCAGAGAAACCCCGCCTGGATAAAATCAAGCGTTCAATCTCCAAGCAGTCAGCCACAGAGAAACTAGATTTGGATGCTGGAACGGACCTTGAATCAGAAGCTCCTGTCTCAGTGGCAGAGTCCATGGTGGAAGAGATGACATGTCCACCAGGTCTGCATACCAAGTCCTGCGCGGCCACACAGGTGCTATCAAAATCACCGAAGCTCTCTCCTGTTTGATTTTGGCAATCAAACGAGGAAAGAGAGGAAATGGTGGAAACACATAAGTCAGGTTGAATGACCAGGGTACTGCTAGAGCATCTATCAGTACTGCCTGAGGATCCCTTGACCTGGACAGGTAAAAAGGAAGTTTGGCGTTCTGACGAGACGCCATCAGATCCAATTCTGGTGTGCCCCATTGCTGTAATATTTTTTTATCACCTCTTTCACTTTACCCTTCCTAGTACTTAGAGTAGGCAAAGAGAATGACTGGGGGGTGGAGCTAAGGGAGGAGCTATATAGACAGCTCTGCTGTGGTGCTCTTTGCCACTTCCTGTTAGCAGGATTATAATATCCCACAAGTAAAGGATGAATCCGTGGACTCGTCATACCTTATAGAAGAGACAAGTGTTTCACAGTCTTGTTCCAGACATTGGGGCCTATTTATCCAAGGTCTTGCGGACCTGATCCAACCTCACAAGAGCTGCTGGTGCAACGCCGCCCCTGCTGACTCGCGGCCAATCGGCCGCCAGCAGGGAGGTGTCAATCAACCCGATCGTACTCGATCGGGTTGATTTCCAGCGATTCCTGTCCGCCTCATCAGAGCAGTCGGACAGGGTTATGGAGCAGCGGTCTTTAGACTGCTGCTTCATAACGGCTGTTTCTGGCGAGTCTGAAGACTCGCCAGAAACACAGGCCCACAAGCTCCATTCGGAGCTTGATAAATGGGCCCCATTGTGTACACTTACTATGTGAAGGTGTCTTTAGATGTTGTTGAAGTCAGCACAGTTGAAAGACAATGCCACAGACATGATCACATTGGTATTCCTCACTTTTAGTCTGTAGATGAAGTAAATCTCCCTAATAGAAAATAAAGTGTAAATCAAATATCGAAAAGTGGTACATAGTTCTGCATCCCTTCCCCTAACACTAACTATTTTCTAAAGGTTTCTTAGCAATAGCTTAATAAGCGTATGTAGCCTCTTTGTGTTATGTTGTTATAACAATCATTGTGCATACTCAACCTCTGATGTATGACTTTGACAATTCAATGTGTTTCAGAGTATCCCTTTATTTGCTATCTGTTGCATTCATCCCTTTCAGACTATCTAAAATCTAATCATTTCTAAAATGAATAATACATGTAATACATGATGGATCAGTGGCCAACCCCCCCCCCCCCCCCACATTCTTCGTCCATACTTTGTGTATACTTACCATCTGATGTTGTCTTTAAAAATCAGATGGCGAAGTTATCACAAAAGCCAATGCCAGAGACATATTATGTATAATTTATCTATGATTATAAAATATATTTTAGATTTTGATATAGTAATTTCTTGAACAATCCGAACATGTTTGCACAATTATACTTTAATTTTATTAAAATTGTCACATTTTTGCAATGCTCATATATAACTTATAGTATTTACCTTCTGAAGTGGTTGTTAATGATGTTGTCTCTGACATTGACCCCCTCGTCCCGGAATGGCCCCTTTACGATGATGTTGTCGTCCTCCTCATCTCTTTGGAGGGCTGGGGGCACCTGGATGTCCTGCAGCATTCCTGCCTGTTGAGCTGTGTTATGAAGGACACTGCAGGCTATATTGCTCTTCTCCGCCTTCCTAGGGCTGTATTGGAGTGCTCCTCCAGACTATCCAGACATCAAAAGCACATTTTGAGGAGCCTAAACATCAGTTCAACTACAGGCCTAGTTTGCCTGTGCACCTGATTACAGCACTCCCGTGCCTCTTTGGTGGGGTTACGTAACATTACGAAATGTCAATATTATAAATATATGATAAATAAAAAGATGAAAAAAAATATATAAAGGGAAAAAAATCATAGAATGCATTTGTGTATATGTAAATAGCATAAAATCCATTAAATTAAAATTAAGGTTAAACGTTTACATAACTTAGCTAAAATGTATAAATGTAATAAACGTTAATTGCTCTGCTAGTGACTTTGCTAATTTTACAAAGTCTTTTAAACTGCTAAACTGTCATCTACGTCAGTTTTGTTTTTAAGAGCTACACCGTCCCTTTTTAAAAGTATTGTCAAGACATTTGATGAAAGAGACAAGTTAATGTTTAAACCTCATTGTATATCTGCACAGTTTAGCTATGACCTGCTACATATCTGTTTGGAGCTAAACCTAGACATTTGCTGAAAGAAACAAGTAAATGGTTAAACATCATTCTATATCTACACAGTTTAGCTATTACCTGCTACATATCTGTTTTGAGCTAAACCTATACATTTTCTGAAAGAGACAAGTAAATTGTTAAATATCATTCTATATCTACACTTTTTAGCTATGGCCTGCTACATATCTGTTTGGAGCTAAACCTAGACATTTGCTGAAAGAAACAAGTAAATGGTTAAACATCATTCTATATCTACACAGTTTAGCTATGACCTGCTACATATCTGTTTGGAGCTAAACCTAGACATTTGCTGAAAGAAACAAGTAAATGGTTAAACATCATTCTATATCTACACAGTTTAGCTATGACCTGCTACATATCTGTTTGGAGCTAAACCTAGACATTTGCTGAAAGAACAAGTAAATTGTTAAACATCATTCTATATATGTACATTTTAGCTATGACCTGCTACATATCTGTTTTGAGCTAAACCTATACATTTTCTGAAAGAGACAAGTAAATTGTTAAATATCATTCTATATCTACACTTTTTAGCTATGGCCTGCTACATATCTGTTTGGAGCTAAACCTAGACATTTGCTGAAAGAGACAAGTAAATGGTTAAACATCATTCTATATCTGCACATTTTAGCTATGACCTGCTACATATCTGTTTTGAGCCAAACCTATAGATTTGCTGAAAGAGACAAGTAAATGGTTAAACATCATTCTATATCTGCACATTTTAGCTATGACCTGCTACATATCTGTTTTGAGCTTAACCTAAACATTTGCTGAAAGAAGACAAGTAAATGGTTAAACATCATTCTATGGGGTAGATTTATCAAAGCTTCAACTGATAATATGCTGGAATCCTGCGACAAATTCGGCACAAGATTGATTCGTCGTAGTTAACAAAGCATCAAGATTGTCAAATGTTGAAATGTGTGACGCAATATAAACTCCCGCGATCTCAATCCGATGCAGATCGATGCTTGCGTCATTGCAGATGTTTTGAATTCACATTTAACTCTATTTGACCCTCTTCCCAATTTATCAAACATTCAAAAGGTACACTTGCGTCAATTACGACGCAGTGTACCTAGCATTCAAACCGCCACCCTTGAGGGCACGAATGTCATAGAAATCAATGGGAGTCTGAAAACACAGAACGGTTATGTTCGATGCTGCAAGACAATTAAGCATATTAGATAATAAAAGTAAATTAGAAACTTTATTAAAATTGTATACTCTATCTAAATTAAACAATATTATTTCTCCAAATTTGGTGCAAAGTATTGCTCCAAATTTGGTGCAAAGTATTGCTCCAAATTTGGTGCACTAGTAGATATAGGGATAAAAATGAAATAAATACATTACTACTTATGGATTATGTTACATCTTTGTCTCTCATTACAAAGCAATACTTTGCTCCAAATTTGGTGCGAAGTATTGCTCCAAATTTGCACAAAGTATTGCTCCAAATTTGCACAAAGTATTGCTCCAAACTTGGTGCAAATTATTGCTCCAAACTTGGTGCACTAGTAGATATAGAGATAAAAATGAAATAAATATATAACATAATATAGCTAACTTCCTTTTTTTTTTTTTTTTTTTTTTTTGATATATCTATTTGCACCATGTTTAAGGCATGTAATACAAGTCCCACTCTCCACTTCGCACCAAATTTGATGCAACACTTTTCGCACCAAATTTGACGCAATACTCCTAAACAAACCCACAAACTAGTGAAAGTTTCCACCACTTTTGATAGGGAAATGCATAATCACATGATTTATGACATCAGCCAATCTGATTTAAATATACATTTTATACTATCACTAACAAATCAAATTGCTCGATACTTGTGTCATTGACCACTCATCAGAACTTGTAAGTGCCATTTGTTACATTGTGTATTATACTTTGAAAGTATGTAATTTCCTAAATGATTTTGACCTTCTAATGATGTTTACACATGTAAAACACATAACTACAGTGCCAAATAGTATATTTCGTGATCTATCTGTCATTGCGGGACCTACGCAAGAATTAATAAATTAGCGCAAACCATAGGCCGCCTATATTACGAGTTTAAAAATAGGAAATTATTGCGTGTGTTACGGAAAATGGTAGATTGCGTGCCTGAGCACATATTCCCCATAGAAGTCAATGGAGGAGAGAAATAGAAAAAAAAAATCATTCAAACACTCCTGTTGTGCGCAGAGTGAGTGACGTTATGTTATTCTGTGAAATAGTACATGCAATAGTGATTATTTCATATTGCAAAAATGTTTTGTGAACGCAATCTGCTGTATATTGTTTGTATGTAGATAATTATGTATGTATGTGATGATGTATGTCTATGTGAGTCAATGTAAAATGGCTTTCTGTGCATTTTTTTTCTAACACCCGAGATCTCGTATCTTTGATCCATTATAATTTTTTATTTCTGTCCGCGGCCTCAGAGCAGGCGGACAAGTTATGGAGCAGCGGCCCTTAGCTTGATAAATATGCCCCTAAGTGTACTTTGTATTATATTTTTGAAGTGATTAGTGAAGGTATTTGGTAGCGATATATCCATAACTACTGGTCTTGGATAGCTGAATGGATTTGGGCATAAATGGAGATTTTTGTTGCGCTATGGAGGATTTTTCAAACTTGTAATGGTTGCGGTATGGAATTTGATGTGTTATGCCCATAACGCAACAAATTGATCTATAACGCACAACTCATAATCTAGCCGTGTGTGCACCAAACCCACCTCCGGTATTTATTGCCAAAAAGCTATATTTTTATTTCATTTGACCATAGAGCCCAATTTCATTTGAAGTTCAAGTAGTGTCTGGCAATCTGAAAATGCTTGAGTTTGTTTTTGGATGATATTAGAGACTTTTTTTGAAACCCTTTCAAACAATTTGCAGTGATGTACATGATATTGGATTGCATTTTTGGAGACTTTCTGACCCCAAGGCACAACTAACTTCTGCAATTCTCCAGCTGTGATCCTTGGAGATATTTTGGCCACTTGAACCATCCTCTTCACAGTGCGTTGACAATATAGACACACGTTCTCTTCCAGGTTGATTCATAACATTTCCAGTTGACTGGAACTTCTTAATTATTGCCCTTATGGTGGAAATGGGCATTTCACTGCTTTTGCTATTTTCTTATAGCCACTTCCCATTTTGTGAAGCTTAACAACCTTTTGCCGCACATAACATACTTGGTCTTACTCATTGTGATTAATGACTAAGGGAATTTGGCCTTTTTAATTATAATATTAGTTATACCTATATAACACCTATTTCACCTATTTCACATCCAATTGGATGTCTTTGAATGTGTTGCAATGCTTCATTTTACAATCTTTTAATGTGTTGTTTTAACGATATCAGAAATGTAATGCATTCTTTATTTTTTTAACATGCTTATTTCCCTTCACATAACTTTTTTAAATCTACTTAAGGGCCAAGAAACCCAAAACATTTCCTTCATGATTTAGACAGAGCATATGGTTTTAAACAACTTTCCAATTTACCTCCATTATCAAATTTGCTTTGTTCTTTTCTTATCCTTTGTTTAAAAGCATACCTAAAAGCTGATTGGTGGCTTTACATATATGCTTCCTGTTATTGACTGACCTAATGTGTTCTTCTAGCTCTCAGTAGGGTTATTGCTGCTTCTTTCTTACTTTACAATTTGTCATGATCACAATAGCTCGTTTTCAGTTAATTTCTGCACTCACCTCTAGGCACTTGTATAAGTCCTCAAAAGGGCATTTTGGCAACTTTACAACTATGTCATGGCTATTTCCAAACATTCTATTATCTTCTTGCACATACTGTATGTTATTCACTCTGAAATGGCCAAAGGAGACATTCTATTCTATGTAATATTACATTGTAAGTCTCTCTTGCACTGTGGTGTCTGTGGCTTACAGTACAGGCGCTAAGAAATATGTGTTTTTTAAGGAGATAGCTTGGTCATGGCTTTCATACACCTAGATTACGAGTTTTGAGCGCTATAGGGAAAAACCCGGCTTGCGCGGGCGATATGGAGATTTTGAGCTGCATACCGCACCAAAAACAAGCAGTGTTTTGACATGCTTGTGCACGCTTTCCCCATAGACATCAAAGGGGAGAGCTGGCAAAAAAAAGTCTAACACCTGCGATCACGGAAACAAAAGCTCCGTAACGCAGCCCCATTGATGTCTATGGGGAAAAAGAAAATACAGTTTAAACCTAACACCCTAACATAAACCCGAGTCTAAATACCCCTAATATGCTGCCCCCGACATCGCCGACGCCTACCTACAGTTATTAACCTCTAATCTGCTACTCCAGGTATCGCCGCCACCTAAATAAAATTATTTACCCCTAATGTGCCGCTCCCGATATCGCTGCCACTATACCAAAGTTATTAATCCTATTCTGCTGCACCCCAACATCGCCGCAACTAAATAAAGCTATTAAGCCCTACACCTCTGGCCTCCCACATCACTACCACAAAATAAACCTATTAACCCCTAAACCACCAGCCGCCCACATCGCAACAACCTAAATTAAACTATTAACCCCTAACGCTAACGTAACCCTAACTTTAACATAATTAAAATAGAGCTAAATTAAACTTACAATTATTAACTAAATAAACCTATTAACCCCTAAACCGCCAGCCCCCCACATAGCAACAACCTAAATTAAACTATATTAACCCCTAAACATAACCCTAACGTAACCCTAACACCCCCTAACTTTAACATAATGAAATTAGATCTAAATTAAATTTACAATTATTAACTAACTATTTAAAACTAAATACTTACCTGTGAAATAAAACCTAAGGTAGCCTTAATATAACTAATAGTTACATTGTAGGTAGCTTAGGTTTTATTTTTATTTCACAGGTAAGTTTGTATTTATTTTAACTAGGTAGACTAGTTAGTAAATAGTTATTAAATATTTACCAACTACCTAGCACAAACTTACCTGTGAAATAAAACCTAACCTGCCTTACACTTAAACCTAACATTACAAAAAATAAAAAAACTACTATTAAAAAAAACAAAAAGAAATTATCCAAAAAATAAAGATTATTCCTTTTCTAATACCCATTAAAAAAAAAAAAAAAACAACCCAACCCAAAATAAAAAAGCCTAATCTAGAATAAACTACCAAGGGCCCTTAAAAGGGCCTTTTGGGGGGCACTTAAAAGGGCCTTTCGTAGGGCATTGCCCTGAGTTAAACATCTCTTTTGCTCCAAAAAAATAATACAAACACCCCCTAACACTATACAAACCCCCCCCCCCAACTACCAAGGTCCCTTAAAATGGCCTTTTAGGGGGACCTTAAAAGGGCATTTTGTAGGGCATTGCCCTAAGTTAAAGAACTCTTTTGCTAAAAAAAATAAACACCTCCTAAAAATATACATTACACAAAATAACAAATTATCAAAAATAAAAAAAATATTCTTATTCTAATACCCATAAAAAAAAAACACCCCAAAATAAAAAACCTAATCTAGAATAAACTGCCAATGGCCCTTAAAAGGGCTTTTTGTAGGGCATTGTCCTAAAGAAATCAGCTCTGTTTATGATATAAAAATACAAATACCCACTAACATTACAAACCCGCACCCCCCAAACCCACACAATTAAAAAAAAAAAACTATCTAAAAAGCCTAAGCTACCCATTGCCATGAAAAGGGCATTTGTATGGGCATTGCCCTTAAAAGGGCATTTAGCTCTTTTACTGCCCAGACCCTAAACTAAAAAAAAACCCACCCAAAAAAAACCTTTAATAAGCCTATTGCTAACCCCTGACGATCCACTTACACTTACTTATTGAAGTCCCGCTTGAACGATCTTCATCCCGGAGTTGAAGTCCTGATCCAGGCGGCAAGAAGTTTTCATCCAGGCGGCCTCTTCAATCTTCATCCCGGCAGCGAAGTCCTGATCCAAGCAGTGAGAAGTCTTCATCCAGACGGCATCTTCTATCTTGATCCCGGAAGCATGGAGCAGGTCCATCCTGAAGACATCCGGTGCAGAGCATCCTCTTCATACGGTCGTCGCCGTACACTAAATCTTCAATGCAAGGGATGCGATCCAAGATAGTGTCCCTTGCATTCCTATTGGCTGAAAAATTTGAATCAGCCAATATGAATTAGGGCTGCTAAAATCCTATTGGTTGTTCAAATCAGCCAATAGGATTTAAGCACCTCTCATTCTATTGCAGTGGAGCAGTGCAGAAATAGTCTTGCAGAGCAGTGGTGCCGATGGAGGGTTAGGAGGGGGGCATAGTGGGCAGCCCATCACTGGAGGGGGGCAGGAGCAGTGGGACCACTGCACTGCAGAAAAAAAAAATTTTGACAGCGGGAGGGAGGTGATCCAAGTGGATGATTTTGGCCCGTGTACATGAGCTTTAGGACTAGTGTATATATATATATATATATATATATATATATATATATATATATACGTTAGCAAAGATGTGCACTCTCACTCAATTGCAACTGCCAGGGTGCTAGTAGAATTGGGTATACAATAACAAAAAGAACTTGCACTCACTGGACTTTTCAACAAAACTTTACTTGGCAAAGAAATAGTGACGTTTCGGGGACAGTGTATCCCCTTCCTCAGACAGTGATTGCATCAAACATTAGTGAATTTATACAGTCAAACAAACAAACCCCTCCCCCCAATTAGCAAAAAAAAACGCCAAACATGTTGCTAGGGTGACCATACGTCACAAAGTAAACATAGTGTTAATCTGATACTTAAAATGCAATATGAGCCATCACAGCTCTTACACAAATTGTTACTGTGCAAATGCTCGTATTAAAAAACCTATAGCAATACTGGGCATTGATGAGAAACATATATTCCACAGCTATAACAATTCATCCATTACACTTGGTAAACCAACTAGTGCTCATAGCCTCATGAATTTCACAACAAGCGTATCAGATGCAGAATGAATATAAGATGGAGATAGCAGAGACTGCTGACAACCTACCAAACACAAACTTGAAGACAATACAGGCACCGATCGCTATGCATCGCACCATAGCACCCGCACACAACGCTGAGAAGGGAAACAAAACCCGGAACTGCATCAGCCGCTCACGTGGGTGGCGATGCGCCAATCAACAGGGTTGTGGTTGCCATGGTGATGAGTCACAATGATCGCAATCTGTAGCGGAGGGGGCACCAACATAATGGGTAGCGGTATTAGAAGTTGTCTCTGAAACATAACATACCTGATTACATAGCACTACATTGCCAAAACTCAATCAATGGATCTATCTGTGCTATATCATAAATACACCTTCACTCATAGTAAGCGCCACTATATTAGCTACAACAGTGCTACGCATACAGGTCATGTGCCACTCCCCCATATCGTCTAAAACACAACAGAACTCGATAGGTGACCATGTATAATCACACATCCCTGTAAAGTGCCATTCTATACCTTTGCACATTTGCACATATATAAAACAAAAAACAAAAAATATGGGGAGAGGGACCAACATTATATTAATTTAATATGGTGCAGACCCTGAAAAAATGCAATATTTTTATCTAGCAAGTCTTTTTCTGACATTGCTGTTCTAATCAAACTAAAAGTATTTCACCAATCCGAAATATGGGCTGTGTTTAAAAGGACCACACATGGAGATCCATAGTATACGCCCTGAGGAAGCCCCTATGATGCTTGGTCACGTGGGGGGTGAAACGGCCGTTGGCGTGTGACGTCACTCTCTCAAGCTGAGAACCGGCTCCCTGGTTTACTCGAAGTACGTCTAGTACAGCCACCAACAAACAAACATACCTTGTTCTGGATAAACCGTTGTTAAAGACCCTGGAAGTGGAGGACTTCTTAATGACAACAGTCTACAGTAACGTATTAACGGACTTACATGTTCGTAACTTTTACAATGCAAGGTGTCTCTCCTGGAAACAAGTGTCTTATACCACTATGCACTACAGTTTAAATTAAGTGCTGGATTGGAAATTTGAACTGACATGTTTATCGACATTGCATAAGAATTATATTACAATGGTTATAACTTGAGCATGTTAATTGCAACTTTGTTACGTTAATGTTTGCATATATGTGGCTGTAATTACACACTTATTACAATTTGAACATAGATCTTGTATGATTTCCATGGTGGCAAGTACCTTCTTTTGTGAGTGGTGCTACCCTTTGGTTGGGGTGTTGTTCATCTCGTATGGTGTGTAAAATTGTATTGAATACTAATACTATCCATCTACACTGTTTTTACGATACAGTGTTATTTATTTATTTTTTGGCATAGATCCTCAGGTGGTTTGTCTCATGATAACAGATTTCCAATTTTTATTGAGTTATCCTCTGAGAGAGGTGTTGCCATTTAATTTAATCTCATAATGCTTCTTGCATGGATCCCCATTTATAATCCATGGTAGCAGATTCCTGTGGGAGTACAGGGCTACCCTCTGGCAGGGGTGTTGCAACTTAGCGTTCAATTGGAGTTCTTTGTACTGTGTAAACCAAGTGTGAGCTGGCCAGCTTTTTTATTATTAAAAATACATATTGTATTTAATACGCGTGAGGTAATTTGCATATAATAAATATTCTTGCAACGAACATGAATGTGGTTTCGTTTAGGGGACCCAGCTGTTGTGTAATTTGAACCGGAGTGGAAATGACCAAAATAAACTTCGTTTTTTGATTGACTAAATATCTTGTGTGACTGACCAAGTTATTTTATATAAGAATTCTGAGTGCTGAAACCCCTGTGGTGGGGTCAAGACAGTGTCCCCCTCTTTTTCTTTCTGTTTTTTTAGTTTATATATATATATATATATATATATATATATATATATATATATATATATATATATATATATATATATATATATATATATAAATATATATATATACAGTGTATATATATATATATATATATATATAATTTTTTTTATTTATTTATTTAACTGGATTTTAAAATTCTTTAAACTGTAATTTGTGACTCTGCTACCTTGCTATGTTGGATCTTGCAAAAAGACCCTTAAACGATATTGTGCCTTCATGACCATTTTTTTATAGGGGGATATGCCTCCATGCATGCTAACTCATTGACAAGAGTGTCTTTCAAAGTTTCAAGAAAAAAGGGGTAGCTGCCGGTAAGGTTAAAAATAATGAAGTTTATTCAAAAAATGTAAAATACATATTCAATAGCGGTAGAAACAGGTCTGACACATTTCGGCTTCACAAGTTTGCCGTAATCATAGACCATAGTGAGTCACTACCGGTTCACAGTTTAAATACACCACCTTTGTCATAGAGATAATAACCAAACAAAAAACAGTAATAACTATACTCTCACAATATATTACAGTGACATAGAAAAAGTTCTATGAATCTATTCATCTCGTAATTAATACTTAATCCATTAGCACTCTATAAACAAAATTTAAAGTTTTAAATAAAATTGAAAACTATATAACGCATCCTCATTGATATTTAAGAACACATTATGTGAACTTCTAATGTAGCTAACACACAATACACTAGGAATTATATTACAGAGTAAATAACAGAGAGCATAACGAACTAAATCCTATGTACACAAAATAAACACAAATATATGTATTGTTGTAAATTTTCATGAGAAAATAGACAGAATATTGAACATTTAGTAAGCCTATGATACACTGAGTAATGCATTCTGTAGTTAGATCAGTAATGCCAGATGCTAAGCTTAAAATGTTTTACACATACAGTGAGCTCTGCAAGCTTTCTTATACTTCCCTAGTGACCATATAGAGGTGTGTATTATACTTAGCTTAACATAAAAGCTTAAATATATGTGGAGCCCATACAAGCACTTGAAGAGAACCATCCAGTAGTCAACATTATTCTAGATGGGCTCCACACAAGCAAAGATATAAATATACACACCTATTCAAAATCCCAACACACGTGATAGATAATATATGCTAAAGTATAATACATAAAGGAGAATAAACAGGGTTCCAATAATAATATAATAGTGTGCTCAAGGCCAGTAATTATTAAAAATATACAAAGCTCCTACTCCCAATAGTTAATTATGTCGTACTCTGAGTTGTAAACCCTGGGTATTTGTGTCTTAAGCTTGAAGATCCAATATACTTCTTATCTCCTTAGGATATTAAGTTTATTACCACCTGAGCATGCATTTTTGTTTTCTATCGGCTAGATTACGAGTCTTGCGTTATGAGTAAAAAAGCAGCATTAAGCCTCATAACGCTGCTTTTTTTACTCCCGCTGGTATTACGAGTCGTGCAGATTTAGGGGAACCGCACACTTTTTTAAGCCTTACCGCAAATCAATTTACGCAAATTGCATATAGTCTTTTTTCTATAGGACTTCCATAGCACCGGTATTACGAGCTTGTCCTGGGAGGCCAAAAAGTGAGTGGTACACCCTATTCCGTCAAGATTCGTACCGTATTTTAAAGTCAGTAGTTATGAGTTTTACACTACAATGCTGTAGCATAATACTCATAACTAAAGTGCTAAAAAGTACACTAACACCCATAAACTACCTATTAACCCCTAAACCGAGGCACTCCCGCATCGCAAACACTAAAATAAAATTATTAACCCCTAATCTGCTGCTCCGGACATTGCCACCACTATAATAAACATATTAACCCCTAAACCGCCGCACTACTGCCTTGCAAACAGTTGGTTCCTTCATTGGTTCCTATATACACCTCAAGCCCTTTTTTCTCTTCATTCATTAGAGAAAAATTATCTAACAGACCAGCGCCATCTATTCCTGTACTGCCAAAAATAAATACTTACCTATAAAATAAACCCTAAGCTAGCTACAATATAACTAATAGTTACATTGTATCTAGTTTAGGGTTTATTTTTATTTTACAGGCAAGTTTGTATTTATTTAACTAGGTAGAATAGTTACTAAATAGTTATTAACTATTTACTAACTACCTAGCTAAAATAAATAGAAATTTACCTGTAAAATAAAACCTAACCTAAGTTACACTAACACCTAACACTACACTACAATTAAATAAATTACCTAAATTAAATATAATTAACTAAATTAAATAAAATTAGCTAAATTACAAAAAAACAAACACTAAATTACAGAAACAAAAAAACAAATTACAAGATCTTTAAACTAATTACACCTAATCTAATAGCCATATCAAAATAAAAAAAGCCCACCCAAAATAAAAAAACCCTAAGCCTAAACTAAACTACCTTAAAAATGCCTTTTGCAGGGCATTGCCCCAAAGAAATCAGCTCTTTTACCTGTAAAAAAAATACAAACAACGCCCCCAACAGTAAAACCCACCACCCACACAACCAACCCCCCAAAAAAAACCCTAACTAAAAAAACTAAGCTCCCCATTGCCCTGAAAAGGGCATTTGGATGGGCATTGCCCTTAAAAGGGCATTTAGCTCTATTGCGACCCAAAGCTCTAACCTAAAAATAAAACCCACCCAATACACCCTTAAAAAATCCTAACACTAACCCCCGAAGATCCACTTACCGGGAGAAGTCTTCATCCAAGCGGCAAGATGTCCTCAATGAAGCCGGCAGAAGTGGTCCTCCAGACGGGCAGAAGTGATCCTGCAGATGGGCAGAAGTCTTCACCCAGATGGCATCTTCTATCTTCATCCTTCCGACGCGGAGCAGCTCCATCTTCAAAACATCTGGCGTGGAGCATCCTCTTCAATCGACATCTTCTTCTGTAATGGATACCTTTAAATGATGTCATCCAAGATGGCGTCCCTCAGATTCCGATTGGTTGATAGAATTCTATCAGCCAATCGGAATTAAGGTTGAAAAAATCCTATTGGCTGATGCAATCAGCCAATAGGATTGAACTTCAATCCTATTGGCTGATGCAATTTTTTTATTTTGGGTGGGCTTTTGGGTGGGCTTTTTTATTTTGATATGGCTATTAGATTAGGTGTAATTAGTTTAAAGATTTGTTTTTTATTTTCTGTAATTTAGTGTTTTTTTTGTAATTTAGCTAATTTTATTTAATTTAGTTAATTGTATTTAATGTAGTTAATTGTATTTAATTTAGGTAATTTATTTAATTGCAGTGTAAGGTTAGGTGTTAGTGTAACTTAGGTTAGGTTTTATTTCACAGGTAAATTTGTATTTATTTTAGCTAGGTAGTAAGTAAATAGTTAATAACTATTTAGTAACTATTCTACCTAGTTAAATAAATACAAACTTGCCTGTAAAATAAAAAAGAAAACCCTAAGCTAGCTACAATGTAACTATGTTATATTGAAGCTAGTTTAAGGTTTATTTTATAGGTAAGTATTTAGTTTTAAATAGGAATTATTTATGTAATGATAGTAATTTGTATTTAGATTTATTTAAATTATATTTAAGTTAGGGGGTGTTAGGGTTAGGGTTAGACTTAGATTTAGGGGTTAATAAATATAATATAGTGGGTGCGACATTGGGGCTGCAGATTCGGGGTAAATAAATATAGGTAGGCGGCGGCGATGTTAGGGGTAGCAGATTAGGGGTTAATAATATTTAACTAGTGTTTGCGAGGGAGTACGGCGGTTTAGGGGTTAATATGTTTATTATAGTGGTGGCGACATTGGGGGTGGCAGATTAGGGGTTAATAACATTATGTAGGTGTCAGCAATGTTGTGGGCAGCAGATTAGGGGTTAATAAATATAATGTAGGTGTTGGCGATGTTGGGGGCAGCAGATTAGGGGTTCATAAGTTTAATGTAGGTGGCGGCGATGTCCGGTGTGGCAGATTAGGGGTTAATAAGTATAATGCAGGTGTCGCGATGTCGGGGGCGGCAGATTAGGGGTTAATAAGTTAGGGTATTAGGTGTAAACATAAATTTAGTTTCCCCATAGGAATCAATGGGGCTGCATTACTGAGCTTTACGCTGCTTTTTTGCAGGTGTTAGACATTTTCTCAGCCGGCTCTCCCTATTGATGTCTATGGGGAAATTGTGCACGAGCAAGTACAACCAGCTCACCGCTGACTTAAGCAGCGCTGTTATTGGAGTGTGGTATAGAGCACAATTTTGCTCTACGCTCACTTCTTGCCTTTTAACGCTGGGTTTAGAAAAACCTGTAATACCAGCGCTGTAGGTAAATGAGCGGTGACAATAACGTGCAAGTTAACACCACACCCCTCATAACGCAAAACTCGTAATCTAGCCGTAAGTATGACATACAGTATGTACTCTGATTCGGGTTCTTATATCTCTTGTTGTCACTACTATGTATTGCGCTCTATGTTCTGTATATTCAGTTAGATAAATTGCATATTCAGAAGAACAATTGATACACCCTCTAACATTGAATTCTTCATTTGTAACATGGGACTTAAATGTTTTAGTTATATTAATGTAACCACAGGCTCGACAACGTCTGCTGCCACACCTGTAGGTGCCAAAAGTAGATAACCAGGAGCTCCCTGATTCTGGTTTAATATCTTTTAACATGCTTGGGGATAGTGTGTTCCCTAATGTTTTCCCCCTGGAGTATACAAATTTGCAACCCTTATCAATGGTTTCTTTCAATGTTTTATCCCCATAAACTATGGGCAGATATTTCTTTATAATTTTACATATATCATGGAACTGATTAGAGTATTTAGTTACAAAAATGGATTTATTGTCACTCTTTCCTTTTCTTTTTGATTTTAGCAGATCTGTTCTCTTAATAACATCTACTTCTTTCCCAATATGTTCAATTAATTTGATAGGATAGCCTCTATCTATCATTCACAGGAAACTCCAAAATTTTCTTTCATGCTTCGGATAGAACATACTGTATGATTTTAAACAACTTTCCAATTTACTTCTATTATCAAATTTGCTTCATTATCTTGTTATCCTTTGTTGAATAAACAATATTGCACTACTGGCAGCTAGCTGAATATATCTAATTAGCCAAACACAAGAGACAAATGAGTGCATGCACCAATCAGCAAATAGCTCCCTAGTATAGAATATGTGTGTATTCTTGTTTAACATGGGATACCAAGAGAACAATGCACATTTCTTAATAGAAGTAAATAGAAAAGTGTCCTAAAACGACATGCTCTATCTGAATCAGACAAGTTTAATCCTTTCAAGTCAGCAGGTGAATATTATGGCCCCTTTTTATCAACGTTTACATGGACAAGTGGAACCATAAGGCAGTATGTTTAACCCCTTAACGACTGAGGACGTGCAGGGTACGTCCTCAGAAAAAAGGCAGTTAACGCCTGAGAACGTACCCTGCACGTCCTCAGTGTGGAAAGCAGCTGGAAGCGATCCTGCTCGCTTCCAGATGCTTTCCGGTTATTGCAGTGATGCCTCGATATGGAGGCATCCTGCAATAACCTTTTTAAGCCATCCGGGGCAGAGAGAGCCACTCTGGGGCCCTCTCTGCACCGGAGATCGGTGGCTTGCAGAGTTGGTGGGTGGGAGCCGGACCGGGAGGCGGGTGGCGGCCATCGATGGCCCTGGTTATGTGAAGGGGGGCGGGATCATGGGCGGGGGTGGCTAGGGGCGCGCACGGGGGCGCGCGCGCGTGCACGGGAGGGTGGGGGCGGGCGCGTGCACGGGGAGGGAGCGGGTGGGAACCGCTACACTACAGAAAATGCTGAAAATAAAAAATGTCAAAAATTAAAAAAAAAAATAGTACGATCAGCAAGGTGGTGGGGGTTTGTCTGTGGGGGGTGGGGGAAGCTACACTACAGAAAAAAAAATAAACAAAAAAGCACTTTTTATTGCAAACTGGGTACTGGCAGACAGCTGCCAGTACCCAAGATGGCCCCCAATAAGGCAGAGGGGAGGGTTAGAGAGCAGTTTTGGGGGGATCAGGGAGGTTGGGGGCTAAGGGGGGGATCCTACACAGTAGCATATGTAAGTATGCTAAAAATTTTTTTATTTTTTTTAAAAACCCTTTTATTTTAGTACTGGCAGACTTTCTGCCAGTACTTAAGATGGCGGGGACAATTGTGGGGTGGGGGAGGGAAGGGAGCTGTTTGGGAGGGATCAGGGGGTGGGATGTGTCAGATGGGAGGCTGATCTCTACACTAAAGCTAAAATTAACCCTGCAAGCTCCCTACAAACTCCCTAATTAACCCCTTCACTGCTAGCCATAATACACGTGTGAGGCGCAGCAGGATTTAGCGGCCTTCTAATTACCAGAAAGCAACGCCAAAGTCATATATGTCTGCTATTTCTGAACAAAGGGGATCCCAGACAAGCATTTACAACCATTTGTGCCATAATTGCACAAGCTGTTTGTAAATGATTTCAGTGAGAAACCTAAAATTGTGAAAAATTTTACGTTTTTTTTAATTTGATCGCATTTGGCGGTGAAATAGTGGCATGAAATATACCAAAATGTGCCTAGATCAATACTTGGGGTTGTCTACTACACTACACTAAAGCTAAAATTAACCCTACAAGCTCCCTAAAAGCTCCCTAATTAACCCCTTCACTGCTGGGCATAATACACTTGTGGTGCGCAGTGGCATTTAGCGGCCTTCTAATTACCAAAAAGCAACGCCAAAGCCATATATGTCTGCTATTTCTGAACAAAGGGGATCCCAGAGAAGAATTTACAACCATTTATGCCATAATTGCACAAGTTGTTTGTAAATAATTTCAGTGAGAAACCGAAAGTTTGTGAAAAAATTTGTGAAAAAGTGAACGATTTTTTTGTATTTGATCGCATTTGGCGGTGAAATGGTGGTATAAAATATACCAAAATTGGCCTAGATCAATACTTTGGGATGTCTACTAAAAAAAAATATATACATGTCAAGGGATATTCAGGGATTCCTGAAAGATATTAGTGTTCTAATGTAACTAGCGCTAATTTTGGAAGAAAAATGGTTTGGAAATAGCAAAGTGCTACTTGTATTTATGGCCCTATAACTTGCAAAAAAAGCAAAGAACATGTAAACATTGGGTATTTCTAAACTCAGGACAAAATTTAGAAACTATTTAGCATGGGTGTTTTTTGGTGGTTTTAGATATGTAACAGATTTTGGGGGTCAAAGTTAGAAAAAGTGTGTTTTTTTTCCATTTTTCCTCATATTTTATCATTTTTTTTATAGTAAATTATATGATATGATGAAAATAATGGTATCTTTAGAAAGTCCATTTAATGGCGAGAAAAACGGTATATAATATGTGTGGGTACAGTAAATGAGTAAGAAGAAAATTACAGCTAAACACAAACACCCCAAAAATGTAAAAATAGCCTTGGTCCCAAACGGACAGAAAATGGAAAAGTGCTGTGGTCATTAAGGGGTTAATAGGACTATTTTCTCCCTGATTGGGAGTGTGAAACTCTAACGCCTAGATTACGAGTTCTGCGTTAGCCTTAAAAAGCAGCGTTAGCGGGTCCTAACGCTGCTTTTTATCTAACGCTGGTATTACGAGTCAGGCAGGAAAGGGTCTACCGCTCACTTTTTTTCCGCGACTCGAGGCTACCGCAAATCCCCTTACGTCAATTGCGTATCCTATCTTTTCTATGGGATTTGCCTAACGCTGGTATTACAAGTCTTGGAAGAAGTGAGCGGTAGACCCTCTACCGCCAAGACTCCAACCGCAAAAAAAAGTCAGTAGTTAAGAATTTAATGGGCTAACGCCAGAACATAAAGCTCTTAACTAAAGTGCTAAAAAGTACACTAACACCCATAAACTACCTATTAATCCCTAAACTGAGGCCCCCCCACATCGCAAACCCTATAATAAAAATATTTAACCCCTAATCTTCCGACCGGACACCGCCGCCACCTACATTATAGCTATGAACCCCTAATCTGCTGCCCCTAACATCGCTGACACCTATATTATATTTATTAACCCCTAATCTGCCCCCCCAATGTCGCCGCAACCTACCAACACGTATTAACCCCTAATCTGCCGACTGGACATCGCCGCCACTATAATAAAAGTATGAACCCCTAAACTGCCACACTCCCGCCTCGCAAACACTATAATACATTTTATTAACCCCTAATCTGCCCTCCCTAACATCGCCGCCACCTACCTACAATTATTAACCCCTAATCTGCCGCCCCCAACGTCGCCGCTACTATAATAAAGTTATTAACCCCTAAACCTAAGTCTAACCCTAACCCTAACACCCCCCTAACTTAAATATAATTTAAATAAAATGAACTAAAATTACTATAATTAAATAAATTATTCCTATTTAAAACTAAATACTTACCTGTAAAATAAACCCTAATATAGCTACAATATAACTAATATTTACATTGTAGCTATTTTAGGATTTATATTTATTTTACAGTCAACTTTGTATTTATTTTAACCAGGTACAATAGCTATTAAATAGTTAATAACTATTTAATAGCTACCTAGTTAAAATAAATACAAATTTACCTGTAAAATAAATCCTAACCTAAGTTACAAATACACCTAACACTACACTATCAATAAATTAATTAAATAAATTAACTACAATTATCTAAACTAAAATACAATTCAATAAACTAAAATATCATACAAAAAAAAACAAACACTAAATTACAAAAAATAAAAAAATATTACAAGAATTTTAATCTACACCAAATCTAAGCCCCCTAATAAAATAAAAATTTCCCCCAAAATAATAAAAAGTAATCAGCTCTTTTACCAACCCTTAAAGGGGCTTTTGCGGGGCATTGCCCCAAAGTAATCAGCTCTTTTACCTGTAAAAAAAAATACAAGACCCCCCCCAACATTACAACCCACAACCCACACACCCCTACTCTAAAACCACCCGATCCCCCCTTAAATAAACCTAACACTACCCCCCTGAAGATCACCCTACCTTTAGCCGTCTTCAGCCAGCCGGCCACCGATGGGCCAGAAGTGGACATCCTGAGCGGCAGAAGTCTTCATCCGATCGGGGCAGAAGAGGTCCTCCAAGCGGCAGATGTCTTCATCCAAGCAGCATCTTCTATCTTCAATCAACCGGAGCGGAGCCATCTTGAATCCAGCTGACGCAGAGCCATCCTCTTCTTCCGATGTCCTAAGGCCAGCAGCAGTTAAGGAACATCTCATGGAGGGAACACATTATGCTGGACCACCCATAGAGTTTCTGCTGACTATCATGGAATTTTTTTTGCACAAGAACTATTTTCGTTTTGAGCAGAGATTCTATCTTTAAATGGCGGGCACAGTGATGGGGTCGAACATGGCCCCATCCTATGCCAATATCTTTATGTCTTAATTCGAGAATGACTATCTTTGGAGTAAAGACCATTCCTCAATTGTCTTTTCTGCAAGATACATCGATGATGTTTTTTTGGTTTGGCATGGGGGTCAGCAGAAGCTCATGGAGTGGTTTGATCAGTTCAACACTACAGATACCACAGTTAGATTCAAATTAACCCATGATGTCAAGGGGATCCATTTCTTAGATTTGAGCATTTTCATCCAGGGTCATACATTGGGCACTACCCTATATAATAAGCCCACAGATAGGAACTCCATTCTTCATGCAGATAGTTGACACCCCCCTGCACTTCTTAGGGGTATCATTAAATCACAGATGATAAGAACCATGCATAATAACTCTGACAGTGTCACAGGGGTCTCCCAATTACATCATATGCGAGATAAGTTTTTGCAACGTGGATATAAACCACAAATTGTAAACAACTTTTTAGAAGATGTGTCTTCTCTTACTCAAGAAACCCTTATTCATAAGGAGGTGAAAACTTCAGAGCAGAAGAAACTGATCATGGCTACCACGTTTGCACCCAATACCACAGATGCAGGTCATATTCTGCGAACACACTGGCCTGTGGTCACATCGGATCCAAAGCTTCCATTTGAACAGAATATCACTCCAAAGGGGAACAAACCTACAAGATATGTTAGTTAAAACAGATCCCAAACCCTGTTACATCACTGCAACGAAGGTGAACATCAAAAGATCATACCGCTGCCTGGGAAGTACCACTTGCAACGGCCTTATAGCCACCAAGACGTTCCATCATCCACACACTAACCGGATATATACCATTGGACACTCCTGTAATACTACACATGTGGTTTAATTATTATTTTGTCCGTGCTCCCGGTTTTATGTGGGTAAAACCATTGGCACATTGTGTGAGAGGATGGCAAACCACAGACAGGCTATACAATTAGTGCTGGATAAAGGCAAATCAGAACAACCCATCGCAAGACACTGTGCCCAGATGTCCCACCAAGTATCATCTATCAGGTATAACCTGATTGACCATATACCTAGATTGGACATAGGAGGCGACAAAAACAAAGCATTACTCATCCAAGAGGCCGAATGGATGAATAGACTTGGGACTGTACATCCTAGGGGTTTAAATTCACCACCTGATTTTAAAGCACTTGTCTAGGTTGGAGACACATTCCAGGGGTACTATCACAGGCGACATGAACCTTTGGACAGGGGAATGTGTGCAATTTGCCCCCAATGGGGGTAATATTTCCCACTCAGTACCCTTACCCTGTACAGGGGTGGGTCCCATCGAAGGATCCACACTTGTCAGGTGGAACACGTTTTGCAGAGTGTGTTACCATACATGATACACACTCCATTTACCTAGTGTCACAATGTGCATTTCTAATGCAGGTTGGTGCACCCTGAATTACTCTACATCTCACAAGGGCGGTAACGTTCCTTCCACATTAGTGTATGCACCACATACCAGGAGTGCATTCAGTGTGGTATTATTTCTCTGGGTTTTAAGAGTTCCGTTTTATCATATCCCATTGGATACACCAATACATCACTAGGTGATCTGATGGTGGGTCAAGAACAACATATATACAAAGACCACATGAATAGGTCACTCATCCTATGTGCAAGAACCAACATGTTTGTTTGAAATAAAGAGATATATATGTTTGGACATTCTGTATTTATCCATTCAACAGGTGGCGTATTAAGCAGTAGTTGTGCAGCACTAGGATGCAACTTATGTCATCTTTTGATTCTCACTGTCACGAGTCAGATTTGGTGTGTACAACATAGTCACTAAGAGTACCATACAATAGAAACATAAGTTTGTGCACAATTACACATACACACCAGAGATAAGAATGTACACAGGTCTATATGAGAGCTCTATTGGTTCATAACCATCGAGCATTAACGGTACAACAGTAATGCCTTTTTTGTTTTTAGCATTCTCAACAGAGATTTTATTTTTTGTTCATTTTAGCTTTATGTCATTGCATTTTTGTTTTATGTTTTATAGGCCAAGCAGGCTAATTTCATTTTATTTATGTGCCAAGTAACATTTCCCTGTATTGCTTTAACACTTTAGATTGTCTAACCCCTTAGAGTTAAGCAAGCTGTATTTTTATGCTTATTATCATTTATAGCACCCAGTGAATTGGTGGCGGACACTAGCTGGGGGTGTGTAGCTTAACGGTTACTGTACCTTTTTGTTATCTATCCCAGTTCGGTTTTAGATTTTGGAGTTTTACTTTTTATGCGACAGGTTGAGTCACAATTTGGAGATGTATACTATTATACCCAGAATTAATATCATGGTTAGTTCCTAGTCACCCGGTAAGAGCATTTGTATGGGTCAGTCATAACCGGAAGTTGTTAAGACCTACGACTTTCGGTTTCTCTGTATGGTGGAAAGCACAAGGTGCATTCCAGCAAAGAGGCCTAGATCTTCAGCGCAGTGGTGGACACGTGATAAGTAGAACCAAATGAAAGGGGGTAACTTATATTCACTTAACACAAAGTTCTTTTACACTAAACGAGCAAGGTATACTGTGAAAGAGCGGCATTTATAGCTGATGTTTAACACATAAATAAGGGGCATACATTTGGCACTTATAAAGTCAACTGGCGATGTCACTGCAATAATTTTGTTGTTGTTATTTTATTTGTGAACTGTTGTGTTTGTCTTATGTACCACATTTTTATAATTTCATGTGAATTATAAAAATGCAATGTTAATATGCATTTGCCATACCGGAAGTGACACGGTTGAGTACACTTCCGGTTGCGATTGCCTTGGAACGCATGGCTTGTGTTCCAAGCACGATAGTGCTTTTCTGAGTGTATACACAGGTGTTTGTATTCTGATGTTAATTTTGTACTTTACTTTCTGTATATTAGGTTGAGTTTGCCACAATGTTACTATGCTGATGAAGGGGAAGTTCTCCCCGAAAACGTTCCAATAAATTTGTGATTTTTCTTTACTAAAAATCCTGAGAGTGCATTTGCTTTGTGGGATATTTACTATATTTATGCACCCAGGCAGATGACCATTGGAGGGCAACACTGTAGCTTGGACTTTTGATATAAATATATATTTATATATATATATATATATATATATATATATATATATATATATATATATATATATATATATATATATATATATATATATATATATATATATATATATATAGCCTATTATATGACTTACATAAATCCCCTGTTTATGGGAAGCTGATCATTCACAATCTATTGATCATGTCTAAAATATTGCTATTAAGTCCTCAGTGTCTATAGGCAATTTTTATATTTCTTTTTAAATTTAAGTTTTTATATCAATATCAACAAATCTATTGCATGACCTATTCTAGTTTTTCATTATTCCTTTACTGCTTCAATAATAGAGAATGTATTTTTTTTCCAGCTTATTTTAAAATGTTATGAATAATAGAACAGTTTTAACAAAGATTTTACAGGACTTGAGCATGCTAAAACATTTTCTAAAAGCATTTCTAAAGTATTTCTTTCTAAACCTTTTACTAAACTTTTTTTAAGGAACATCTTAATAGGCTAATGTGAAGTGTTGCTTCTATTTTTATTATTTTGTATTAATTGGGTATTACTTTATTCTCTCCATCACCCTCACTCATGCTAATATTCAGTCTTGCTTGTGCACAGATAAAAAGAAAATAACATTTATGCATGATTTAACCAGCTGTTAACTATTTTACCTAACTGTGGAACAGCTGTATTTAGTGAATCCAATGGAGGGATTTCACATTCAAGGAGAGTGTGGTCCTTTTTATTTGTTAATGGTTACTGTGGTTACAAATGCTTACTTTCAAGTTCTATTAAGATGAACTTTTGATTATAAAGTCATAATAGTGTCTTGCATCAGAATATGTATTTTAACCCAGAGCATTGACCTAAATTCCAGCCCAGTTAATAATCTTTTCAGACTTTTTTCATGGTAGGATGAACCTTTTCTTCCCAATTGAGCAGTATTTTTGGTTGACTTTGGAGCATACTAAAGCCCATGATCAGCTCATAATTACTAGGTTGTAGAGTAAACACATCCACCTGTAAAACATTAATGGAAGGTTTTGAAGGCCCTTAAACCCTGAGTTTTTTTTTTTTACCAACACTGCCAGCCTTGTGAGAATTAATTTTTCATTTATCAAACCCCTTTTCAGCTATTCGAAGATGTAAAATTAATTTAAATGTTTAATGCATGCTATTGCTAAATAAATATTTGAAGGTATTGTTTAGGGCAGTGATTGTGAACCGTGGCCCTTCACATGTTTCAGAACTACATTTCCCATGATGCTTAGGCACTCTAAAGTCCAGTCAAGCATCTTGGCAAATGTAGTTATGATACCTCTAGAGTGCCAAGATTTGCCATCACTTAGCGTATGTTAATATTTTTCCTCTTTGGCCAAAATCATCAATGATGTAAACCATTTTTTCAATTCAACAGCTCCTTGATCATGATCATTCAGTTAACCCAAAACAAAATTTTGAGAAAAAAAAAAAAAATGCTAAAACATCAAGGTGCATTTTGGGACAAAACTCATATTCTAGCTACAAATGTGTACATTTTTTTTTCTTATAAAAACAAATCGGATGTGATATTGTTCATATGTCAGTTGATTATGCTGAAAATACGTTATTTCAAGCTGTCTGTTAATAAGGGAAAGATGTCATTGAGACAATATATTTTTGTATATCCATGAGAAAAGGTCTGAAAATGGCTCAGAATTTAAAAACAGTTTTTTGCACCAAAAATACAAATTTAAAAAGACTCTCAGGTGGAATCTAATTCATAGTTAAAAGAGCTAATTTGTAAAGTCACCAATAATCTCTCTAAATGAATAGTCTCTCAATTCTATTAGAGCCCATTTATTCATCATTTCACACCAAATGTTCTCCTTAGCTTAACTTAAGAATTGCTGTTGCCAAAGAGGCTGAAAAGGATTTTTCATGTTTTCAGGTATTTGACTGCAAACTGTGCTCAAAGTAAAAATTTATTGCAGACTTAGTGAGTATTGCAAGCTGCAAAAAAAATTTTAGACCACGAGTGAAAGACAAATTTGCACTTTGAATAACGCAACCACAGCAACGTCTTCTCCCCTTAAACTTCTATGCGGCGTGTTTAAAAAAAAAAAAAAGACAGTTATCATGCGTGCACTAACCTGACACCTCATTAGACCAACTGCGCTAAACCTGAAGTAAGTTAGGTATACTTTAAATTGCTATTTAAAAATAAAAAGGACATTTTCTTTCATACAAGTGGTGAGAACACGATCCATTACTCCTGGGAATTACTCATCCCTACCACTAGGAGGAAGCAAATATTCACAAACCCCAAGAGCTCTATAAAACCCCTCCCTCTGTACCTCAGTTTTTACTTTGCCTCCCCTAGAGGAAGAATAAAGATGTGCCTTTGATTCTTCAGAGAGAGGGGTTCTCAGTTTATGTTGAGGCCCGGGTTTTTCTCAGAGTACATTGCTTGTCAGAGGGGTGTATATGGGGTATGGTTTGTGGCTCCTTTTTCACCTCATGGGAAATCTGTCACACACCCTCTATAATTTATTACAGGGACTTGTCTTTTGCTTTCTTCTCTGATCTACAATATACTCCTATTCCATAACCTCTGCTGGTATGTTTCAGTAGTGGTTTGGCTGGTTGTTTGCTGGTGGATGAGTGTCTATTGGTAAGTATAATTATTTAGGGCAAGATTACAAGTCAGGCGGTATAAGTTTTCCACATGCGATATGGTCTTTTTGCAATCAATTTTCATTGTGCCGATATTACAAGTCTTGAAAAATCGCGATTGCACTGCAACAAAAAGTTTCACAAAACACTTCAAAAATACATTACAAAGTACAGTTACACTCATATTAACACTCTCTAATAAAAAATATTTTAAAAATATATTGCACACAAAAGTTATGGATTTTACATTGACATACATACACATATATAGAGAAACATATTCTGTTAACAAAACAACCTTGCAATATGAAATATTTGCATTTTCATGTACAATTTTCGAGGAGAATACGTCATGGGTTTTGCGCAACAGATTAGGGCTTTGGTGTTTTTTTTCTATTTGTCATTGACTTCTATGAGGAAATACGTGAACACACACATATCTTTACATTATTCCCCTTGCTGTTTGCACATCTTGTTTTTTTTGGTGCACTTAGTTAACATTTTGCACGTCAGTTTCGTGTTTATGCGTGTTGGGTAAGCGCACATTGAGTTTAATGCTCGTCAGGACCGTGCACTTCTATAGATTACGCACATTGGGTTAGCACATGTAGTTCCTCGGGCACGCTGGGTTTGACATACTTAACTCCCTTATAACTGTCAGTTTTTTCATGTGCATTATCTCAGTCTGCTAGGGTTTCCTAGATTGTCTCTTTTGGTCATTTCATCACTGACATCAATGGTGACCTATGATATATAGTATAATTTGCACTCTACCTTACATAAGCCTGTGGTCACCTTTTCATTGCCCCTCTCTCACACACATGATACCACCTCCTCATTCACCCACCTCACACACAATCTCCTCACACACTCACCTCCATTTCCTCCACACACAGCATATTTCTTTACCGCTTACTCCCTCTAACACATCTTCTCAGCAACCTTTCCCTCACACCCTGCTCACCCTCTAACCCTTACATACCAGCTTCTGTTAGTTTTTTTAGCCTTTGCTCCACAAACACTGCTTCCTCCTCAACCTCTCTTTCATCTATTAACCCTTTCACACAACTTCCTTTTCATCCTCTTATTCTTCTCTCCCTCGCACACAGTACCCTCCTCAGCCTGTGTCTATTACACACAGCCTCTTCCTTATGCTCTTGCCCCTTCTTTACACACAGCCCTGCTTTTCCTCTTAGCTCACTGTTCCTCACATGCCAGGTCTTGCTTACCTTCTCAGGCCTCTTCTCCCTTGAAACGAGGAAAAAGAGGCGCTGAGTCTTACAGTAGATCCATGAAGGTTCTTTATTGGAAACAGGCTTCTACAGGAGACACCAGGTAACTCCTATCTGACGCGTTTCGCACATGCATACATGCACTTCAGAGGCTTCACACAGCCTCCTCCTCCTCTCAATCTCAATCTATCCCATTTAACTCCTGCCCACCCTTCAACACACCACTAACACATTTCTCTAGTGACATCACCTATACTGTTACAATAGTTATCACTGGGTATTTTTTTAAATATTTGTTTCTGCAGTAACTTATATACACACATGTATATAAATAGTCATTTTGACATCATCGGTTATATCAATGGTGATGTCATAAAAAGCTCCCAAGGGGGGAGTGGGGGCAGTTTAAGTTAGGATGTTCTTTACTTTTAAAGTTTGATAGAAAACTTTTTTACCAGTTAGTTTTGTTGCTTTTCAATGTGAAATTAAAACAAATATAAAATAATCTACACAAGTTTTAGAAAAAAAAGGACAATCAAAGAAAAAAAGAAACAAATATAAGTATTTTCTATTCTTTTTTTTTATTTCCTTCTAAAATTTAAATAATTAACACTTTTATTCAGCAAGAAGGGACACTTATATATTACATTATATTATATTAATATTTTTATATTATATTACCACTGCCCAGGCAAGCAAAAGGTACCAATAAAACTGGAAGGGACAAGGGAAGTACTTTAACAACTCATTATATTCTCTAAGCAAATTACACATGCAGATCTCACATATTTAACTTGCCAGCTGTATTGAGATGAAGTTTATTAAAAATGCACTATACACTTATTTACTTGACAGAAAATTAACATTACTAAACTAGAGTCAAATACATGTTAAACTGTATTGAAAACCTTTAAGTTTAATTTATTGTACATTTTCTGCAAACAGAGGCCAGGTGACCCCCTTTGAGATTCTGTAACACAAAGAGCTTAATTAATTTCTATGTGAAGCAGCCCTCATATCTCTGGTATTTCAAGGGTCTGCCCCTTTTTTTTTTTAGAGAGAATTAAAGGGGCAATGTTGAATCCCATAAAAGCAATGCAGCATACCTGTAAAAAGCTGACTAGATAATATCACCTGAATATCTCAATGGAAAAAAAAGATATTACTTCAACATTTTCTCAGTGGCCACATTCCATTGTAAAGGGACTTTAAGCATCCAATCAGAATGCATTCCTGAGCACTTGCAATGGAGCATTCACTTCATATCCCTACTTAGTTTAAGGACATTTACTATGAAATCCAATGAGATAACTGTAAAGCACTGATGATACTGACTGCAGGCTCCCCCTGCTGACAGACTGCTGCACATTGGGAAATATTTTTTTCCCTCTATCAAGCAATTAATGGTTCAGGATATTACCATTACTATGGTGGATATCTTTATGCTATAGTAACATGAGATCCTCCTTATCCAAATGATGCAACTCTCCTCTTTCAATTTATAATCTCCCCTCCTCCTAGGTTTCTTATACTGATGCCACTGTGATCACCTAAATCCCCTAAGTCAAGTGACTCCCAAGTTTAAATTATTTAATAAAAGTTCTATTTTTTTTCTCTATATTGTATAAGGGGGATATAAGACTTCATTAAAGCTCACAGACATTTTAGATTAATCACAGAATGATAAAAATGTCTGAATATTTTTAAGTTCTGATATTCTCACCAAATAAATATGAACCATATTTTTATCTAAACACCTAAGCAGGGATTATCACAGGTCTCCTGTGACATTATTCAGTCATTGCAAATATGCATATTAAGGATACATACAATGATAAAGAGCCCTACTTGTTTATACTATGTATATCTTAAATATTTTATTGCATTAGCATAGGCTATGCTCTTTTCCAATCCTTTTCACTAAAATACAAAGTTCATGTACTGAGCTAACTTCATAAGCCAAAGCCATCTAACTAAAGTATTTGGTTGTCATGCAATATTGATTAGTTATTGCTTGTAATAAGACACACTATTAAAGTATGCTGCACCTATTGGGATTACATTGGTTTTAAATTGTGTCATTTAAATGTCTCCAGGGAGGAAAAAAACCATCATGTAAAAAGTAGAGTAATATTTGCAAAATAAAAGGATGCTGAGGATTTTTAATGCAGATAGGACTGTGCTGATTGATCTAGAACTAAATAAAATGTTTCAATGAGCATTTTGCTTAATGTGTTGTGACAAAATTATGAATAAGTTATAAAGGTTTGTATTTTTAATACTAAAACATTTTTCTTATGCCCTAGCCAACATGTATGGAACAAATATAAGGCATTTTTCATAAAATGTGTCACCGCACTTTCCCTGTTGTAAATGTGCATGGTAGCAGCTGAAATAGGGAGAAAAAGAAACATTTTTGGAAAAGTTTATGTTATAAGAAATACGATGCTTTTATAAAACATATTATTATTGGGTATTACTCTAGTAAAATTAGGAGCAGACAGCTAATAGATGAAAGTTGCCGCTTTAGAGTAAATTATTAAAAATGCAAGTTTACATTTGTTCCCATATTCACCAAGTATAAGCTGTCTGAATGGCTGGTATTTAAAGGGACACTGAACCAAATTTTTTTATTTCATGATTCAGATAGAGCATGCAATTTTAAGCAACTTTCTAATTTACTCCTATTATCAATTGTTCTTTGTTCTCTTGCTATCTTTACTTGAAAAAGAAGGCATCTAAGCTTTTTTGGCTCAGAACTCTGGACATCACTTTATTATTGGTGGCTGAATTTATCCAACAATCAGCAAGAACAACCCATTGAAGAAAATTTGATAATAGAAGTAAATAAGAAAGTTGTTTAAAATGTCATGCTCTGTCTGAATCAGGAAAGAAAAAAATTAGGTTTAGTGTCCCTTTAAATAACATTCTGATTGTAAAACCATAAGCAATGTTTATATTGAAGCTGGTTATCATTTATGAAAGTAATAAATGAAGATTAGAAGTGAGCGCTGGAGATATCCTGCTATCTCAGTTAAACCCCTCAAATTAAACAGATAGAACCATTAAAGAAAAAAGAGGAGCGCTAAATGCACAAATATCATTTAATACATATGTTCCATATAGTAGCAAAATTAAAAAAATGTATAATATAATCAGTCTGAAAAATATTTAAAAATCAGGACGTCTCCTGTTATGAAAATAAAACGATTATCAACAATGTCAATATAAAACCCAGCTTTATAAAATCTCTTGGAGATTATTAGATATAGATATTGAAATTTAAATAAAATGTCTCAACTAGTGCAATGTAGAAATAAGGGTAAATAAATGTTTTTTTTTGTTTGTTTTTTTATTATTGAGGTTTGATATACATTGACAGAAAATCAGTACTTCAAAAATAGATTGTTAGTACATAAAGAAAATGAATCAAATTAATTATCTTACAAAAAATTTAGAAGAGAAGTCATTCTGTTGCATCACAGGGTAATATAAAAAAATAACCTCAAATTTTCAGAATATAACTAGAGAAAAATAACATTGGTATAAACTAAAAAAATCAAGGCATTGAGACTCTATATAACATGATCCGTATTAAATCCTACTCATACCTATACATATAGTATTAATATCAAATAAGAAACATGTTCTGTTAAGAGGCCATGTTGGGTTGGGGGGGAGGGAAGTGAGAGAGAAGAGGAGAGAAAAAACAACAACAACAACAAAAAACATTTATTTACCTTTATTTCTACATTGCACTAGTTGAGACATTTTATTTAAATTTCAATATCTATATCTGATAATCTCCAAGAGATTTTATAAAGGGTATATATATATATGGGTAAATAAATGTTAACTGGTGAATAATAAAGTCCCAACTAGTATTTGCGGACCAGATGAGGCAATATATTTTCAAAAATAACCACCAATACTTGAGAGGCTAAGCGCTATGTAACGCATTGGAACCAATTGAGTTAGTGTCCCAATACTGAGTGCATATAACTCCAGAAGTCAGCCAATATTGGCAAAGTACCTTTATCCTCTGACCGAATGGGTAAGGCTGTTTGTTCCGTAATCTGTTTTTTTCGGTGTCTTTCATCTGTAATATCTACATCCAGGTATCTGCGGTTCCTCTCAGCAGCTCTGTCCGCGTCTAGGAGGACACCTGAGGTGTCTGTGTGCTGCGTAAGTATCACCGGACTTCGGTTTGCAGCATGTGCTTCACTTGACTTAGATTCCGTCACTTTTGACAGCTCTGTCAATCTGATGAAACAATTACTGTAGTGCTACAGTTTTAAATTGTGATGCGGTGCAGAATTGGCTAGTCTGAGAATGATGGCAGGGGGATTCCTGCTCAGTAAGAAGAGTCTACGCGTTTCGCCCTGGACTGGGCTTTATCAAGACTTGTATTCTGCCATATTTGGAAGACAGTTTTAAATAGCCCTCTCTTTATTTTTATTGGTGGTTATAATTTGCTTTTAAGGTGGAATTTTTTTTAAATGTTTTATAATGGTAGTATTGCCTCATTGTCTTTCGACAATTATTATATACAAAGCTCTCAAATATCCTACTTCACAGTATAGTCGGTATAATTAGATGACATTCATAGACGCAATATATATGTGATGCATTAAAAAATATTTTGTTTTATATACAAATAATAAAAATAAAAATAAGAATACAAAAATCAAAATAGTATATAATCTGTAAGATCTATATCTACAGCACTATTTTAGAACATATAACAATGTATTAAACCTTTAACCCTAAACAACGATATATTTTATGAACAGAAATAATAAATGTCTATTATGTATTTAGTTTATTCCAATAAACCTTCTTTAATTACTACTCAGAAAGAATATATATTATATTAGGTGGGGAAGTCTAAAGGGACAAATATATCTTATACCTTGCTAACTAATAAGACTTATGCGGAAAAACGGATTACAGAACAAACAGCCTTACCCATTCGGTTAGAGGATAAAGGTACTTTGCCAATATTGGCTGACTTCTGGAGTTATAGGCACTAAGTATTGGGACACTAACTCCATTTTTTCCAGTGCGTTACATAGCGCTTATCCTCTCAAGTATTGGTGGTTATTTTTGAAAATATATTGTCTCATCTGGTCCGCAAATACTAGTTGGAACTTTATTATTCACCAGTTAACATTTATTTACCCTTATTTCTACATTGCACTAGTTGAGAAATTTTATTTAAATTTCAATATCTATATCTGATAATCTCCAAGAGATTTTATAAAGCTGGGTTTTATATTGACATTGTCGATCATTGTTTTATTTTCATAACAGGAGAAGTCCTGATTTTTAAATATTTTTCAGACTGATCATATTATACATTTTTGTAATTTTGTTATTATATGGAACATATGTATTAAATGATATCCGTGCATTTAGTGCTCCTTTTTTCTTTAATGGTTCTATCATTTATGAAAGGTCAATAATTGTTAAAATGGCTGTTAACGTCTTCTTCTGTTAATAAAGTAATAAAATGTTAATTTTCAACTAGCCTCATTACAGTAGGCGAGGTTTATTTCAGCTTCCAGTCAAAAAAGGTTATTAAATGTTAACTTTCATTCGGTTCTCACTGAATCCATTAACAACCTTAATGTGCAAAAATGTACTCCTACCTCTACTGGGTGTAAAGGGAAAGAATGTCCTGTATATCTAGCATTTAAAAAAATGTGAAGCACATGTATTCATTAAATTCATATGAATATTTGAAAAATGATGTTGAGAAAGATATTTTATAAATAAAATGTATGTATAAATATGAATGGAAAATATATTTAATACTAAAATTGTATATAATACACTAATACAGGGGGGAATGTCTGAGTGGCTGTCATAAACGGTGCAAAGTTTGGAGCTGAGCAAGGAAAATTGTTTTTCTGCCATGTATCAGCTAATATCAGAGGCGTCTCACTCCAACCTTTGAAAAATCTGACACTTCATGTCAACAAGCACTGACTTCTGTAAATTTTGATGAGCCTTCCAGTATTTCAATCTGGATTGTTGAGGACTAAAGCATCTCTTACAGGCTAGGCCTTCAACACCGCCCGGTAATCAGTATAAGAAATATGGAGATACTGCTTCACACACCTATCTAGTAAGGCACAGCATACCTTGTTCTAATAGTTGTCATGGAGAAGACTCCTTCCAGTTTTTCAGAGACTTACTAGATGACTTCAGACATGAGCTGAGGGAAAATTTTATAGCTGCAGATTCATCAAGTTCTAGAGTGGGTTGTGAAGCCCCTACATCTGCTGCAAGAGTCACAACATCTGAAGTACCTCTGTGTGGTCCGCCATCTCCACCACATACACTGACCATGTTACTACTACCTGCTGAGGAGCTACTGGATGATGGAGACAGAGAACATTCTGGCTTCACAAGGGTATGCTGCCAGAGGGTCCATTCTTTGGAGGACATGAAGGTTTACCTGGGTTTATCTGGAGAGCCTTTGAGCTCAGAGCCCTTATGACACAAGCTGAGCAGCTGGAGATGAGCCACTATACACATATGTGCCTGCAGGCCTCTTGACCTGAACACCACATCTTTAGCACATTTTTAGAAATGTATATATCTCTATTCTAAAGCCTTTGCCTGTCTTTTTTTCTTCAAACACCTAACACCTCATACCTTTGAGACCTTATAACATTTTTATGCAAAATATTTTTAAAATAATTTTTATCAGACTGTTATTATGAGTATAACTTTACTTAAATTGATTTTTGATTTGTTTAGTGCAACTTTTTATTCGAGCGTTACAGTTAACCAGAGCTCTGAAGTTGCTCTATCCCGACATGTGTTAAATTCAACTTACTTTCAACTTGTAAGACATGCGCTACTTCCGATGCATGCAGAGATCCGTGTTAAACCCCTTTTCGTTTGCGTGCAACAGTTAGTACACCCCTCATAATCTAGCCGAGTATGTGCACTATTATAAAGGTTTATTTATAAAAATGTTATTTTATTATTACTGTTAACTTCAGGATGTCCATTCTGTATTTAGCTTGTGTACGCTATTCCTATTATTCTTGTACATTCCTCAATAAAAATATAACATAAAAAAATAAATAATACAGAATTCATAATTTTCTTCTAAAACTACCAAGTTGCTGAATGTTGAATAAAAAAAATTGTTGTGTGTTCATGAAACTTAATAAGCAAGTATGCAAGTATGTAAGTATTTTGCAACAACAGAATTTAATAATGCATTTTCTTTTTGTTTTAACATTTCATTGTAAATTTAGCCATAGTTCTCAACATATTTTCCTAATGTGTGTATTGAAGTCCAGAAGCACTTATGTTTTAATTAATTAGGCATCCAAAATATATACTAAATAATTCCAGAGCATCTAGATTTTCTACACTTTAAACAGGTGTTTTACAGTTTGTTTGTTTTTGCAGACTAACATAAAAGTAAAAAATAAACAACCAATGGAAGTAGAATTTCAAAATTGTATATATTATTGCTGTTGATGTGAATGCTTTATCATCAGGATCAGGGCCATTTCTAGGGCGGGCAAACCGGGCAGTGGCCCGGGGCGCAATAGGGAGCAGTGGGGAGCACTTTTTATTGTGTTAAAGTGGCAGTGCTTGCTAGCTTGATAAACTACTGGTATAGTAAAGGTTAAAATACACAGATCACAAGCATATACATTAATTATATATATATATATATATATATATATATATATATATATATATATATATATATATATATATATATATTTGAAAGGTGGCTGTTATGTTAATTGCTGCATTGGATGTCAATCATACTAATACAGGAACAAGATCACAAAGGGGGCGTGTTAAGACCGGATAACTAATTAGACCTAAAACTGAAAGTAAAAAGGAGAGGAATCACCCTGAGGAAAGCAGTCTCCTATCTCACTGATCTGTGTCTCTAAAGAGGTGATGTTTTATGCATATGACAAATTATTCATGGTCTTTACATAATGATATGTACATATGTTTTTCGTTTTACTGAGCTAATTAAAAAAGGTGCTTTATAAAAATTGGGTTTCCACATACTAAGGAACAGGTTTTCTGTTAAGGACTGTTGAATGTAAAAAATATCTTTTTGACATTATGCCTTGCTTTTATTTATTTACTTAGGCCTAGATTTGGAGTTTGGCGTTAGCCGTGAAAACCAGCGTTAGAGGCTCCTAACGCTGGTTTTAGGCTACCGCCGGTATTTGGAGTCACTCAAAATAGGGTCTAACGCTCACTTTTCAGCCGCGACTTTTCCATACCGCAGATCCCCTTACGTCAATTGCGTATCCTATCTTTTCAATGGGATCTTTCTAACTCCGGTATTTAGAGTCGTTTCTGAAGTGAGCGTTAGACATCTAACGACAAAACTCCAGCCGCAGGAAAAAAGTCAGTAGTTAAGAGCTTTCTGGGCTAACGCCGGTTTATAAAGCTCTTAACTACTGTGCTCTAAAGTACACTAACACCCATAAACTACCTATGTACCCCTAAACCGAGGTCCCCCCACATCGCCGACACTCGAATAATTATTTTTAACCCCTAATCTGCCGACCGCCACCTACGTTATCCTTATGTACCCCTAATCTGCTGCCCCTAACACCGCCGACCCCTGTATTATATTTATTAACCCCTAACCTGCCCCCCACAACGTCGCCTCCACCTACCTACACTTATTAACCCCTAATCTGCCGACCGCAAAGCGCCGCCATCTACGTTATCCTTATGTACCCCTAATCTGCTGCCCCTAACACCGCCGACCCCTATATTATATTTATTAACCCCTAACCTGCCCCCCACAACGTCGCAGCCAGCTACCTACAATAATTAACCCCTAATCTGCCGACCGCAAAGCGCCGCCACCTACGTTATCCTTATGTACCCCTAATCTGCTGCCCCTAACACCACCGACCCCTATATTATATTTATTAACCCCTAATCTGCCCCCCTCAACGTCGCCTCCACCTGCCTACACTTATTAACCCCTAATCTGCCGACTGGAGCTCACCGCTATTCTAATAAATGTATTAACCCCTAAAGCTAAGTCTAACCCTAACACTAACACCCCCCTAAGTTAAATATAATTTACATCTAACGAAATTAATTATCTCTTATTAAATAAATTATTCCTATTTAAAGCTAAATACTTACCTGTAAAAAAAATCCTAATATAGCTACAATATAAATTATAATTATATTGTAGCTATTTTAGGATTAATATTTTTTTTACAGGTAACTTTGTATTTATTTTAACCTGGTACAATAGCTATTAAATAGTTAAGAACTATTTAATAGTTACCTAGTTAAAATAATTACAAAATTACCTGTAAAATAAAGCCTAACCTAAATTACAATTAAACCTAACACTATACTATCATTAAATTAATTAAATAAAATACCTACAATTACCTACAATTAAACCTAACACTACACTATCAATAAATAAATTAAATACAATTCCTACAAATAACTACAATGAAATAAACTAACTAAAGTACAAAAATTAAAAAAGAACTAAGTTACAAAAAATAAAAAAATATTTACAAACATAAGAAAAATATTACAACAATTTTAAACTAATTACACCTACTCTAAGCCCCCTAATAAAATAACAAAGCCCCCCAAAATAAAAAAATGCCCTACCCTATTCTAAATTACTAAAGTTCAAAGCTATTTTACCTTACCAGCCCTGAACAGGGCAATTTGCGGGGCATGCCCCAAAGAAGTTCAGCTCTTTTGCCTGTAAAAAAAAAAATACAATACCCAAGCCCCCCAACATTACAACCCATCACCCACATACCCCTAATCTAACCCAAACCCCCCTTAAATAAACCTAACACCAAGCCCCTGAATATCTTCCTACCTTGTCTTCACCTCACCGGGTTCAACGATCTGTCCAGAAGAGCTCCTCCGATGTCCTGATCCAAGCCCAAGCGGGGGGCTGAAGAGGTCCATGATCCGGCTGAAGTCTTCATCCAAGCGGGGCAGAAGAGGTCTTCCATCCGATTGAAGTCTTCATCCAAGCGGGATCTTCTATGGTCATCCATCCAGAGCGGAGCGGCAGGATCCTGAAGACCTCCAACGCGGAACATCCATCCTGGCCGACGACGGAATGATGAATGACGGTTCCTTTAAATGACGTCATCCAAGATGGCGTCCCTCGAATTCCGATTGGCTGATAGGATTCTATCAGCCAATCGGAATTAAGGTAGGAATATTCTGATCCAATCAGCCAATCAGATTGAGCTCGCATTCTATTGGCTGATTGGAACAGCCAATAGAATGCGAGCTCAATCTGATTGGCTGATTGGATCAGCCAATCGGATTGAACTTGATTCTGATTGGCTGATTCCATCAGCCAATCAGAATATTCCTACCTTAATTCCGATTGGCTGATAGAATCCTATCAGCCAATCGGAATTCGAGGGACGCCATCTTGGATGACGTCATTTAAAGGAACCGTCATTCGTCGTTCCGTCGTCGGCCAGGATGGATGTTCCGCGTTGGAGGTCTTCAGGATCCTGCCGCTCCGCTCCAGATGGATGACCATAGAAGATCCCGCTTGGATGAAGACTTCAATCGGATGGAAGACCTCTTCTGCCCCGCTTGGATGAAGACTTCAGCCGGATCATGGACCTCTTCAGCCCTCCGCTTGGGCTTGGATCAGGACATCGGAGGAGCTCTTCTGGACAGATCGTTGAACCCGGTGAGGTGAAGACAAGGTAGGAAGATCTTCAGGGGCTTAGTGTTAGGTTTATTTAAGGGGGGTTTGGGTTAGATTAGGGGTATGTGGGTGGTGGGTTGTAATGTTGGGGGGCTTGGGTATTGTATTTTTTTTTTTACAGGCAAAAGAGCTGAACTTCTTTGGGGCATGCCCCGCAAAGGGCCCTGTTCAGGGCTGGTAAGGTAAAAGAGCTTTGAACTTTAGTAATTTAGAATAGGGTAGGGCATTTTTTTTATTTTGGGGGGCTTTGTTATTTTATTAGGGGGCTTAGAGTAGGTGTAATTAGTTTAAAATTGTTGTAATATTTTTCTTATGTTTGTAAATATTTTTTTATTTTTTGTAACTTAGTTCTTTTTTATTTTTTGTACTTTAGCAAGTTTATTTAATTGTATTTATTTGTAGGAATTGTATTTATTTAATTGTAATATTGATAGTGTAGTGTTAGGTTAATTGTAGGTAATTGTAGGTAGTTTATTTAATTAATTTATTGATAGTGTAGTGTTAGGTTTAATTGTAACTTAGGTTAGGATTTATTTTACAGGTAAATTTGTAATTATTTTAACTATTTTAGCTATTAAATAGTTCTTAACTATTTAATAGCTATTGTACCTGGTTAAAATAAATACAAAGTTACCTGTAAAATAAATATTAATCCTAAAATAGCTATAATATAATTATAATTTATATTGTAGCTATATTAGGATTTATTTTACAGGTAAGTATTTAGCTTTAAATAGGAATAATTTATTTAATAAGAGTTAATTCATTTCGTTAGATGTAAATTATATTTAATTTAGGGGGGTGTTAGTGTTAGGGTTAGACTTAGCTTTAGGGGTTAATACATTTATTAGAATAGCGGTGAGCTCCAGTCGGCAGATTAGGGGTTAATAATTGAAGTTAGGTGTCGGCGATGTTAGGGAGGGCAGATTAGGGGTTAATACTATTTATTATAGGGTTAGTGAGGCAGATTAGGGGTTAATAACTTTATTATAATAGCGGTGCGGTCCGGTCGGCAGATTAGGGGTTAATAAGTGTAGGCAGGTGGAGGCGACATTGTGGGGGGCAGATTAGGGGTTAATAAATATAATATAGGGGTCGGCGATGTTAGGGCAGCAGATTAGGGGTACATAGGGATAACGTAGGTTGCGGCGGTTTACGGAGCGGCAGATTAGGGGTTAATAATAATATGCAGGGGTCAGCGATAGCGGGGGCGGTAGATTAGGGGTTAATAAGTGTAAGGTTAGGGGTGTTTAGACTCGGGGTACATGTTAGAGTGTTAGGTGCAGACGTAGGAAGTGTTACCGCATAGCAAACAATGGGGCTGCGTTAGGAGCTGAACGCGGCTTTTTTGCAGGTGTTAGGTTTTTTTTCAGCTCAAACAGCTCCATTGTTTCCTATGGGAGAATCGTGCACGAGCACATTTTTGAGGCTGGCCGCTTGCGTAAGCAACTCTGGTATCGAGAGTTGAAGCTGCGTTAAATATGCTCTACGCTCCTTTTTTGGAGCCTAACGCAGCCTTTATGTGGACTCTCAATACCAGAGTTATTTTTATGGTGCGGCCAGAAAAAAGCCGGCGTTAGTTTTTTGGGTCGTTACCGACAAAACTCCAAATCTAGCCGTTATTGTTTACAAATGCTTAATAGTGATGTGTGTGTGTATGTGTAATTTACCCCATATTCCATAATGACAATGGCAAGTTTTCACAAACTCACATGTGAGTGCTTGTGTCTGCTATTACTGCCTGTGTGTGCATGTCTCTGTCTATTACTACCTGTGTGTGCATGTCTCTCTCTCATACTGCCTGTGAGTGCTTGTATCTGCTAATACTGCCTGTGTGTGCATGTCTCTGTCTATTACTGCCTGTGAGTGCATGTCTCTGTCTATTACTGCCTGTGTGTGCATGTCTCTGTCTATTACTGTCTGTGAGTGCATGTTTCTGTCTTTTACTGCCTGTGAGTGCATGTCTCTGTCTATTACTGCCTGTGAGTGCATGTCTCTGTCTATTACTGCCTGCGATTGCATGTTTCTGTCTTTTACTGCCTGTGAGTGCATGTCTCTGTCTATTACTGCCTGTGAGTGCATGTTTGGCTATTACTGCCTGTGAGTGCATGTCTCTGTCTTTTACTGCCTGTGAGTGCATGTCTCTGTCTATTACTGCCTGTGAGTGCATGTTTCTGACTATTACTGCCTGTGAGTGCATATCTCTGTCTATTACTGTGTGTGTGTGTGCACGTCTCTGTCTATTACTGTCTGTGTGTGCACGTCTCTGTCTATTAATACCTGTGTGTGAATGTCTTTGTCTATTACTGCCTGTGAGTGCATATCTCTGTCTATTACTGTGTGTGTGTGTGCACGTCTCTGTCTATTAATGCCTGTGTGTGAATGTCTTTGTCTATTACTGTCTGTGAGTGCATATCTCTGTCTATTACTGCCTGTGAGTGCATGTTTGGCTATTACTGCCTGTGAGTGCATGTCTCTGTCTTTTACTGCCTGTGAGTGCATGTCTCTGTCTATTACTGCCTGTGAGTGCATGTTTCTGACTATTACTGCCTGTGAGTGCATATCTCTGTCTATTACTGTGTGTGTGTGTGTGTGTGTGTGTGTGCACGTCTCTGTCTATTACTGTCTGTGTGTGCACGTCTCTGTCTATTAATACCTGTGTGTGAATGTCTTTGTCTATTACTGCCTGTGAGTGCATATCTCTGTCTATTACTGTGTGTGTGTGCACGTCTCTGTCTATTAATACCTGTGTGTGCACGTCTCTGTCTATTAATGCCTGTGTGTGAATGTCTTTGTCTATTACTGCCTGTGAGTGCATATCTCTGTCTATTACTGTCTGTGAGTGCATATCTCTGTCTATTACTGTCTGTGAATGCATGTATCTCTCTATTACTGCCTGTGTGTATAGTATATTTGAAAAATAAACAGCTATTACAGCTATTGCAATCCTTTAGAAAATCTTACCTGCTTACTTTTTTGCAAAGTTCAACTTTAAAGTCTATTGGAAGTTTTGTATATACATTTTGGATACAAATTTAAAGGGATTGATATGCATTAAACAAATTATCAGGATGTATAATTGTGAATTCCCTGCCTGTTGGCTTATTTTGTGCCTTCTTGTTGACAAACTTGAATGTAATACAGGGTATATGATCTGAATGTATAAATACAATGTAAATATAAAAAATACTATTTAAATAATAATAATATTTATTTATCCAACAGCAAGCAAATCAGTGCACTTTTATTTTTAATTTTAATTTACCATAATGGTTGGCACCTGCATCCTATGGAGTGACTTTCCATGTAACACCATTAGCTGGAGCTTTGGATATGAATGTGATATCACATTTCCCATTTATTGTAGGGTATCTCAAATGGCAAACCCTACCAGTTTTCTTTGCCATTTTTCATCAATACCATTTTTTTCTTAACATCAGGTTTGTAATCTGTGTTTAATACATTGGGCTAGATTACAAGTGGAGCACAAAAATATTATGGCAATCCTGGATTATTGCAACACATCTCTTGTTTTGGAAGAAAAAATAAATAAAAAAAATGGTAGTCCTGGAGTGTTACAACACATCTCTGGTGGTGTCATGCTAAAACTGAGAGAACAATTACCCAGGATGCTTTTCAATATTTCTTAGGCATTACCAAAAGGGTTATATATATCTCAGACCTTGTCTCCAGATACTCTCCCTCCCATCCCCTTCGCTCTGCTCACGACCTCCTACTTTCCTCCTCTCTTGTCACCTCATCACACTCCCGTTTACAGGACTTCTCCAGACTGGCTCCCATCTTGTGGAACTCTCTGCCTCGCTCCACAAGACTCTCTTCTAGTTTTAAAAGCTTCAAGCGCTCCCTAAAGACTCTACTGTTCAGGGATGCTTACAACCTACGCTAACCTTTCTTTATACCAGTTCCTCTCCTCCATTGCTATCCCCTGAACCCCCTTAGCATGTAAGCTTAAGAGTCCAGCTGTTTGTTGATTACCTTCTCAAGAGCTGTCTACAACAGTGCAACTCTTGGCAGGGCCCTCTACCCATTTGATCCCTATAACTGTTTTGTTGTACTCCGCATTTGTTAATAGCACTGCGGAATCTGTTGGTGCTCTACAAATAACCAATAATAATAATAATAATAATAAAAGGGTTGGCGTCTAGACCAGTGTTACATTACCAGAGAATATATCCAGTGCAGATTTAAGTGCACAATACAAGCTGGGTGATTCATAATTGTATTTTTGCACTGTGATATCCTTATAAAAGAATGCTGACAAATTCTCTTGATAGTTTTTATATTGCAACTTTATAACTTATAGTTTTCATTTCATGAAAACTGTGGTGATTACAACAGCAATATTAAATGTGATGACTTTAATAGCGACCTTTGAAAGGTGTTAGAAATGTGCATGTTTCCTTAGAGATTTTTTATCAGATTATGTTTTTTCACTTATAGTCAATAAAAGTATAAAGGAAACATTTTTATAGTTATCTCCAGGTTGTAATACCTTCACTGCAGAAATAATTTAGCAGACAAAGTGGTGCTGGCTGTAGCATATCTTGTATCAACTGTATAAGTTATTTTAATAATCCGTTTTTCCTATTATACATCTACATTGAGTCTGATATCTGATACTAATACACTGAAAGGGACATGAAACCCATTTAATTTCTTTCATGATTCTGATAGAACATACTTTCCAATTTACTTCTATTATCTAATTTGCTTAATTCTCTTTGTATCCTTTGTTTACGTGATGCATTTAGTGGGAGCTAGCTGAAAGCTAATGAGAGGAGCCGTATATGTGCATCCACCAATCAGCAGCCTATGAGCCTACCTAGGTATACTTTTCAACAAAGGGTACAAAGAGAACAAAAAATACATAATAGAAATCAGTTGGAAAGTTATTTAAAATGGCATGTTCTATCTGAATCACCAAAGAACAAATGTGGGTTTCATGTCCCTTTAATATGATTTAGTTATAGATTATATTTCAGAGCATGCATGATGTACAGCCATTACTCATGGAGTAACTCACACTCAAAGAATCCTGGGAATTGTAACAACAACCTAGCTTAAAATAGAAACTAGTCCCTTGAAAAATAGAATATTCAGAATAACACCAAGTGCTGCACTACAACTCTTTAGACTCACTCACTCACTTTACTCAAGATCTTAAAATTAAAGGGATAGTTTAGTCAAAATTAAACTTTTATGATTCAGGGGCGCGATCCGATATAGATCGCAGTTTGCGGTGCAAGTGAGGGAACCGGCGTCACCCGCAGTTTCAGCTCGCAACTCGAGCTATCCCATATAAGTCGCCGTCAGATGCTAACGTGCCGTAAGTCTGACAAACCAGCGATGTCCAGAAATCTGCGTAAGTACAAATTTCTGGCGTCGCCAGTGACTTGCGGCACGTTAGAAACTGCCGGCGCCTATAAAACCTGACTAAAGTCTAAAACACCCGCACTGTCTAACACGCCTCCCTAACATAGCCCGACAAGTCTAACACGCCTCCCTAACATAGCCCGCACTGTCTAACCCTCTATCCGCTATCCCCCCTCACTATCCTAACAATAAAAAAGCTATTAACCCCTAAACCGCCGCTCCCGTACCCCGCCGCAACCTAATAAAGTTATTAACCCCTAAACCGCCGCTCCCGTACCCCACCACCAGCTATATTATATCTATAACCCCCTAAAGTGAGCCCCTAACACCGCCGCCATCTATATTAAAATTATTAACCCCCAATGTAAGCCCCTTACACCGCCGCCATCTCTATTAAAATGATTAACCCCTAATTTAATCTACCTACCCCGCCGCAAGCTATATTATCTATGTTAACCCTAAGTATATTATAGTTAATATAGGTATTACATTATATATATTAACTATATTAACCCTAATTATATTAGGGTTAATATAGTTAATATAGTTACTATAGTATTTATATTAACTATATTAACTCTATCTAACCCTAACACCCCTAACTAAATTTATATTAAATTAATCTAATTCATTTATAAACTAAAATATTCCTATTTAAATCTAAATACTTACCTATAAAATAAACCCTAAGATAGCTACAATATAATTAACAATTACATTGTAGCTATGTTAGGGTTAATATTTATTTTACAGGTAAATTGTTAATTATTTTAACTAGGTATAATAGCTATTAAATAGTTATTAACTATTTAATATCTACCTAGTTAAAATAATTACCCAATTACCTGTAAAATAAATACTAACCTAAGTTACAAATACACCTACACTATCAATAAATTAAATAAACTACAAACATCTATCTAAAAATACAATTATATTAACTAAACTAAATTACAAAAAAAACAAACACTAAATTACAAAAAATAAAAAAAGATTACAAGATTTTTAAGCTAATTACACCTATTCTAAGCCCCCTAATAAAATAATAAACCCCCAAAATAAAAAAAATTCCCTGCCCTATTCTAAATTAAACAAATTTCAAAGCTCTTTACCTTACCAGCCCTTAAAAGGGCCTTTTGTGGGGCATGCCCCAAAGAATTCAGCTCTTTTGCATACAAATACAACACCCCCCCCCATTACAACCCACCACCCATATACCCCTATTCTAAAACCACCCAAACCCCCCTTAAAAAAGCCTAACACTACCCCCCTGAACCCTACCTTGTCTTCACCACACCGGGCCGAACTCCTGATCCGATCCGGGCGATGTCTTCCTCCAAGCGGCAAAGAAGAATTCTTCCTCCGGCGATGTCTTCCTCCAAGCGGCAAAGAAGAATTCTTCCTCCGGCGACGTCTTCCTCCAAGCGGCAGCAAAGTCTTCATTCTTCCGGCGGCATCTTCAATCTTCTTTCTTCGCTCCGCCGCTGCGGAGCATCCATCCCGGCCGACTACTGAACTTGGAATGAGGTACCTTTAAATGACGTCATCCAAGATGGCGTCCGCCGAATTCCGATTGGCTGATAGGATTCTATCAGCCAATCGGAATTAAGTAAAAAAAATCTGATTGGCTGATTGAATCAGCCAATCAGATTCAAGTTCAATCCGATTGGCTGATCCAATCAGCCAATCAGATTGAGCACGCATTCTATTGGCTGATCGGAACAGCCAATAGAATGCGAGCTCAATCTGATTGGCGGATTGAATCTGATTGGCTGATTCAATCAGCCAATCAGATTTTTCTAACTTAATTCCGATTGACTGATAGAATCCTATCAGCCAATCGGAATTCGGCGGACGCCATCTTGGATGACGTCATTTAAAGGTACCTCATTCCAAGTTCAGTAGTCGGCCGGGATGGATGCTCCGCAGCGGCGGAGCGAAGAAAGAAGATTGAAGATGCCGCCGGAAGAATGAAGACTTTGCTGCCGCTTGGAGGAAGACGTCGTCAGAGGAAGAATTCTTCTTTGCCGCTTCGAGGAAGACATCGCCGGAGGAGGAATTCTTCTTTGCCGCTTCGAGGAAGACATCGCCCGGATCGGATCAGGAGTTCGGCCCGGTGTGGTGAAGACAAGGTAGGGAGATCTTCAGGGGGGTAGTGTTAGGCTTTTTTAAGGGGGGTTTGGGTGGTTTTAGAATAGGGGTATGTGGGTGGTGGGTTGTAATGGGGGGGGGCATTGTATTTGTATGCAAAAGAGCTGAATTCTTTGGGGCATGCCCCACAAAAGGCCCTTTTAAGGGCTGGTAAGGTAAAGAGCTTTGAAATTTGTTTAATTTAGAATAGGGCAGGGAATTTTTTTTATTTTGGGGGTTTATTATTTTATTAGGGGGCTTAGAATAGGTGTAATTAGCTTAAAAATCTTGTAATCTTTTTTTATTTTTTGTAATTTAGTGTTTGTTTTTTTTTGTAATTTAGTTTAGTTAATTTAATTGTATTTTTAGATAGATGTTTGTAGTTTATTTAATTTATTGATAGTGTAGGTGTATTTGTAACTTAGGTTAGGATTTATTTTACAGGTAATTGGGTAATTATTTTAACTAGGTAGATATTAAATAGTTAATAACTATTTAATAGCTATTATACCTAGTTAAAATAATTAACAATTTACCTGTAAAATAAATATTAACCCTAACATAGCTACAATGTAATTATTAATTATATTGTAGCTATCTTAGGGTTTATTTTATAGGTAAGTATTTAGATTTAAATAGGAATATTTTAGTTTATAAATGAATTAGATTAATTTAATATAAATTTAGTTAGGGGTGTTAGGGTTAGATAGAGTTAATATAGTTAATATAAATACTATAGTAACTATATTAACTATATTAACCCTAATATAATTAGGGTTAATATAGTTAATATATATATTGTAATACCTATATTAACTATAATATACTTAGGGTTAATATAGATAATATAGCTGGCGGCGGGGTAGGTAGATTAAATAAGGGGTTAATCATTTTAATAGAGATGGCGGCGGTGTAAGTGGCTTACATTAGGGGTTAATAATATTAATATAGCTGGCGGCGGTATAGGGGGATTAGATTAGGGGTTAATAATTTTTATATAGCTGGCGGCGGTGTAAGGGGTCAGATTAGGGGATAGATACGGTAGATGACAGCGGTGTAAGGGGTTCTAATTAGGGGATAGATAAGGTAGATGGCGGCGGTTTTAGGGGCTCATAGTGAGGGGGTTAGTTTATGTAGATGGCGGCGGTTTAGGGGTTAATAACTTTATTAGGGATTTCGGGGGGGGGGGATCGCGGTTGACAGGTAGATAGACATTGCGCATGCGTTAGATGTTAGGTTTATTTTAGCAGATCGCGGTTGACAGGGAGATAGACATTGCGCATGCGTTAGGTGTTAGGTTTATTTTAGCAGCCAGTTTAGGGAGTTACGGGGCTCCAATAGTCAGCGTAAGGCTTCTTACGGCTGCTTTTTGTGGCGAGGTGAAAATGGAGTAAGTTTTCTCCATTTTCGCCACGTAAGTCCTTACGCTGCATATTGGATACCAAACTGCGCGGGTTTGGTATACCTGCCTATAGCCCAAAAAACTACGGGCAACGGCAGAAATATACGCGCGTAACTTCTAGGTTACGCCGTATATGTGATACCAAATCCGCGCAAATATTGGCGTCGCCGGCTTTTGCGGGCGACGATTTTTATCGGATGGACCCCCAGATTGGGCATGTAATTTTAAACAACTTTCCAATTTACTTTTATTATCAAATTTTCTTTGCTCTCTTTTTCTTATTCTTTGATGAAAGCTACACCTAGGTAGGCCCAAACTGATTTCTATTCTGTTAAAAACCACCTCTTATCTCAGTGCATTTTGACAGTTTCACAGTTAGAGAGTGCTAGCTTGTGTGTGCCATATAGATAGCATTGTGCTCACCACGTGGAGTTATTTAAGAGTCAGCACTGATTAGCTAAAATGCAAATCTGTTAAAAGAACTGAGAAAAGGGGGCAGTCTGCAGAGACTTAGATACAAGGTAATCACAGAGGTAAAAGTATATTAATATAACCATGTTGGTTATGCAAAACTGGGAAATGGGTAATAAAGGGATTATCTATCTTTTTAAACAATAAAAATTCTGGAGTAGACTGTCCCTTTAAGGTTCTCAGATGTAAATAAAATCACCCTAAAACAAAAAACATTTGAACATGTAAATGATAAAACACTTAACACTTCAGGTATCAGACTGACTTTTTGACTAGATCACAAGTGAAGTGTGTTATCCTTATTGCAACCTTGTGCTAAGAATAGCACACAATCTGGTTTTACAAGTGAATAGTAAGAAAGGTTTACCAGAGAATCATAACACACACAGCATTTTTTTAATGTGCTAACCTTGAATGGATAGTGCAGAGTGTACGATTATCGTTTATATGATGAATAGTGATTGTTGAATGCAAGCTCCATGCAAAATAGAGCTGGAAAATTTAGCCCTCTTGGAAACCTGAGGTAAAGTGTAAACCCTTGAATATATGCATAACAAAACATGAATAATATATGAAAATAAAGTATTTAATTCATATTTATACATATTTAATACAAAATAAATGTTCATTATTGAAAAATAAATTACAATTAGAGCGCTAATTTATCGCACATACATAAAGGGCAAATTCGCCCGTTTACATGCGCACAATAAATAAACAGCCATTACAAGTGTCTGGTTATTGCTACCCCGAGCTCGCGGTAGGAATTAGCGCTCCAAAAATTAACCAGATCTCTGGTTACTTTTCCAAAAGTGCCCCAATTGGCCCCAAAATAATTTAAAAAAAAACTGCAACATGCTTAAAATATTAACATACATATATATATATATATATATATATATATATATATATATATATATATATATACATAAGCATATGTATTTACATTTGCTGCCCATCGCTTCGGGACTTACCCCTTCACTGCGCTAGTTCTCATGCCGTGTCTGACCGCATGAGAATGAGGCTCCCATTGGAGCCTATAAAAAGCATGCTCTATTGAGCGCAAAGCTGCCATGCAAAGCGAATGGGAGCTCGCGTTCACAAATTGCATACAATGGTATTATGTGTGGAGCGCAAATATTGCGGTCGCAGTAGCTAACTTTTGCAGTCCACTCATAATGTGGCCCAAAATAAATGCTAGATAGAAAGATGCATTCAAAGAAAAGTCTGAGAATGGGGGGGGCGGAGCCGGCACTGACTGAGGATGGCCGCACATTAGGTGAGCTCCGGTGCCTAAGCCCACATAAGTGCCCTAAAGTCATTACAGACCTTGCATATCACCTTAATTACACTGATCGGAGGTGTTTAATTGAGGTCTGAGCATAAAAATGAATCGGTGAGCGGCCTCTGATCATTTCGCAACCATTAACACCAGCTGGCCTGAATAGCGAGTGTAAACAGCTCAAAAAGTATTGAGCTAACGGAGGAACTACCCGATACACCAACGCACCGATCCGGTTGAGGAATATGGAGTAATGCTGCTTGGCGGGGGAAACATACCGCTGTTATAAAAACTTTCAGAGTCAACAACGGGCAGAGAGGTACAGAGAATGATGGCGGTCGCCATTTTAAAAGCACATACGCACTTAATATAACAAGCCTCCCTGAATCTGAACCTCTGCTACAGCAACTAGACGGATAACCGGAACAGGAGAGTGACAGGCTAAAGCACCCTTCTCACTACAATCAGAAGCAGTTCCCCAAAAATATAAGGTATCTACAAATATTTATTTGCTAAACAGCGGTCTTAAGCTCAACTTGCGGTTCAGCCTATGAAACCCCTAAGATCTTCCAGAGCAAGAATACACTGGCAATCAAACCAATTAGGGGACAGCAGGCACACTGAGGGCTTTATCATACACAGAGTAAGCACATATGAAAGGTGATGCATGCTTAGTGAACTGTCTGATTATAACGTGTCTGAGCAATCTGAGTCTTTCACAATATCACACATGTAGTAGTCATACCATGAAAAGCTGATTATAAAGAAGAGTGTACCCTGTCTTGGATCTAAACATATCAATGTTAACTGTTAATACTCCATGATATCAGTGTCTATACTTCAGCACCAACTTTTTGCACACCACCTACTTTGCTTTATTGTGTCTCCCTTTCCTATGAGATATATGTAAAAGCAGCTAAGAGCAAGTGGAGTACATATTATATACCATCACATTCCAGATCAGCTCATTGCTCTAGGGTAAACACAGTCAAAATGTCTCCTAGAAAAAGCATATCAAAAGGAAAGCAGAACAAGGGAAGCGGACAGGCAAACCCGTCCATGGATGATTATTTCAAGGCCTCTGCACCCCAGATATCAAAAGAATCCCTCACAGCTTCGCAAAGATCACATAATTCATCAGACACCTCAGACTTAGGTTCTGAGGAAGAAGAAAACATGCTGTCTGTGCCACAGTCTGTGCTGTCTTCTATACCCTCAAAGCAAGATTTCTCTGCATTGATTTCTCAGGTGAAGCAATGCATAAAGGACGAAATATCAGATCTGAAAAGAGACATAAAGGAGATTGGTACCAGAGTCAATACTTTAGAAGATACTGCTCAAGAACATAATGCCTGCTTCACAAATGTTCACAACTAGTTAGAACAACAAGACCAAACCATCAAACAGATGGAAGAAAAAAATCAAGGACATAGAGAACAGGTCTAGAAGACAAAATATTAGAATACGTGGTATTCCAGAAGAAATAGAGGCCTCAGCATTAAATGACTATCTGCAAGCTCTGTTCTCACAACTACGAGACCCAGCAGACAACTCAATAATTGGTATAGACAGAGCACACAGGGCCCTTAGGCCAACGCCTCCAGAATCTGCACCTCCCAGAGATGTGATTATAAGAATCACCGACTACCAGCTAAAAGAACAGCTCATGAAAGCAGCGAGAGACAAGCGTCCCATCCAGAAAGATGGCAGCACCCTTCAGTTTTTTGCAGATCTATCATCCAGAACACTAGCCAGAAGTAAAGAACTTTCTCCATTGACGAAACTCCTACAGGCTAGAAATATCCCTTACAGATGGGGACATCCATTTCAGTTGCTCATCGTATGGAAGAACAGAAGGGCGAGTTGCTCTTCACCTGAGGAGATTGAAGAATGCTTCAGAAGATTAGAAATATCCCCACCGATGGCTGATTCTGACACAAGACAAAGTATTGCCCCTGCAGGGGGCCCTCTTGCCTCTCCCTAAGCACAACGTAAGGAGTGGCAAACAGTCCGCAACAAAAGACTGAAAGCACCCATACCACCTACAGACTCCAGAGCCCGCCTGGGTTGAGTATGTGTATAGCCCTGTATCCTTTGCTAGTTGTGGGTTGCCTAACCAAACGTTACTAGCCGGAGTGTGGCGGTGACAGTATGATTATTACTAGTTGTTTCTTTTGTCTGTTCTGGGTTTCTAAAAATGTATAGTTCTGATCAAATAATAACAAAGTTCTTGCTATATTAAATATAGGTCATAAGAAGTAATGAAACTGCTCGCACTATGTGGGCTGAATGATTCCAAAAAGGGATCTTTCAGTCATTTCCCTCTTTAGTTGTAAGGTAAAAGTTTTTAAAATGTTCGATGTTTATGTTTTTAGTTTGATTTTAGGAGTTTACTTGCAGAGATGCTTCCTCAAACAGATGGATAAGTCTACCAGATGACATAACTTATGAATGATAAAGGTAATAGAGTAACAGACGCCACTGTCCATTTTGCAACACAAAATGTAAAAGGTTTCAACGCTCCATCCAAAAGATCAATGGCCCTTAGAGATATAGTACAAAAAGGGGGGGAGATAGTAGGCCTGCAAGAAACTCATTTTAAGACAGGGTCTATACCCAAATATCTCCATAGTTGTTTCTCCCAACATTTTTATATCGCGCACAGGAACAAAAAGATAAATGGTGTCAGCATTTTAATACGTAATTCCATACCTTTCAAATTAATAGCCCAGAAGAAAGATACAGAGGGCAGATTCTTAGCTATTAATGGCATATTATACAATAAATTGGTAACTATTGTGAACATATACGCTCCAAATCACAAACAAGCATTATTCTTCAAGGCTATAGTCCCTCTACTCCAGGACATTCACAAAGGTCAGCTGATAGTTTTAGGAGATTTTAATTTACAGCTTAACCCTAAATTGGATAGCTCAAACCCGCACATACAAATTGCAAAACGCACACTTAAATCAACAGGGAATTTTTTAAGAACCTTTAGTTTACACGACCCTTGGAGAATTGCAAACCCTGAATGTAGAGATTACACATTCTTTTCTAATCCGAATAAAACATACTCCAGAATAGACTTTATTTTATTAGACCACATAATCCTGGCAAACGCTAAATCAACATCTATCACACATACAGCGTGGTCAGACCACTCTATGGTTAGATGTGTTATAGATTGGCCCTCAGCTCCCACAAAGGAATTTACATGGATGTTAGATGAAACTTTATTACTAGACCCGACGATATGTCACACCTTGGAAAAGGAAATCAGGGAATATTTCACACAAAATGCTAGGGGGGATGTAGCACCTGCCATGGTGTGGGAGGCTCACAAGAGCTACATAAGGGGTACTCTGATTAAACTACGTGCTAACAAGCTTAAACAACAGAGAGAAGATTACACACATATCACTAAGGAGTTAGAGCACTTAGACTACCTACATAAAATACACCCACAAGATGAAAAAGTCCTACAACAGCTAAAATTCTATAGATCTAAGCTGAGATCCCATTTACATATAAAAGCACAGACAACAGCATTTAAACTCAAGCAGAAATTCTATCATGATGCCAATAAACCGGGACGTCAACTAGCCAGATCACTAAAATCCAAACAAGCAAAAACTTATATTTATTCAATAAACACCCAAAAAGGGGAAAGAGTGGAAGATACCAAACGCATAGCTGAGATCTTTAAAAACTACTACAACACACTATACAATCTCTATCCAAATAGATTAGTTTTAGATCACGAAACCAAATGTACAAACTACATGGACAAAATCAAGGTTCCAGAAATCTCTGAGACAGACAGTGAGATGTTAAAGGCCCAGATAACTCACAAAGAGATCATGGAGGCCATTGGGTCTTTGAGGCCTGAGAAGGCCCCGGGACCAGATGGATTCTCGGGCTCTTATTATAAAGTATTCTCGCATCTATTGTCTCCTCATTTGTTAGAAACTTTTCACCAGATTGATAATGGGGGTACACTTCCAGACACCATGCTACAAGCAGTTATTACTGTTCTCCCTAAACCAGGTAAGAAACCTGACACACCAGCGAATTTCCGCCCAATATCGCTATTGAATATAGACCTAAAGGTCTATGCCAAAGTTCTAGCAGCCCGACTTAATAAATTATTACCACATTTGATTTTGCCAGATCAGGTGGGGTTCGTACCGCGGAGAGAGGCAAAAGACAACACGGTTGAATTACTAAACTTATTAGATTATATAAATACCAAAAAAATACCATCAGTAATGCTTTCCACTGACGCTGAGAAAGCGTTCGATAGGTTAGATTGGACCTTTCTAGAATCCACTCTTCATAAGTTCAAGTTTACCCCTCCATTTATAAACAGAGTCATGGCCCTTTATACATTCCCCACAGGCCAAATCAGAATAAATGGTACATTATCGGAACAATTTGAAATACGTAACGGCACTCGCCAAGGCTGCCCACTCTCCCCACTTTTGTTCATCCTTTCACTAGAAATGATGGCGTGTAAAATAAGATCAAACAATAGTATAACAGGAATAAACATTAATCATAAAGAATACAAATTATCTATGTTTGCGGATGATGTCTTATTGACCTTGGCAAACCCTCTTGACTCTCTCTCCGCGGTACAATCAGAATTCTTAGATTATGGAGAGGTTTCAAACTTCTCAATAAACACCAATAAATCAGAACTACTGCCCTTAAATTTACCTATCAATATCATGAACTTAATTCAGATCCATAGTCCCTTCGCGATACAACAGAAATCTATAAAATATTTAGGAGTACACTTGCTGAACAATATAGATTCCATTCGAACATTTAATTACTCCAAACTGCTAAACACAATTACCAATCAGGCGTCGTCATGGCTGGCTAAGAATATATCTTGGATTGGGAGAATAAATACTGTTAAGATGGTACTCTTACCAAAGATCCTATACATCTTGCAGACGCTGCCACTACCTAACACACAGACATACATTTTGAAATTACAAAAAGTTATTCACAGTTTCATTTGGAAAAGAAGGCCCCCTCGAGTAAACATGCTGTCCATGTATGCAAACAAAGATACGGGGGGCTTGGGTGTACCCAATATAACTTTATATAAACAGGCAATCTCATTGCAAAGAATTATTGATTGGAGTAGGCACTCAGTAGAAGAACCTAAACACTGGACCCATCTAGAACATGACATCTCGGTTATATCACAACTAGGGGGGTTATGTTGGCTACCTAAATTATTGACCAAACCTCATACTAATTTCACCGCCACTATCATAAGCACCCTTAGGGATTGGAAGTTTATTCGAGATAGATATCAAAGTATTTCTAGCGCTTACTCCCCGTTGACACCAATTCTGGCAAATCCCAAATTTATAGAGGGACTAGAACATAGCCCAGGCCATAACATTAGTCTAAAAGGTTACGTTCCAGTATCATTAATGACCAATCTGGGGAAAATAAGCCCAAGATCTGATCTTTTGGATATAGGAAATGGATATTTCACTCAATGGATGAGATACCATCAGGCGAGCCATTACATTTATACGCATAGAGATAGGGCCAATTTTCTGAGAAAACTGACAACGTTTGAACAGATGTGCTTTGACAACACTACACAAAAAAAGATTATTTCAACCACATACAAACTACTTCTTGAGGCCACAGCCCCCACGCCCCACAGATATATAAAAGGGTGGGAAAGAGATCTTACAGGGCCACAGGAATCCAAAACTTGGAATAAGATCTTTCGCAGCATAGCTCACTCAGCTCACACAACACATGCACTAGAAACTAACTATAAAATATTGTTTCGTTGGTATCTCACACAAATAGACTGAAGTATTTATTCCCCTCGGCCACTGAGAATGCTGGAGATGCAGACAGGCGGTAGGTAACATGGGTCATATCTGGTGGTCCTGTGAGTTAATCAAACCATTTTGGATGAAAATAATAAAAGAAATAAATACAGTCTTATCTTGCAACATCACACAGGATCCACTAATATGCATGTTTAATATGTTGAACAATGTTAAGTGCACCATTAAAAGAAATTTGGGGCATATCATGTTGAACGTAGCCAAACAGCTCATAGCCTCCTCATGGAGATCTGATAAAATCCCAACAATAAGTAGGTGGAGGGAGAAAGTAAAAGAAACACTGATGCTAGAGAGATATTCCTATTTTAAGACAAACAGGTTAACAATGTATACCGACATGTTATTTTTCTGGGAGTCCTACGCTGGTCTTTAACTTAACTTAGTCTGAGTTATTTCACACTTGTATTAGCATGTTGGGGGGCAATAAGTGGCGTCTGGAAATACAACATACTATGTAAGCTGAGCATATAAACATAAGATCATGTCACGAACTTTACAAGACTTGGGAAGTTACTTTCTGCAAGATGTAATTGTTGATAATGTTAATGTTTAGTTAGTTCTATTCGCTAAGTGTTAATATTAGCAATTGGTTATAGAGGTCCTAGGAAGAATTTTGCACTATTTGAAGTCTTTGGATTATGATATTAATTGTATTAAATTTAAAGAAAAATTGCAATAAAGAAATAAAATATATAAAAAAAAAAAAAAAAAAAAAGAAAAGTCTGAGAATAACACGTAGATGTATTTTTAAATGTTTTATTAGCTGTTTAAATATTAACAAAGTAAGTGTAAAGTTTTAGAGGCCGAATTATCAAGCTCTGAATGGCTCTAAAGACCGCTGCTCCATAACTGATCCATTACCTCTGAGGCTGCGAACATCAATCTGCCTGATCCTATACGATCGGGCTGATTGACACCCCCTGCTAGCGGCTGATTGGCCGCAAATCTGAAGAGGGGGCATTGCATAAGCAGTTCAAGAGGACTGCTTGTGCAATAATAAATGCTGACAGGTTATGCTGTCGGCATTTATCAATGTGCGGCGGACATGATGCGCTACATCGTATCATGTCCGCTTGCACTTTCATAAATCGGCCCCTAAGTGTCTATAAAACAATGGGGGATGCCATGTTGTAACTTAGGTTACCTTCTCTGCTTTGGCCAATTAGGGACATTTATAAATAGCAATAATATAATTACCCCTTGTGGGAGACCCTTTGAAATGCATAAGTCTCCGTACGTTGGCTGTGAAACAGTGTGTCAAGTACACCCGCTGAAAAAGATATGCAAAGGTATCTCTTGTGGCCCCTAAGACCCGTCGGTGGCTGTAATTAAAACAAGGAAAAGAATAGAGGAACCTTTTTTTTGTTACTGATTATAGTACACAGTGTCACAAGATCTGCCAAATTGTACTGAAAAACTTTAGGCAGCAGACGATGCTTTAGCAGAGACAGTACAAAAAGGTTGTAAATGCTCTTTTAGGAGAGGAGTCTCAATGGGTTATATTCTGGCACCCACACAACTGAAATCTTTATGGATGGAAGACACCAGCTCTTGGCTAAGGTTCAAGGGCGTATACAAATGTAGTAATTCTACATGTAAAGCCTGTGTACACTTAACAGTAGGTGAAGGCTTTAAAAGCGAGGTTACGAACAGGACATACAATCATAACAGGTTTATGAACTGCAGAAGCAGATATACAATATACCTAGCAGGCTGCATGGACTGTCACCTTCAGTACATAGGGATGATGACAAGAGAGACACGCTCACATATAAGAGAACACCTCTCTGATATTAAGGCCAGTGTCCTGACCACCCCCCTGGTCCAATATTTTTACAGAGTCCATAATAAAGATGTGACTAGTTTTAAATGGACCATTATAGAAACAGTCAATGTTTGATGAAGAGGGGGTGACAGAGACCAAGTTTTGACCAAAATGGAGGTGTTCTGGATATTCCACTTGCAGACCAGACATCCGATTGGACTTAATTCGTCCTATGATCTTATTAATTTTTGGAATTAAAATGAATAACGGATTTGGGGTACTAGTTGTACTAGTTGTTGTTGGAATTAATAAAGAATACAATATAATAAATTATGTTCTATTCTCATTATTTCTAAATATTAAGTGCAGCTGTTCAGGTCTAGGAGGGGTTAAAATAGAGCTAAAATAGAGGATGTAATGAATATAATAAATGTAATAAATGACAGATAAGTTAGCACTAACTGGGGACATTAATTGATGTCTACTGTTGAGGTTATATAACAACAAAGAAAGAGACATAAAGAGCATTAGGAAGGGGGCATAATTTGGAGTATAATTTAGCCAACACAATAACCAAAAAAATCTTTTAATAAATTTGGTTTCACCTTAGTTAAGGGTAACACATTATATAGGCACATAGTGTAAGAGCTTTAATACACATTTAAGATTTTTTTTTTTTAATTTGTTCTTTGTGAATTGAGTTAGTGTTTTTGGGTTCCCCTGCTGTTAACAGTAGGTCCACACTAGCATGGATTATATTATGTCGGTATTAGCCAACTTTGCTTTGTGGGATGATACCTTAATCTGTTGACACCAACAATATTATTTATGTAAATAATCATGTAAAAAACTCAAAGAATGCAAGAAAAGCAAATATGTAACTTTATTATTTATATGTGTTTGGCTAATGTAATAGCATAATCTATGGTCACGTATGTTGCATCATATTGTATTGAATTTTATATGAACTGCATTAATACTAATAATATAAGTATGAATATATGTTTCACTCAGCATTGCTGTTAACAGCTAAGTAGGCAAGCCAGCAATGAATTAGTTAACATATCAATTTGCACCTTAGCAAACCAGATTGTTTTTATCCCATTAAATAGCCCATTAGTATGAGGGATGCTAGAGAGCTATGAGTACGGCATTCATGCCGAAACGCGTAAGCTTTGCATACTAAGGGAATGTCTTGTTTGTGTTCATGTATTCGTTTTTAAGGAAGAATCAATAAAGAAATCTTTTTAACTGCTGCTCCGGACTTTTGTGCTATATGTACAGTTATAAATAGGTCACTAGAGTTTGCAGCCAATGTCTGTGTGGACTATAACAGTGTTTTGCACTTCCATTTCTAACAGTAACTGAAATTCTCACAATTTCAGAATGGAATTACAGGAAAAGGGGACACAATAAATAATGAAAGTATAATGCAAAGTTGTTTTATATATACAATTTATCATTTTATATTACCATCTCAAAGTGCTGGCTGGAGGAAAGGAGATTTAGGGCCAGTTTATGAGTGGCATGCAAACAGTTGCACGTGAGCGATATGGGATTTATTACGGGTGTTTGCACGCATCAGAAGTAGCGCGCTTATTACAAGTTGAAAGCAAATGCGTTTGCTTGAGTGCAATTAAATTTAACGTGCCCCAGGTTAGCGTGACTTCAGAGCTCTAGTTAACTATTACGCTTAAATAAAAAGTGCTTCAATAAAAAGTTATAAGGACTCAGATATATGAGGTCTCAGGTGTTAGAAAAAAAGGCAGGCAAAGGACTTTAACATATATATATATATATATATATATATATATATATATATATATATATATATATATATATATATATATATATATATATATATATATATATATATATATATATATATATATATATATATATATATATAGGGAGTGCAGAATTATTAGGCAAGTTGTATTTTTGAGGATTAATTTTATTATTGAACAACAACTATGTTCTCAATGAACCCAAAAAACTCATTAATATCAAAGCTGAATAGTTTTGGAAGTAGTTTTTAGTTTGTTTTTAGTTATAGCTATTTTAGGGGGATATCTGTGTGTGCAGGTGACTATTACTGTGCATAATTATTAGGCAACTTAACAAAAACAAATATATACCCATTTCAATTATTTATTTTTACCAGTGAAACCAATATAACATCTCAACAATCACAAATATACATTTCTGACATTCAAAAACAAAACAAAAACAAATCAGTGACCAATATAGCCACCTTTCTTTGCAAGGACACTCAAAAGCCTGCCATCCATGGATTCTGTCAGTGTTTTGATCTGTTCACCATCAACATTGCGTGCAGCAGCAACCACAGCCTCCCAGACACTGTTCAGAGAGGTGTACTGTTTTCCGTCCTAGTAAATCTCACATTTGATGATGGACCACAGGTTCTCAATGGGGTTCAGATCAGGTGAACAAGGAGGCCATGTCATTAGATTTTCTTCTTTTATACCCTTTCTTGCCAGCCACGCTGTGGAGTACTTGGACGCGTGTGATGGAGCATTGTCCTGCATGAAAATCATGTTTTTCTTGAAGGATGCAGAATTCTTCCTGTACCACTGCTTGAAGAAGGTGTCTTCCAGAAACTGGCAGTAGGACTGGGAGTTGAGCTTGACTCCATCCTCAACCCGAAAAGGCCCCACAAGCTCATCTTTGATGATACCAGCCCAAACCAGTACTCCACCTCCACCTTGCTGGCGTCTGAGCCAGACTGGAGCTCTCTGCCCTTTACCAATCCAGCCACGGGCCCATCCATCTGGCCCATCAAGACTCACTCTCATTTCATCAGTCCATAAAACCTTAGAAAAATCAGTCTTGAGATATTTCTTGGCCCAGTCTTGACATTTCAGCTTGTGTGTCTTGTTCAGTGGTGGTCGTCTTTCAGCCTTTCTTACCTTGGCCATGTCTCTGAGTATTGCACACCTTGTGCTTTTGGGCACTCTAGTGATGTTGCAGCTCTGAAATATGGCCAAACTGGTGGCAAGTGGCATCTTGGCAGCTGCACGCTTGACTTTTCTCAGTTCATGGGCAGTTATTTTGCGCCTTGGTTTTTCCACACGCTTCTTGCGACCCTGTTGACTATTTTGAATGAAACGCTTGATTGTTCGATGATCACGCTTCAGAAGCTTTGCAATTTTAAGAGTGCTGCATCCCTCTGCAAGATATCTCACTATTTTTGACTTTTCTGAGCCTGTCAAGTCCTTCTTTTGACCCATTTTCCCAAAGGAAAGGAAGTTGCCTAATAATTATGCACGCCTGATATAGGGTGTTGATGTCATTAGATCACACCCCTTCTCATTACAGAGATGCACATCACCTAATATGCTTAATTGGTAGTAGGCTTTCGAGCCTATACAGCTTGGAATAAGACAACATGCATAAAGAGGATGATGTGGTCAAAATACTAATTTGCCTAATAATTCTGCACTCCCTGTATATATATATATATATATATACATGTCTAAATATGTATCATCTCACGAAGCCCTGGCCCGGCCCGGATTGGGAGGGTTGAAACGAGTCATCCTGGCAATCATTTGAAGTATGTAGTGACTGTGATTATGTGGATGTCCTTTTGAAAATGTACGCGTTACCTAGTACCTTGCTGTGGAAAATATGTTCCGGATTGCACACAGTCTTTGAGAGGAATCAAGTAACCAAAAGCTTTAAGTGAAGAGTGGAGAGCCTAAGTCTAATGCAAAGTTTGCACAGATACAACATAGTGAGGAATGTGAAAGTGCCTGGTCCCGTGAAGTCTATTGTTTTTGGCTTGGGAGAGGCAATGACCACCTACCCGGTTGTAAGCTTGTTTTATCTTCCACATTTTGCTTCACTAGCAATAATGTTGTTTGCACTACCTCACAAGGTAATGACTTTTCAATACTTTTGCATACATATATTATAGGTACCGTTTCTTCAATACATATGCCTCATTACTTCAGGAGTGTACGGCTGCACTAAGTGCTCCATAATACATACTTGGCACGCGGATTAGTTTCCACGCAAGGTTAAAGAGACATTCATCTATGTAAATTGGGACATTCACTTCTGTAAAATAGTTACCATATAATGGTTTAAGTTTACATTATGTCTTTTATGTTTAAATATTTTTTATTAAAGTTTGCAAAGTTTTATGAAGTACATTTACATAAAAATTTGCCAATTACGTTTTCAAACAAAATAAAACACATTGTCATAACAAATAAAGTTTCGAACTTGTATAACTCAAATATTCAAAAATTACATCTCAGTTCTCCCCAATTATGATGTAAAACATAACATATATGGTGCCCTAGACCTCCCTCTAAGAGACATAAAAGAGAAAGGAGGAGAACTTATCCCCTTGAGCAATGTAAGACAAGGAAGGTAAGTTATACCATAAATGTATATGAAAAAGAAAGAAAAAAAAGGGGAGGGAATATAACATGGGTAAAGATAACAACATATCCAGCAACAGCTGGATAAGCTTATCATGGTAGTGCTTTTGAATCTAAGTGTGTAATGCATGTTGATCAAGGTATGGTACTCCTATTGGGTAGATCCCGGTCTGAAGCATTCCCATTTATCCAGTAGAAACAGTTCTGATGAAATGTGTCCTTGTTGTCTAGGATCTCAGATGCCAATTTGTACATATTGTATATGTATTGTATCTTATTAATTATTTCAGACCAGGTAGGGACCGCTGTCTTCCAATATTTAGCAATACATGTTCTGGTGACCGTACATAGAATATTGAAAAAGGTATTTAAGTGTTTGTTATATAAGGTGTTGTGATCGTGTAAGAGAGCTTGTTGTATAGTGAAATTGATCTCCTCACCTATCAGGCGACCCATAAAAGAAGCCAATCTCATCCAGATCGCATTGACCCCAGCGCAGTCCCACCACATATTGCGATATGTGCCTACCTCCCCGCACCCTCGATAGCATAGTTTGCTGCCTTGTGTGGACATATGTGCGGTCTTAACCGGTGTCAGGTACCATCGGAAAAGTGTTTTCATAACGTTTTCTTTTAAGTCTGCATTCAAAAGGCCTCTATCAGCGGTCTGAAATAGGTGTTCCCAGTCCACTAGGTCTTTAATCATATTCAAGTCCCTTTCCCAGGCTGTCATAACCGAGGATTTAGTCTTAAGTGGACCAGATTGAATAGTCAAGTATTGTCTGGAAATAGTGTGTTTGGAGCGATGGGGGCTATTACAAAGTAGTTCCAAAATAGTAGGGGCACCCTTCTGAGTGTCTCTGAGAAATGATCTGACTCAGGAGCTGAGTTGGAGGTAAAGATACCAATGTATTTGTATTGGTGCTACTTTCTCTTGCAATTGATTGAAGGAGAGCAACTTCCCATTATTTAATATGTCTGCAACTCGGTACAGTCCCTTATTTTCCCACTTCTTAAACTGTGGTCTTAGCTCTTCAGGAAATATATATTGAATTGGGGTGGAAAGAGAGAATCTTGGCATTAGATCGTTGCCCAATATCACTTTCGACCATGTATGTAAGGTAAGCCCTGAAGTGTATGGTGTTGGGTGGGATAAAGTGGATTGTTGATTTTTCCTGTCCCAGAAGATTGAATCTGGTTCACCCCAGCCTCCCATCTCTGCCTCCAATCTGGGCCACAATGCATCTGTTGACTTCTGTAAAAGCATTTTATCCTGTGCTATTCTAGCGGCCTTATAGTAATCTAACAATGCCGGTCCTCCAACCCCTCCTTGTGTTTTGTGTCTATTTATTATAAATTTCGATACTCTAGCAGATTTGCTCCCTCTAATGAAGGAGAGAAGCTCAGTTTGCAACTTCTCTATATCAGGCCTGTTGATCTTTATAGGGAGTGATCGAAATAGATATAAAATTCTAGGTAAAATAGTCATTTTGACAGCTGCAAGTCTCCCTAGCCAGGAAAAGTTGTAATTTTTCCGTTTCCTAAGGTCTCGTCTGATCTGTTTAAAAAGGGGGATATAGTTGAATTTATATAATAAATGAGTCTGTGGTGGCAGGAAAATTCCTAGATATTTGAGTGTATGTTTCATCCATTTGAAATCGAAATTGGATTCTAATAATAATAAGGGAATAGTGATAGGTAGGGCCTCACATTTATCTGTGTTTATCTTATATCCTGATATAATTGAAAATGTGTCTAAGATCCCATAGAGGTTGGGGAGTGAGATTAGTGGCTTGGTGACGGTTAATAGGATGTCGTCTGCAAAGAGCGAAAGCTTATACTCCGAATTTGCTACAGAAACCCCTGAGATATCTGGGTGAGATCTGATTCTTGCTGCTAGTGGTTCTATACAATACATTATGTCTTTTAATATGTATAAAGCTACAGTGGTGTGGTATGTCTAAGCTGACTAAATAAATTACGTTTTGGAACAAAAGTGCGTCCTTGGTCACTCTTTAGAAATTGAAGATTTGTATGAATTTTTCTTTCTCTTTTTCAAGTTGTTTTATATTTTTTGTGACTGCCAGCACGTTGGTTAAAACTTGAAAAAAAAAATTAGATTTCTTGTTAAGGCAATTCTTGTTATGAACTACCTATACCTTATCCTATGCAGTATATATATATATATAGATACAGACAGGGCCGCCACTAGAAATGTTGGGGCCCCTGACTAAACCATTGATCGCCTCCCCCCTTAAGTGGCCACTTAAAGGGACATAAAACACAAAAATTTTCTTTCATGATTTAGGTAGAACATACAATTTTAAACAACTTTCCAGTTTACTTCTATTATTAAATTGGTTTCATTCTCTTGGTATCATTTGTTGAAAGAACATCAATCCACTACTGGTTTCTAACTGAACACATGGGTGAGCCAATTTCAATTGGTATATAGATGCATCCACCAATCAGCAGCTAGAACTTAGGTTAAGCTAATAATAGAAGAAATTGAAAAGTTGTTTAAATTTTTTTTGAGGAAAAAGCTATGCATGATGAGCATGTGCAATGATCCAGCAATCACTGTGTAGAATGTTGCATTCCAGCATTTACACAGGAAAGATTGCTAGAAAATAGGCAATTGCAAAGCTTTTTTAAACACATAATTGTGAGTGAATTTCTTATACGAATGTCTCATTAATGCACAATTCACACTTTATACTTAAAGGGACAGTCAACACCAGAATTTTTGTTGTTTAAAAAGAAAGATTAACCAATTCCCAGTTTAGCATAACCAACACAGTTACAGTATATAAATATACTTTTTACCTCTGTGATTACCTTGTATCTAAGCCTCCTCCTTGTATCTGCCCCCTTATTTCAGTTCTTTTGACAGACTTGCTTTTTAGCCAATCAGTGCTCACTCCAGGGTACCTTCACGTGCATGAGCTCAATGTTATCTATATGAAACACATAAACTAATGCCCTGTAGTGGTCAAAATGCATTCAGAGTAGAGGCAGTCTTCAATGTCTAAGAATTTAGCATATGAACCTACTAGAATTAGCTTTCAACTAAGAATACCAAAAGAACAAAGCAAAATTGGTGATAAAAATAAATTGGAAAGTTGTTTAAAATTACATTCCTTATTTAAATCATGAATGTTTTTTTGGACTTAAACTGTCCCTTTAAATCATTGTGTTTAAAAACTTCTTTTTTTTTTAAACCTCAATAAAAACTAAACTTGGTTCTAATGATTCTGTTATGCAGGAGGGAGGTGTTTGACTAACTTAGCAGTGACACAGCCATGTCTACACACCATAGTTCATTTCAAAATTAGCCTTTTTTATTTTTTACATTTATTTAAAAAATCAGACATAAAGGTACTTCTCTTTCTCTCCCCTAGTTTCTCATCCTGCTTCTCTTTCATTCCTCCAGCCTCTCCTGCTTCTCTTTTTTCTCCCCCATCCTCATCTCCTGCTTCTCTTTCTCTCTCAGCCACTCCTGCTTCTCATTTTTCTGCCCCAGTTTCTCCTCCTGCTTCTCTTTCTCTCACCCAGCCAATCCTGCTTCTCTATTTTTCTGCCCCAGTTTCTCCTATTGCTCCTCTTTCTCTCCCCCAGTTTCTCCTGCTCTCTTTTTTTCTGCCCCAGTTTCTTCACCTGCTTCTCTTTTTTTCTGCCCCAGTTTCTTCACCTGCTTCTCTTTCTCTCCCCCAGTTTATCCTCCTGCTTGACTTTCTCTTGCCTCCTCCTGCTTATCTTTCTCTCCCCAGCGCCTCCTCCTGCTTCTCTTTCTATCCCCCCAGCCTCTCCCCCAGTTTCTCCTCCTTCTTTACTTTCTCTCCCCCAGCCTCTCCTCCTGCTTACCTTTCTCTCCCCCAGCCTCTCCCTCTGCTTCTTTTCCCCCCCCCCCAGCCTCTCCTCATGCTTTTCTTTCTCTTTCCCAGCCTCTCCTCTTGCTTTTCTTTCTCTCCCACAGCCTCTCCTCCTGCTTCTTTTTCTCTCCTCCAGCCTCTCCTCCTGCTTCTCTTTCTTTTCCCCAGCCTCTCCTCTTGCTTCTCTTTCTCTCCCCCAGTCTCTCCTCCTGCTTATGTTTCTCTCTCCCAGCCTCTCCTCCTGCTTCTCTTTCTCTCTCCCAGCCTCTCCCCATGCTTCTCTTTCTCTCCCCAGTCTCTCCTCCTGCTTTTCTTTCTCTCTTCCAGTTTCTACTCCTGCATTTCTTTCTCTCCCCCAGCCTCTCCTCCTGCTTATCTTTCTCTCCCCAGTCTCTCCTCCTGCTTCTCTTTCTCTTCCCCAGCCTCTCCTCCTGCTTCTCTTTCTCTACCCCAGCCTCTCCTCCTGCTTCTCATTCTCTACCCCAGCCTCTCCTCCTGCTTTTCTTTCTCTCCCCCTGCTTCTCCTCCTGTTTCTTTTTCTCTCCCCCAGCCTCTCCTCCTGCTTCTTTTTCTCTCCTCCAGCCTCTCCTCCTGCTTCTCTTTCTTTCCCCCAGCCTCTCCTCCTGCTTCTCTTTCTCTCCCCCAGTTTCTCCTGCTTCTCTTTTTTCTGCCCGTTTCTCCTCCTGCTTCTCTTTCTCTCCCCTGGTTTCTACACCTGCTTCTCTTTCTCTCCACATCCTCCTGCTTCTCTTTCTCTCCCCAGCATCTCCTCCTGCTTCTCTTTCTATCTCCCCAGCCTTTCCTGTTTCTCTTTTTCTCCCCCAGCCTCTCCTCCTGCTTCTTTTTCTCTCCTCAAGCCTCTCCTCCTGCTTTTTTTTTTCTCTCCCCTAGCCTCTCTTCCGGCTTCTCTTTCTCTCCCCCAGCCTCTCCTCCTGCTTCTCTTTCTCTCCCCAGTCTCTCCTCCTGCTTCTCTTTCTCTCCCCCAGCCTCTCCTGCTTCTCTTTTCTCTCCCCCAGTTTCTCCTCCTGCTTTCCCTTTCTCTCTTTCTTCCCCTGCCTCCCCCCCCCAAGTTTTTCCTCCTGCTTCTCTTTCTCTCCCCCAGCTTCTCCTCCTGCTTCTCTTTCTCTTCCCAGACTCTTCTACTGCTTCTCTATCTTTCCCCCAACCTCTCCTCCTGCTTCTCTTTCTCTCCCCCAGTTTCTCCTGCTTCTCTTTTTTCTGCCTGTTTCTCTTTCTGCTTCTCTTTCTCTCCCCTGGTTTCTCCTCCGGCTTCTCTTTCTCTTCGCCTCCTCCTGCTTCTCTTTCTATCTCCCCAGTCTTTCTTCTTTCTCTTTTTCTCCCCCAGCCTCTCCTCCTGCTTCTTTTTCTCTCCTCAAGCCTCTCCTCCTGCTTTTTTTTCTCTCCCCTAGCCTCTCTTCCTGCTTCTCTTTCTCTCCCTAAGCCTCTCCTCCTGCTTTCCCTTTCTCTCTTTCTTCCCCTGCCTGCCCCCCGAGTTTTTCCTCTTGCTTCTCTTTCTCTCCCCCAGCTTCTCCTCCTGCTTCTCTTTCTCTACCCTAGCCTTATCCTGCCTGGCCCGCCAAGGCCTCTCACTACCCCTCTGGCCTTATAGTACATGTGAACACAGTGACACTGGAGTAATTTTTATTTTTATATATATATATATATATATATATATATATATATATATATATATATATATATATATATATATATATCATTACAGGCAAAATATAAATACAAACTCAAGCCTAAGAGAGTGCATGGAATTATGGTCAAAATCCACCTAATACACATGTGTTTGTGCTCTCAAATCTCTGTGAATAAGGCAACTCACTTTAATATAGTGAAGCGCATACAAGAAAGCCATGTGTGTCATTTCTGATGTTTACTGTGTCAATGGAGATTATGTTCTACTAGCTGTATATCAGAGTTTACACTATATGCAATATGACTGTTGGCTATCTAAAGACAGATCTGCTTCATTTCATACCTAGCCGTACACCCAAGAGCACAGCTAACCTAACCCCACCACTGCTCACTCACCTAATACATCTGTAGCACAGAACCTTCATATCAATTCATCCAACTTGATAACTTGCAGAGCTGGACCTCAGGCTGGCACGTGGAGAGCAGAAAATCATTGTATTATAAGTAAACACTGCTTGTAACAGCGCCATCTGCTGGCCGTTAAAAGAATCTTTCAAAACCCGATGGAGCAGGCCTCGCTGCCCCACGATGTGCTACTTCAGGACTTAGTGTGGATACCTCAACACTGTAAACCCCTTTCCCTTACCAGTAACCCTATCATAGGACATTGCCTGGGTCTCTGGCATAAATTACGTCACTCTCCCAGAGTGGCCCCTCACCCATCTCCTATTCACAGTATTCGAGGGCTTCTAAAAGGGCTTCCTGACTCCCATGCTTCTGGCTAGTCCGCTGTCTCTGTTGAGACCATTAAGGATCTGTATATTGACAAAGCCTGGGCTACAGGACCCAAGCTTACTACGCACTTTTCTATTCCGCGCAAAATGCACTTCGAGGTCACACACTTTAGGTCACTATTACATAGCTGGGACTTTTTTAAAGCGGCCCCACATGAGCTTACACTATGGGAATCTAGATACCAAATGGGTACGCAGGGACATCGCCCTTTGACAGTTCACTACCAGTGCTTACAAGACCTCCCGGTACTTCAGAAGACACATAACATTTTAGCTTGGGAGAGGGACTTAGGTAAGGTCTTTGATTGCCAGGAATGGATGAAAGCTATAGCTCACACAAGACAGGCCATACACAGTGTAACTTTCTTTGAACTCTTTTATAAACTCCTGACGAGGTGGCACTGGGTGCCTAATCGGCTGAGCAGCTTCTATACGGATACCTCTGATAGTTGTTGGAGAGGGTGTAATCAAAAAGGAGACGACTTGCATATTTGGTGGGACTGCCCTGAAATACAGAAACTCTGGACAAGAGTCTTGGCCTTAGGAGGACTTCTTGCCCTTCCGACAGATAGGGGCCCAGAGACTTACCTACTTCACCTTAATTTCCCCAAACTCCCCAAACCTCTAAAACTTCTGTTTGTGTACCTACCGATGTCCACCAAGCTTGCTATTGCCAGACACTGGAAACAGCCTCATGCACCCCAGATTGGGAAAGTTGTGGAGATTATCTCTACTGTGCGGTCAATGGAGGAAGCAGTGTACATGAATAGAGGGCTCACTGACCTACACTCTAACATTTGGTCAATCTGGGATGCTCTACCGCAAAATGCGCTAGCCGTAGTTTGAAGAGTGCCTATTGACCTGCTGCCCCCCCCTTCCCTCCTCCCGCTTTTCCCCTCACCCCTGGTTAACTGGTTTTCCTATCATTTCTTCTTTCTCGCTATCTCTTTCCTGTCTTCTAATAAGAATAGTGTGCAAACTCCACGTACCACAATGCTGTTTAGTATGTGCTTCAGAGGAGCTAGCCTTTACAGCTCCTATAGTCTGTTATTGGACACCTTAGGTGTATAAGCTGCTACCAGAGATTGTTAGTAATGCTATTGTTTGTCCAATTGTTTCCTTTATTTGTTCCACATGTTAAAAGAGTATTGAAATAGAAAAAAATCTGAGGTTCATTATGTGAGTGGACCTTCTTTAAGGAGCCATGGAGAAACTAGTAGTAAGATGTCAGTTACTTTGATCTCTGCATACTTTGTAAAATGAAAGGAACACCTAAATATGTCTTACTGCTGTACTATGATTTATGTTTATGACCTCAATAAAAACATTATAATAAAAAAAAAAAAGAATCTTTCAAAACCCTATCACAAGCATTCAGAGGAAGTTTGCTCCAGAGCAGTCTGTATGGGTGGGCGGGGCTAAATACCGGTATGTGCAGTTCTTAATCCAGGAGTGCGGGCAGTCCATTGCAGGCGCACACAAAAAAAGTGTCACAAAAAATGTGTTGCAGACTCCTGGCAAGTGTATTCGCTCAGCCTGGGGCACGGGCCCCCTAACCCACAGGGCCCCTGACTCCAGTCACCCCTGTCACCACCTGATGGCGGCCCTTGATACAGGTATAGATATATATACTGTATATATATATATATATATATATATATATATATGTGTGTGTGTACATATATATTTATGTGTTTTACTGTTATATTTACTGTACGTATTTCACATTACAATGTTCTTCACTTACAGGCTAATGTTATTTGTATTCTTAAATTCATATGTGTACAGGGTCGGCTCCAAGGGGGGGGCAATGCCCACCCAAATGGAATGCTGTGCCCCCTCAAAAAATATTGATATGATCATACGTTTTAAAAATAATACAATAATAAATTGTTATGTAATGCTGCATGCTGGGGGCAGAGTTAGCTGCGTCACGCATCTGCAAGGAGCTCCGTGTCTTAACCTCTTATTTGGAATTGGAAGTTAGAGACTTTTTGGATTTGTCTTTAACCCTATAAATTTTACCTAACTATTGTGAGTTACTAATTTTCTTAAACAATAGACCATGATAAGAATATGATTGTATCATATAAATATAAGTCTATAAATGGCTACCAGTTTCTACCGGGCCTAAGATCACAGTGCACTTTTGAGACGTCGATAGAAGCCGGTAGCCATTTATAGACTTAAGTAGCCTGATATCCGTTAGTTATTGCTAAACAGGTATAGCTAAATCCAATCTACAAAATTACCAGTACCTGAAAACCTAGTATCCTGACTGCTATTGCAAACAAAGGGGTTAATTGCATTGGGGGATTTGGGGTGCATGGCTGTTTAGGGGACACGATTGAGATTTGAGAATGAGTTTAAGGCTTTTGGATCATGGTGATTAAGGGGTGAATTGTTTTTAAGGAGCTATTGCACTGGGGGTCTCAAGTATAATGGTTCTGTTTTAGTGCACTGCATAGGATTTAGACTTCATTCTTTTACCTAGTGATTAAGCGCATATTCTCCAAATGTTAATAGTGGGGGATAAGCCAGCCAGAAGCTACACTTTCCTGCAGAATATGTAGGTCTGCTCTTATTTTGATTCTCATACATGCTTTGTAAATGCGTGCCCCCTCGTGAAAAAAAATGCCCCCCCATTTCATTTGTTCTGGAGCCGACCCTATATGTGTATATACGTATACCTGCATATCTATACCTTTAGATAATAATAACAAAATTCTATGTGATAGGAATGCACATCGTGTTTCTCAATTTAGATCTTAATATTTACAGTATGTTTAATCATTTGTAATAATTTGTATTCATTTTTTTAAATATTTTTATATGTAATATTTCAATAACTAGTCCTCAGAATACTGAGTTTTCAAATGCGCTAACCTGACCGGATTAAGATCTAAATCGATAAACATGACACGCAAACCACATATTTTACGTTCCTATATTCTTCACATAGAAAAAAATGTACTTTTTATTATTAAATATATATTTCTAGATATATCTGATATTGTTCATGTAAAATACATATCTATACCTATATATCGTGAAAAAGTCACTAGAGGTAAAGTGCACAGCTGATCTCACCATCTGTGTAGTTTCTACAGCACTAGCCGCTGTAACCTTAGAAGCCATCACAATGGAGAATGAGTAATGGAGCATGTGCGGTATAGTTAGTGCTGCTTCATGGTGTGTCCGCACTCACCCAACAATAAGTAAAAACACAAAGATATGAAGCGCACTATACCCAGAAATATGCTCCAGTCATAATATAAAATCCAAAAGGCTTTATCAAGTCCAGTAAAAGATACCGTAAAAGGATACCCGTCTACACACAGTGCTCTAATTGTATGTGTGCCGTATATCGATGGGCTTTTTAGTAAAGCCTTTTGGATTTTATCTTATGACTGGAGCATCTTTCTGGGTATAGTGCACTTCATATCTTTGTGTTTATAACTATTTATCTATAGGAATAGATATGCAGGTTTAAGTATATACACAGATATATAAAAACATGTATTTAAGAATAAAAATAGCATCCTGTTAGTGAAGAACATTGGAATGTAAAATATGTACAGTAAACATACAGTAAAACACATATAAACACACACACATATATATATATATATATATATATATATATATATATATATATATATATATATGTGTGTGTGTGCATTGCAGTCAAGTAGCGGAAAACACATAAAATCATATTTATGCAATATTTATATTTTTAAAAGTGTTTAACTATGTATTTACTGTACAAATTTCACACATGCTAATGTTCTTTACATAGGGAATATGTTCTAAGTGTTTATAAATAGTTGTTCATATTTATATATACAGTATATATATATATATATATATATATATATATTAATAATTATATTTAAACATCTATATATAGGTATTTTACCCAAAAAAAAACCATAATATATATAGAAATACAGGTAGCCCTCAGTTTACACCGGGGTTAGGTTCCAGAAGGAATGGTTGTAAATCGAAACCGTTGTAAATTGAAACCCAGTTTATAATGTAACTCAATGGGAAGTAAGGGAGATAGGTTCCAGGCTCCTCTCAAAATTGTCATAAGTAACCCCTAAAACATTATTTTTAAAGCTTTGAAATGAAGACTTTAAATGCTAAACAGCATTATAAGCCTAATAAAATAATCACACAACACAAAATATATAATTAAACTAAGTTAAATGAACAAAAACATTTGCTAAACAGCATTATAAACCTAATAAAATAATCACACAACACAGACTTCACTTGCATTTTTCTGCAAATATTTATTTCTATGCATTCCAATCTGGACTGATTTATAGACGGGAAGATCTTGTTCCTTTGAAATTTGCTTGATAGCTCAGGTCTGGTTAAACTGATTAATTTCAGCTTGCTTGGCTTTGCTGCAACACAAGCGGACAGCTCCACCTACTGGCTATTTTAATAAATGCACTGCTTCTCAATGCTTTTCAATAGCAGTCACATGACTGGAAAAAAAGGTTGTTATTCTGAAACGGTGTAAATTGAACCGTTGTAAAACGAGGGCCACCTGTATGTATTTATGAATAAATAGAACATATTCTGCCATGTGAAGAGTATTATAATGTGAAAAATGAATTTTTCATGTCGGCTTAGTGCACTTGAGAAAACGCGATCAGGTTTGTTCAACTTGTTGGATGTTAGTTTTTTCTCACTATTCAAGCTCCATTGAAGCCTATGGGAGAATACGTTAATGCAATATTGTAACATCTTGCATGTGTTAGGTTAGGGCGCAAGCAAAAACTATTTTACTTTTAGCTTGTAATACATGTGGTATACAATGTGCGCAAAAAGCCGAAGTCAAGCGCATTAAGTTCACAAGCAGGAGTGATAAATAGCACTCGTAATAAAGCCCTTAATCTCTAGAAATGTAAAAAAAAAAATTCACTGTAAGAGCAATGAAATTATGTGATTTATTGCCAAAGTTGATAGTGAATGCCAATACCTTAGGTACATTTAAAATGGTTTAGATACATTTCTTTCTAGAAACAGAATTATATGAAACTATATGACTGCTTATGTTAAATACGTCACCTTTTTAATGGGATTTAGTCAAGCTCCAATGGAGAGTTTATTGTAAATCAGGTGGGATCTGCATAGGTTTAACTCAATGGACTTCTGTTTTCTTTCAACCTTATCTACTATGTTACTATGTTCAAAGGAAAACAAGTAAGAGGTACTTGCTAAAGAGTGTACAAATTAGCACTCACAACACTACTAATTATACTACTAGGTGGAACAAAAAATACAAACGGGCCCCGCAAAGAGGGGAAAGTGTTAAATCATAACTTTTAATAATCCAAAAATAAGTTATCCTTGACACAGTTTGCAGATCCTGTTATTAGGCATACTCTTGTCCTTTTTGTGGTTTTACATATTTTTATTTTTGAATTATTAAAAGTTATGTTTTAACACTTTCCTCTCTTTGTGTGGCCCGTTTGTATTTTTTTGTTCCACCTAGTAGTATAATTAGTAGTGTTGTGAGTGCTAATTTGTACCCTCTTTTGCAAGTACCTCTTACTTGTTTTCCTTTGAACTCTATTTTTGTGTACAGCACCCTTTCCCTAATAGTATACAGTATCATCTCATGCTAATATTACAGATAGAATTAATTAATATTAGGTAACAACACTGGTAGTGCCATCAGTGCTAACCGGTGCATGATCTGTGCTTTAGCAATATAATAATAGTATAAGTTAAAAGGATAAAAGTACCACACAATAGATCTATGAAAATCCACATGGACTTTGCTGCAAAATCATATTCATAATTTAGTGTCACACTATGCATATATGCAATGTTTAGTCATAGTTTAAATAAAATAAAACATATACAAATACATTTCTAGGGCTATCACTCTACAGACCACAGGGGATGTGACAGGAGAGCTGCAGCGCTTACCATACTATATTTCCCATGCCTGCATAGGAGAGACTTTTTACATTATCTTCTCATGATGAATCATATAGGAGAATCCTGCATATCTACTGCTGCACAGATGTAACACAGCCAATTTAACACAATCACAGCTCACATTGTTGTAGTGAGGGAGGTTCTTACAGATGTAAATATTCTAGTAACTGGAGCTGTCTCTTGCAATAGGCCATAAGTTTGTTGTAGACTCCTTGGAATAATTAGAAGAGCAAAGGAATATAATAAGCTGCAACATAGATATGTCGCCAAAGAGAATACCAAGGTCAGGAAAGGAAGCAAAAAAGACTGCAGCAACATGCACCTCTGTCAGCTTTTTCTTTAAGATGCCAGAAAACCTGCAACCTGCTACTCCTGACCCTATAACGCCACAACAATCTGCAATGTCCCCATCAGACAGTGAAGACAGCAGTATAGAAATACCCATTCAGCTCTCCAAGACCTTTCTGGCCACCATACCATCCAAAAGTGACCTTGATAATATTGTAGTCAAAGTGCGAGACTGCATTAAAGAAGAAATGGCTGGCTTGAAAAGAGATATCACAGAAATTGGCAATCATGTGGAGGCGCTGGAAGAGGACAATGAATTCAACCAAAATTAGATATCCACTTTACAAACTACAACCCAGGTCCACGACTTATTAATCACACAACTACAGGATAAGTTAGAGGATCTGGAGAACAGGGAGCGCCGTCAGAACCTCCGCATAAGAAGGATCCCAGAAACGGTCTTGCCGAATACCATTCCTGAATTTCTTAAGGGTCTCTTCTCATCCCTTCTGGGGCCTACAACCACTATTGACATATCTATGGATAGAGACCATAGGGCACTCCGGCCTAAACCTTCAGACCAAGCACCTCCACGTGACGTAGTTTTAAAACTTAAAAGTTACCAAACAAAAGAGGAAATTCTTAAAGCTGCCAGACATCTCAAGGATATCAACTTTCAGAACTGCCATTTGCAAATATTTACCGACTTAGCACCTAATACCCTACAGAGACGTAAGGAATTTCAACCACTGACATCCTTGCTCAGAGCAAAACAGATCCCATACCAATGGGGTTTTCCCTGCTTCCTTAATGTCTCCTATAAAGGTGTGAAGCACATTTGTAAGACGCCAGTTGAAATATTGGAAATATGTGCTGCTATTGGTTTAGACCCAACTTCACTTGCGACAACAGGAGGAAAAGCTGAACACGCTAAAACAGCAAATCCTCTAAGACCTCCTAGAACACCATGGCAGCAACAACAGACCAAGAAAACCAAGAAAGCGCAGGATGATCCAAGTATCAACAACACTTGAAAAACCAGCTCAGCAGATGGGTGAGATAATTACATGTTTTACTCATGGGCCGACCATGATGAACGTTCAGCCCCTCTTTTATACTTGAGTTTTGCAGTATTTGAGACTGAACTATTTTTTAGAATTGTTGCACCAAAGTTCCACAATGACTGATAGTTTAAACATAAATGTTTTGTCCTTTAACTGTTTATTAATAAGTATAAAATGGGATAGGCTATTCTTCCCCTACTGTGTGACATTTCATGTCAAGTTACTTGTTTATGTTATTGTTGTTATTATTGTTTTTGTTATTTTGTTGGTTATTTGTTGTCAACCACCACCAGCCACAGAGACTCACCACATTGTTTCACATTGGGTCTAGCAAACCCACGAGAGTATTCAGGGTGCTCATCCGAACTGACAACCAGATAAAGGTTACCACATCTCCATGTAAATCTCCTCTATATTCACCCACCACATTGGATAAGACATGACGGGTAGGAATCCGGTTAGATTAATGACACAAAATGTAAAGGGGTTTAATAACCCCCATAAGAGACTGGTAGCATTCACTGACATTACCCACAAGCAAATTGACATTTTATTTTTGCAGGAAACACACTATTTAGAAGGACAGGAACCCAGGTTATTTGCAACTACATATGCCACCCACTACCATAGCAGCCATGCTACCAAGAAAATCTCGATAGTTAGTATTCTAATCCACAAATCCTTACCATTTCACCTACAACAGATAGAGAGAGATAATGAGGGGAGATATTTAGCTTTACTGGGATTGTTACTTGGTAAAACAGTTACAGTAGTAAATATATGTGCTCCAAACACACACCAGGCAGCTTTTTTCCGCAAGATCTCCAATAATATTTTAGCTTTTCATAAAGGCTCGCTAGTTATAGGAGGAGACCTTAATACACCATTAAACCCCCTACTAGATAGCTCTACGGCACACTCTCAGCTATCAAAGAGATCACTTAAATCCATCAAAGATGATCTAACACTTCTGGGAGTACATGACGCTTGGTGCATCCAACATCCCGCCAGTAAAAGCTTCACCTTTTACTCAGCACCGAAACATTCTCATTCCCGCATTGACTATATTCTTATAGATCATGCATCTATTTCCTCAGTCACACAAACCGACATTTTCCCTACCACCTGGTCGGACCATTCGGCAGTCCTATGTACTATGCACTGGTCATCTCTCCCCTTTAAACCCTACCAATGGCGTTTAGATGACACAATACTCAAGGATAACCTGACACTGCAAAAATAGAAACATCATTATCTGAATACTTCCTAAACAATAATATATCAGGTTTAGCCCCACACATACTATGGGAGGCCCATAAATGCTTCCTAAGAGGAGAGATGATAAAAATTAAATCAACACAATGTAAAAACCATAGAGCACACTACCTAGACCTTACAACTACATATCAACAATTAGACAGAACTTACAAATCGAACCCTCAAGACAGCGCTCTAAAATCTCAGAGAGACCAAGCCAAAAGCAAACTCACAAACTTTTTAGAACATTCAGCTCAAACACAAGCTCTGAAATTACAACAAATTTTTTTCCTGAAAGGTAATAAACCTGGTAAATTGTTAGCCAGGGCACTTAAAATGAAACAAGCCACACATTATATCACCACACTCCAGGATTCCCCTAATGGACCAACAGTAGAGTCCAACAGAATGGCGGAAATATTCAGAAATTACTATTCAAACCTATACAATTTAACCCCTAATAGAAATCAAGAGGAGCATCAGACACATTGTCAACAATATCTAGACCTTATCAAGGTACCCATTATCCCAACAGATGAATTAAAGCCCCTTGCCTCACCAATTAAAGCAGAGGAGATTGAAGCTGCAATCCACTCTTTAAAAATAGGGAAAAGCCCTGGGCCAGATGGTCTCACAGGCTTCTATTATAAGAAGTTTAAACACCTTTTAATACCACACCTACTCTCAGTTTTTAACCAAGTTGACCAAGAATTTGGATTTCCCCCCTCCTTGCTTGAAGCAATAGTAATTGTCATACCAAAACCAGGTAAAGACCCTACAATTCCTTCAAACTATCGTCCGATTTCTCTTCTGAATATCGACGTAAAGCTTTATGCGAAAATCTTAGCCACAAGACTTAACAAAATATTACCCTTGCTTATACACCCAGACCAGGTGGGCTTTGTGCCGCAGAGAAAGGTGAAAGACAATACTATAAAAGTACTACATCTAATACAATACGCAACAAACCACAACATCCCCTCCATTTTACTCTCGACTGATGCTGAAAAAGCTTTTGACAGATTAGACTGGACCTTTGGTTTTCCTGACAGTTTTATTTCTAAAATATTTGCTCTTTATTCAAAACCGACGGCCACAATCAAAGTTAATGGAATACTATCTACCTCTTTTCCAATTTCCAATGGCACTAGACAAGGTTGCCCACTATCCCCTCTACTATTTGTACTCTCTATGGAAACCCTAGCCGCAAACCTACGTAGTGACCCTGACATTCATGGACTCACCATAAATTCCATCCATCACAAACTAGCACTATATGCAGACGACTTACTGTTAACCTTAACCCAACCGGCTACTTCTCTCTCTGCGGTGCAGAGCTCTCTGGAGAGGTTTGGCACTTGCTCCAACTACTTAGTTAATCAACACAAATCAGAAATCCTCCCCATTAACTTAACCGATAAAGACATCCAAAAAATTTGATCGCAGGTACCATATTTGATACAACAGTCCTCTCTAAAATACCTAGGTGTTTACCTCTCTGGGGACCCACAACAGCTTTATGACCTAAATTATGAAGCTCTAATAACTACTATCAATAAAGATACCTCTCTATGGCTACATAAAAAATATCTTGGCTAGGTAGAATCGGGGTAGCTAAAATGACCATTCTCCCTAAAATACTTAACCTGTTCCAGACTCTTCCCATACCACTTCCAGAGACATATATATCCAGATTACAAAAAGTAATGAACTCATATATTTGGAGAAAACGCCACCTAGAATTGCCAGATCTACCCTTTACCTCCCGAAGAAATTTGGGGGCCTGGGCATACCGGATCTATCCAGATACCATAGTGCAGTGTTCTTAAGATGGGTTGTAGATTGGTGCACACTCCCCCTGAATAATAACAGAATATTGATGATCTTGGAACATGATCTCACAAGCTCTGCTCAATTAGGAGCATATTGCTGGCAGCCCAAGGTGAACCAACCGCTCCTAACTAAAAATTATCCTATAATAAAAGAAACGTTTAATGTGTGGTTAAGTGTGCTGCATAGATACCAACATCTCTCCACGAACCCCTCCCCTTTGACTACAGTATTGTCCAATGCCGACTTCCTGATAGGGATGTCAGTAACACCAAAGTTGCAAAGCAGCTTGAGTAACCTTCTCCCACTATACACTTTGCTTGAAGAGGGAAAATTGATCCCAAGACAGCATTTAGAGGATTTGAATATCACGCAATTCACTCACTGGTTCAGATACCTACAACTTAGTCACTTTGGGCTCTATTTATCATCATAATTCTCCTACTTTTGCGCCTATAATTACTCTGTCGGATTTATTCTCCGATTTATCAACACATTTTACGCCCAAAAAAAGCTGTAATACGACCTAAAAATGCGACCAGTTTTTCGCTCTCGCCAAGGCGCACAGGTGCGCCAAATACAGCCAAAAAATAAATGTATTTCTCTTGCTCAGTCCCAGGAAAATCATGAAAATGATGGAAATATGTTCCGGAAACGGCAAAGAGTTCCTAGATTGTTTTTGCCCCGTTGTGGACTTGATGCATTATCCGATCGTGAAATTAAGCGCAAATTCAGGATAAACAGAGAAAGCATACTGAATCTATATTCTCTGATTAAAAAAGACATTGATCCCCGAACCAGAAGAACAAGGGCAATACCTGGACTTTTGAAATTACTCGCAGTTTTACATTTTTTGGCAACCGGATCTTTTCAGGCTGTATCCAGTGATGTTGTGGGCATGAGTCAGCCTTCATTTTGCCGCCATTTAACTATTGTTTTAAAAGCAATTCTAAAACATCTTTCAAAATGTATTTTTGTTCCTAGGAATGTGCATGAATGGCATACAGTGAAGTCCACCTTTTACCAAGTAGCCGGTATGTCCAATGTTCTTGGTGCTATAGATTGCACCCATATTGCTCTTAGACCACCATCCCTAAGGGAGGAGGAATATAGGAACAGGAAAAGCTTTCATTCCCTAAACATACAGGCTGTGTGTGATGCAAACCTTAGAATTTGGGCTGTTCGATCTGGGTTTCCTGGATCATGTCATGATTTCCACATCCTAAAACAATCTGCACTATTTTCTGCTTTTGAACAGGGCAACATGCGACACGGTTGACTATTAGGTAAATATGAACTTATTTTAATATAATCTAATTATAATGCAATCAGTTCTCTGTTTTTTTTATATTTTTTTGGGGATTTGCACTTTAAACATTAATTTTACATATCACATGTCATAAATATATATATGAATTATGATTAATTGTAATGTTTAACTTATTTATAATCTCTAATCAATTTTTCATTTTAAAAAATAGGTGATAGTGGTTATCCGTGCCGAACTTGGCTGTTGACACCTGTCCCAATGCCTCATACCCGAGGAGAAATTAAATTTAATGAATCCCACATTAGCACAAGAAGTGCTATCGAAAGAACTTTTGGGGTTTTAAAAATGCGTTTCAGAGTTTTGGATAGGTCTGGAGGAGCACTTCAATATTCGCCAGAAAAATGTAATGATATAATTCTAGTTGCATGCATGTTGCACAACATTGCAATTTCCCAAGGCAATTTAGAGGAGGAGTGTCCCAATGATCCCACAGATGACACTTATATCCCTCAAGACATTATAGGCAGACACACTACAAGGGCAGGTGTACAAAATCGATTGGAAATAATAGAAAGATATTTTTCATGTAAGTATTAATGCAAAATATTTAGCATTGTGTATTATTTTATTAAATTTTCTGTATTTGAATTACTAATATTTATTTTTCTTTTTTTTTCAGAATACATGTCATCACCCTGAGTTTGAATTCTTTTATAAGAAATGTACATAAGCCTTTGATATTGAAGTTAACTCCACCCATTTGAAAAAATAAAACTTTTGCTTATTTATCAAAAATCTTTTCTTTTATTAAGGGATAAATATCTTTAATGAAAATATAACCAAACCAAACAATATATAAATATTAAATAAAACAAACTTTCAAACAAACAAAGCGAAAATAAATGTAAAGCACAACTAAATATAAAATACTATACTATATATGCTACATACACTGAATTTTTTGGATTCTGTGTATCAATTCTGAGATCTACGATTCATAATTTCTAAAAAAATTTTATAATAATCACTTTTTATTTCTGAATCACGTTTCAGAATATTGTTCCTTTCTTTCTGTAATTCAATTAGTTCCTTAAAAAAAGCACTTTGTTCATGTCTAAATGATGATGCCATATCTGTCAGTGCCTGTATGTCATTGGTTCGCTCTGTAATTGGAGGTTGTCTCACTTCTTCGGCTGTTTCCTCAATGTCAGATTTGTTGACCATTGGATTCGCAACAGGTGTATTTAAATCAGGTGGTGTTGGTCCCTCCTGTGTGTGACCATGTATTTGTGTCTCATCATCATCATCATCTTGATTGATGGTGTCCTCGACTAGTGGTTGCAGTGTCAATTCGACCTGTTATTCTTCAAAAACAAAAATAAAAATTAAAAAAAATTAAAAAAAATAAAAACAACCATATCTAACCTTTAAAATTTACAATTTCCATACATACCATCATATAATGCAATTGAACTATCTTGCATAGTTTGAAGCAATGCTCTAACACCTGTTGAGAAAAAAAAGGGTTAACAAACTATATTTTAAAATTTTGAAATTTCTATGTACACATGCGTTCATTCAAAAATAATTGTTATTGATAACAAATTTAGGGTATTTCTGCATCAAGCACCATGTAATTTGATAGGAATGATAGAATCCCAAAACATAAAATCAATAAAACTTTTAACAAATTGATCATTTAAATGTATTGTGTTTGTTACGTTAAAATCCTATCGCCTTGGAAAAATGTAAATTATCGTTGAGGTCAAACTAGTGTAAATTAATTTTTGGTTGATTGACAAACAAAATTTAATTGGTTTGTATCAAAACATTATTGTTGATACTCAAAATTTACATAACTTAACAGTTCTTTGAAAAGATTTCCAATCATTGAACAACAAATTTGTTTTGAACTAGAGGTATTAACCTTAATCTCGCAAAATAAAAATATGTATATCAAAATAAAATATTTTCAATACCCATACAAACATCGAAGAATTTCAATACCCATACAAACATTGTTTGCTTGATTACAAATTAAATTCCGTTACAAGATTCATTATATTTATATGATTTTATTAATAATATATATATATATATATATTTTTATTATTTTGGGCTTAATATTGCTTTTTACAAGCCCATAATAAACTAGTCATTATGCACGTTCAAAAGGGCAATTTCTGGTATTACAGTAGTCACACCCATTGCTCTATACATCACCCACCCCTCTAACCCTATGTTTTGCAATCTCAATATCCAAACACTGCAAAGTATCTTTTCTCTCTCTATCTACCATTTTCTTTTTCTCTCAATCACCCACACCTCTCTTTTGAGATCTCTATCTCTCTCACCTTCTATCTCTATCCCCTCCTATCTATCTCTCTTCCCTCCTGTGTTATCCATCTTTCTATCTCTACAGCACTTGACAGCCTCTGACAAACTCACAATATGATATATACACATAATTTATTTTTTTATATTGCTTACATGCGCTTTCTTCTCTATCTCTATTTGCTTAGGAAGTTGAAGGTTGAGGTTCCTGAGACGTGGTTTCATGAACAAAAGGTTGGTCCTCCTGTGCATTTTTACCTCCTCTTCCGCACAGACATCCTCATGTTGTTCTGTAAATATAAATAAAAATTTATCAATTCACAATATACCTACAAAGGTAAGAACACCACCCCCCCCAACAAAACAAAAAAATAATTTATAAAATTATTTACCTCTAAAGTCCATTGTGTCTGCAGGAACATCCAGGCTGACCACAACTGCATCACCCATCCTGGCATAGAGAGTTTGTTCGAAATCAGTCAATTCCGCCCTGTATCCTGGTCCTCCACCTGTTGCTTTAGCCGATTGTTTTGCTTGGCATACCTTTTTTTTAATGTTCTTTCTGATGTTGTTAACCCTCTTCCGACATGCCCTTACATCCTTCGGAAAGCTACCTTCTGAAGACACAGATGTGCTAATTTGGGTCCATATTGCCCGCTTTCGCTGTGGGTTAACAGTTCTTGCCTGGTAGTCAATGATCTCTTTATAATGTTCCACCACTTGTTCCACCAAAATACAATTTTGACGATGGGTGGACATCACACTTCTCCCACTTTTTGTCTTTCCTGCTTGCACTGATGCCATCTTAAAATTGAGTAGTTAAAGTGCGCAAAATGGTATCCACAATTTAACTAAACTTAACTTAACGTTACAAGCTAATTTAAAGAATTTGTGCATGAAGGTTGAGAAAAAAGGGCGTGAACTTTATTTTTCTGGAAAGATCCCTATGTCGCATTAGTATTTCTAAATAAAAATGTTTTAAAATGAATAACGGTCATGTGTTCGGTTATGTGTAAATATTGTAATTTGAATAAATATTTATATAAATTCTGATTACATGTTAGTTTTGTCTGTAAAAGTAACAATTGTTATATATGCTGGATACTAGCATAAAAGAATACATTTGTTGCAATACCGTAAAAAGTTAATGTTTGCATAGAAACTATTAGAGACAATTGATACAATAAAGATTATAAAGCTTAGGATGTAACTAAAAGTTAGAAAAAGTTTATAATACATATTGAAACATAGATTGAAACTTATACAAATACAAATCTATATCAATATTGATTTAAAATATTGCATTATTTTATTACGCGTAATTGTGCATTTTTATATAAAAATTAGTTCCGTTACTTTGCTACATCCTAGAAATACTGTAGAAATCAGCACAGCAAGATGGCACGATCTAGGAAATTCTCTATAGGTGAACTATTTATAATTTCATATACAATGGAAAAATATTTTCCTAAAAAAAGAAGGGGAATTTACACCTTGGACCAGGATAGGAGAAATAATATTCTCTGTGAAATGGTAAGAAGAGTGAGGCGTATATCTGGACAGAGGAGAACGAGAAAGCAATGCCTAAAACGCTACAATGATTTGTACAGGAGACAATCTAAATTGAGGACACTTACCTTACCTGCGCAAATGTAAGACTTTGACATAATCCAGATTTATTTTTTAAAATGTATGTTACACAGAAATGTATGTATAACATTTGTAGTTTTAACAATTTCATAACATGTGCATTGGAAAACACATTTATTTTATAAAACTATCAAATTTACTTGTGTTATATAATTTTATTGTATCTCTTGAAATCACTTAGAGAAAAGAATTTCTAGATATGCTCAGAGTCTGGTGATTTATGGCTGTACATTTGTCTATTGTGATTGGCTAACACATTTTAATAGAATTTTACTTTCACAGTTATCTTGAGTGTTGTTTCTAAAGTTAATTAACTTACATTGTTTGGGTTCTCAACTTTACAAGTTTAAAAAGAGATAGTGATGTAAATCTTTGGATTCAACAGTAGACACTGTCTCCCTTGAAGAATGACACGGTTTTTAAAATATGTCTGATTCTTTCTTTTATCTATTTATACTGAATTATAAGCCAACTTTGTTTTGATGTTTGTAAAAGAAATGAATTATGTGTGTGAAAGTATGTTGTGCACATCCTATTATTAAGGCGATTATATAAAATAAAATAAAATTTTTGAAAGATTATCTAATCTATTTCTAACATTGGAAATATGGTCTTTTTCAAAAAGATATTACAAAATAATAATTTTTCTTTTCTATTAAATTGTGGATTAAATATGATTTTACATTATATAATCTGAAAAGTGCAACTTATTTGTTTAAATTTTTAAATAGTTAAAAACCGTAGAGCACCGAGATATCTCTGTCCAATTGATGAAAATTCCTCAAGTTCTGGTGGAGAATCTGACCCCTTGCCAAGAGTGTTTATGGACAGGGAGGGAAATGATAACCCAGGTATTTATAAATTGTAATAATTGATATATATATAGATCCATACAATGTTTGAAAAAAAAAAATAACCTTTTTGTGTTTAAGTAATAAGAAGGCAACAACGTAGGGCAAGGCCTTTTATTGAAAATGAGTCAAATGAGGAAGAAGAACTTCAGAATCCGAATTTGGAAGGTTAACATAATTTTATTACTTGTTATTGCATTTATAATAAAAAAAAATTACATTTAACTGTAAACCTTTGTTTTGGTATACATTTAGATGAAGCAGAAATTCAGGTGGAGAATTACCATCAAGATGGAGAGGGAAATATTATTAATGAGGAGAGAGAAGAAGTGGCACAAGATTATGAAATAGAACAAGTGCTTGTGCAGGAAGAAGATTTAGAAGATAGTAAGTAATAATATATTAAAAAAATTCTATTAATAACCGCATATTGTACTATATATATATATTGTACCGAATATTGTATATATATATATATATATATATATATATATATATATATATATATATATATATATATATATAGATAGAGAGGGAGGGAGAGAGAGAGAGAGAGAGAGAGAGAGAGAGAGAGAGAGAGAGAGAAGGATAATTCATTATTTTTAATATACACAAGGGGAGTAAAATATAAAATTTTATTTTACACAGTGATGCAAGAAGAAGAGGTGGACAGAGAGGTCCATGAGGAAAATACTTCAAATGATTCCTCTGATACAATTAATTATGACTGGGGTGAGTATATCAGACATGTGTTTATATATGGATTTTAAAATACATAAGAATAACCTTATTCTTTATTTTATACAGTACCTGAAGATCAAAACATATTGATTAACAAGAAACAGTTATTGGAGGTATTAAAGAAAGCTGAAAAAGGACTTAAAATAGAAAAAATGTAACAATACATTTTGATTTTTCATAATGTGACCACATTTTTTTTTATTTTTGTGATAAAAAATAAATATTTTTGTTTAAACGTGTATTGGTGTCCAGATAAATTATTATAAGCATAACACTGAAATCAATATAACAATGTATGAGATTGAATAAGGGACAGTCTACTATCAATTTTTTTATTGTTTGCAAAAGATTGATATTCACTTTATTAGTGAGTTTAATGTTTAGCATTACCGACTCAGTTATATTAATAACCTTTTTTTTTAACTCTGTGGTTACCTTGGACTTCTTCCAGCCCACTGATGACATGACTATGACTGATTATTATCTATTCTCTTGCATTAGCATTGTGTAGTAACCCCAGTGCCTGAACAGAGTGTTATCTATATGGCCAACGTGTAATTTCAAACTCTTTTGAAAAGATATTTCAAAAGCCTGTGATAAGAGGCAGCCATGAAATTAGCATATGAACCTAACTATGTTTAGTCTAAAATAAGATTATTTACCAAAAAGACATTTCACGAGAAAAGAAATGTAAAATTGTATTCATATTAATAAAGGTACAATGGCAATAGTTTACTGTCCATAGAAACACTTTTGAAATAGTCATGTGGGTCATGACAAGGGGGCTTGGATCATGTCAGCTATGAGCTAAAAACATATACATGCATATATATATATATATATATATATTACAAATCAATATTTTAAAAACACAATATTGAATATTTGTCAATTAAATATTGAGGAAGTAATGCAGTCAATTAAATACTGATGTAATGCAAGACAGATTATATTCAAATGGATTTTAAATTTTTTATAAAAGTATAATATTCAAATGGATTAAAAAATTTATAAAAGTATTATATTAGTTATTAAAAAACAAAGGATACAAAAAAAAAATTGATATTAACATTATTGGCTAAAAATAATCGACATTGAAAGCTGTTTTAATGATAAATAAGGCGCATTTTAAAAAATTGCGGCGAGATTTATCAATAATCCGCTGCATCTCGACAATGGAAATCAGCGATAAAATACTACCGGTTTAATGATAAATATTGGCGCACATGTGCGCCTTTGCAAGGGCGAGATGCGGCAAGTTCATAGGAGAATTAAAAGTCGTAATTCTAAAATGAATGATAAATAGAGCCCTTTGTAGACACGCACAAGCTCAAACACCAGATACTAAGAGACCGCACACCACTAGAAAAGCTTTGCACCCTTGACTCCCCACCGACACACCTCATCTCCACCTTATACCAGCTTCTTATCACACCTCTTACAACTCAATACACACCAACAATCATCTCCTGGCACAAAGAACTCCCATATACTCTCACAGAACAAGAATGGCAGGTAATCTTCCAGAATACAGCCAAGTCTGCACATTCAGCAACCTTGTTAGAAACCAATTACAGATTTCTACTCCGCTGGTATCTCACCACTCACTCCCCATAGGCTAAAATATATATTCCCTGAAGCTTCCGACAGGTGCTGGAGAAAATGTGCAGGAGAAGGCACCCCCTTTCACATATGGTGGGATTGTCCCAAAATAATGGACTTCTGGAGAAGCATCAATCGCGAAATGAGTTAACTACTAAATTTTAGTATTCCTCTAGACCCTATGATATACCTATTCCATGTCACCCCTAAATTATTTTCCTTTAAACAATACACGTCGCTTCTCCAGCTGGCCATATGTAGCGCTAAACAAGTGATCCCTAGAATGTGGAAATCTGAAACTGCACCAACGTCATCTATGTGGTTATCACAGATGGAAATTAATTTATCCTTAGAGAGGTACTACTATTACACTACAGGAAAGCTAGATTATTTTGCTGAGATGATGTTCTTCTGGGAATCTCATTACCATCCCAAAGCAAAAAGAAATGACCCTTAAACAATTCCCAGACTCAGGTAGGCAGGGACTTACTTACTTACAGAGGGTAGACACACACTCCACCTGAACGAGACTCTTGCTTTAGCTCAATTTATTAGAATCACATGTATATTACTGTCATGAAAATAAGAGTTTGTATACCTCTTTAAGCTATTTGAATATCCTTTCTGATGTGGCAGAAAGCTGCGGAAGGAATGGGCACCTGAATTTTACAATGCTGTTAAGATCAGGAGCACGATCCGATATGCAGCGCAGTTTGCGGCGCAAGCAAGGAAACCCCCGCCGCCCGCAGTTTCAGCTCGCAACTCGAGCTATTACATATACGGCGCCGTCAGAGGCTAAAGTGCCGTAAGTCTGACAAACCAGCGATGTCCAGAAATCTGCGTAAGTACAAATTTCTGGAGTCGCCAGTGACTTACGGCACTTTAGAAACTGCCGGCGCCTACAAAACCTGACTAAAGTATGAATTCTCCCGTACTGTCTCCCAAACATAGCCCGACACGTCTAACCCTCTATCCGCTATCCCCCCTCACTATCCTAACAATAAAATATGTATTAACCCCTAAACCGCCGCTCCCGGACCCCGCCGCCACCTAATAAAGTTATTAACCCCTAAACCGCCGCTCCCGGACACCGCCGCCAGCTATATTAAATCTATAACCCCCTAATTTGAGCCCCTACCCCACCGCCATCTACCTTACCTACCCCCTAAAGTGAGCCCCTACCCCGCCGCCATCTATTTTAAAATTATTAACCCCTAATTTAATCCCCCTACCCCGCCGCCACCTATATTAAATTATTTAACTCCTAATCTAATCCCCCTACCCCGCTGCCAGCTATATTAAATTATTTAACCCCTAAAATACTAATCTATCCCTACCACTAAACCTAAGTCTAACCCTACAAATAGCCCTGAAAAGGGCTTTTTGCGTGGCATTACCCCAAAGTAAACTGCTCTATTGCCAGCCCTTAAAAGGGCATTTTGCGGGGCATGCCCCAAAAAATTCAGCTCTTTTACAGCCCTTAAAAGGGCTTTTGGCGGGGCTTTGTCACAAAGTAAACTGCTCTTTTGCATCTAATCTAAATCCCCCTACACCGCGGCCACCTATAATAAATGTATTAACCCCTAATTTAATCCCCCTACATAGCCGCCGCTTATATTAAACACATTAACCCTTAATCTAATCCCCCTACACCGCCGCCATCTATATTAACTATATTAACCCTAATTATATTAGGGTTAATATAGTTATTATATTATATTTATTAACTATATTAACCCTAATTATATTAGGGTTAATATAGTTAATATCATTATTATATTATCTATATATTAAGTATAATAACCCTATCTAACTCTAACATCCCTAACTAAACTCTTATTAAAATAAATCTAATATTAATATTATTAATTAAAATATTCCTATTTAAATCTCAATACTTACCTATAAAATAAACCCTAATGGCTAGATTTAGAGTTTGGCGGCCAAAGGGGTGCGTTAGCTACACGTGCTTTTTTTCCCCCGCACCTTTTAAATACTGCTGGTATTTAGAGTTCACAGAATGGCTGCGTTAGGCTCCAAAAAGGGAGCGTAGAGCATAAATTAACGCCACTGCAACTCTCGATACCAGCGGCGCTTACGGACGCGGCCAGCTTCAAAAACGTGCTCGTGCGCGATTCCCCCATAGAAAACAATGGGGCAGTTTGAGCTGAAAAAACACCTAACACCTGCAAAAAAGCCGCGTTCAGCTCCTAACGCAGCCCATTTGTTTCCTATGGGGAAACACTTCCTAAGTCTGCACCTAACACCCTAACATGTACCCCGAGTCTAAACACCCCTAACCTTACACTTATTAACCCCTAATCTGCAGTCGCCACTATAACTGACCCCTGCATATTATTTTTAACCCCTAATCTGCCGCTCCGTACACCCCCGCCACCTACATTATCCCTATGTACCCCTAATCTGCTGCCCTAACATCGCCGACCCCTATATTATATTTATTAACCCCTAATCTGCCGCACCCAACGTCGCCTCCACCTAACTACACTTATTAACCCCTAATCTGCCGACCGGACCTGAGCGCTACTATAATAAATGTATTAACCCCTAATCCGCCTCACTCCCACCTCAATAACACTTTAATAAATAGTATTAACCCCTAATCTGCCCTCCCTAACATTGTCGACACCTAACTTCAAGTATTAACCCCTAATCTGCCGACAGGAGCTCATCGCTACTCTAATAAATTTATAAACTCCTAAAGCTAAGTCTAACTTTAACCCTAACACCCCCCTAAATTAAATATAATTTAAATCTAACAAAATAAATTAACTCTTATTAAATAAATTATTCCTATTTAAAGCTAAATACTTACCTGTAAAATAAACCCTAATATAGCTACAATATAAATTATAATTATATTGTAGCTATTTTAGGATTAATATTTATTTTACAGGCAACTTTGTAATTATTTTAAACAGGTACAATAGCTATTGACTAGTTAATAACTATTTAATAGCTAAAATAGTTAAAATAATTACAAAATTACCTGTAAAATAAATCCTAACCTAAGTTACAATTAAACCTAACACTACACTATCATTAAATTAATTAAATACAATACCTACAATTACCTACAATTAAACCTAACACTACACTATCAATAAATTAATTAAATACAATACCTACAAATAAACACAATGAAATAAACTAACTAAAGTACAAAAAATAAAAAAGAACTAAGTTACAAAAAATAAAAAAATATTTACAAACATTAGAAAAAAATTACAACAATTTTAAACTAATTACACCTACTCTAAGCCCCCTAATAAAATAACAAAGACCCCCAAAATAAAAAAATGCCCTACCCTATTCTAAATTACAAAAGTTCAAAGCTCTTTTACCTTACCAGCCTTTAAAAGGGCCCTTTGCGGGGCATGACCCAAAGAATTCAGCTCTTTTGCCTGTAAAAAAACCCATACAATACCCCCCCAACATTACAACCCACCACCCACATACCCCTAATCTAACCCAATCCCCCCTTAAATAAACCTAACACTAAGCCCCTGAAGATCTTCCTACCTTGTCTTCACCATGCCAGGTATCACCGATCGTTCCAGGCTCCGAAATCTTCATCCAAGCCCAAGCGGGGGCTAGACATCCATCATCCGGCTGAAGTCTTCTATCAAGCGACGGCTGAAGAGGTCCAGAAGAGGCTCCAAAGTCTTCATCCTATCCGGGCAGAAGAGTAGATCCGGACAGGCAACCATTTTCTTCCAAGCGGCATCTTCTATCTTCATCCGATGACGACCGGCTCCATCTTGAAGACCTCCACCACGGATCCATCCTCTTCTTCCGACGACTTCCCGATGAATGACGGTTCCTTTAAGGGACGTCATCCAAGATGGCGTCCCTCGAATTCCGATTGGCTGATAGGATTCTATCAGCCAATCAGAATTAAAGTAGGAAAATTCTGATTGGCTGATGGAACCAGCCAATCAGAATCAAGTTCAATCCGATTGGCTGATCCAATCAGCCAATCAGATTGAGCTCGCATTCTATTGGCTGTTCCGATAAGCCAATAGAATGCGAGCTCAATCTGATTGGCTGATCGGATCAGCCAATCGGATTGAACTTGATTCTGATTGGCTGGCTCCATCAGCCAATCAGAATTTTCCTACCTTAATTCCGATTGGCTGATAGAATCCTATCAGTCAATCGGAATTCGAGGGACGCCATCTTGGATGACGTCCCTTAAAGGAACCGTCATTCGTCGGGAAGTCATCGGAAGAAGAGGATGGATCCACGGTGGAGGTCTTCAAGATGGAGCCGGTCGTCATCGGATGAAGATAGAAGATGCCGCTTGGAAGAAGATGGTTGCAGGTCCGGATCTACTCTTCTGCCCGGATAGGATGAAGACTTTGGAGCCTATTCTGGACCTCTTCAGCCGTCGTTTGATAGAAGACTTCAGCCGGATGATGGATGTCTAGCCCCCGCTTGGGCTTGGATGAAGATTTCGGAGCCTGGAATGATCGGTGATACCTGGCATGGTGAAGACAAGGTAGGAAGATCTTCAGGGGCTTAGTGTTAGGTTTATTTAAGGGGGGTTTGGGTTAGATTAGGGGTATGTGGGTGGTGGGTTGTAATGTTGGGGGGGGGTATAGTATGTTTTTTTTTACAGGCAAAAGAGCTGAATTCTTTGGGGCATGCCCCGCAAAGGGCCCTTTTAAGGGCTGGTAAGGTAAAAGAGCTTTGAACTTTTGTAATTTAGAATAGGGTAGGGCATTTTTTTATATTGTGGGTCTTTGTTATTTTATTAGGGGGCTTAGAGTAGGTGTAATTAGTTTAAAATTGTTGTAATTTTTTTCTAATGTTTGTAAATATTTTTTTATTTTTTGTAACTTAGTTCTTTTTTATTTTTTGTACTTTAGTTAGTTTATTTCATTGTATTTATTTGTAGGTATTGTATTTTATTAATTTATTGATAGTGTAGTGTTAGGTTTAATTGTAGGTAATTGTAGGTATTGTATTTAATTAATTTAATGATAGTGTAGTGTTAGGTTTAATTGTAACTTAGGTTAGGATTTATTTTACAGGTAATTTTGTAATTATTTTAACTATTTTAGCTATTAAATAGTTATTAACTATTTAATAGCTATTGTACCTGTTTAAAATAATTACAAAGTTGCCTGTAAAATAAATATTAATCCTAAAATAGCTACAATATAATTATAATTTATATTGTAGCTATATTAGGATTTATTTTACAGGTAAGTATTTAGCTTTAAATAGGAATAATTTATATAATAAGAGTTAATTTATTTCGTTAGATTTAAATTATATTTAATTTAGGGGGGTGTTAGTGTTAGGGTTAGACTTAGCTTTAGGGGTTAATCCATTTATTAGAGTAGCAGTGAGCTCCGGTCAGCAGATTAGGGGTTAATACTTGAAGTTAGCTGTCGGCGATGTTAGGTAGGGCAGATTAGGGGTTAATACTATTTATTATAGGGTTATTGAGGCGGGAGTGAGGCGGATTAGGGGTTAATACATTTATTATACTAGCGGTGAGCTCCGGTCAGCAGATTAGGGGTTAATTATTGTAGGTAGCTGGCGGCGACGTTGTGGGGGGCAGATTAGGGGTTAATAAATATAATATAGGGGTCGGCGGTGTTAGGGGCAGCAAATTAGGGGTACATAGGGATAACGTAAGTGGCGGCGGTGTACGGAGCGGCAGATTAGGGGTTAAAAAATGTAAATATAGTGGCGGCGATGTGGGGGGACCTCGGTTTAGGGGTGCATAGGTAGTTTATGGGTGTTAGTGTACTTTAGAGCACAGTAGTTAAGAGCTTTATAAACCAGCGTTTGCCCAGAAAGCTCTTAACTACTGACTTTTTTCTGCGGCTGGAGTTTTGTCGTTAGATTTCTAACGCTCACTTCAGCTACGACTCTAAATACCAGCGTTAGAAAGATCCCATTGAAAAGATAGGATACGCAATTGATGTAAGGGGATCTGCGGTATGGAAAAGTTGCGGCTGGAAAGTGAGCGTTAGACCCTTTAATGACTGGCTCCAAATACCAGAGGGCGGTAAAAACCAGCGTTAGGAGCCTCTAACGCTGGTTTTGACGGCTACCGCCCAACTCTAAATCTAGCCGTTTGATAGCTACAATGTAATTAATAATTACATTGTAGTTATTTTAGGGTTTATATTTATTTTACAGGTAACTTGGTATTTATTTTAACTAGGTACAATAGCTATTAAATAGTTAATAACTATTTAATAGCTACCTAGTTAAAATAATTACCAATTTACCTGTAAAATAAATCCTAACCTAAGTTACAAATACACCTACACTATCAATAAATTAAATAAATTAAATAAACTACAAATATCTAAACTAAAATACAATAAAATAATCTAAACTAAATTACGCAAAAAAACAAACACTAAATTACAAAAAATAAAAAAATACTACAAGATTTTTAAGCTAATTACACCTATTCTAAGCCCCCTAATAAAATAATAAAGCCCCCAAAATAAAAAATTTCCCTGCCCTATTCTAAATTAAAAAAGTTAGCTCTTTTGCCTTACCAGCCCTTAAAAGGGCCTTTTGCGGGGCATGCCCCAAAGAAAACTGCTCTTTTGCCTGAAAAACCCCCCACAATACCACCCCCCAACATTACAACCCACCACCCACATACCCCTAATGTAACCCAAACCCCCCTTAAATAAACCTAACATTACCCTCCTCTGAAGTTCTCCCAATCAGATTCAAGTTCAATCCGATTGGCTGAACCAATCAACCAATCGGATTGAACTTGAATCTGATTGGCTGATTCAATCAGCCAATCAGATTTTTCTACCTTTCTTCCGATTGGCTGATAGAATCCTATCAGCCAATCGGAATTCGTTGGATGCCATCTTGGATGACGTCATTTAAAGGAACCTCATTCGTCGGGAAGTCGTCGTGCCGGATGGATGCTCTGCGGCGGAGGAGAGAAGAAAGAAGATTGAAGATGCCGCTTTGCTGGAAGACATCACCGGATGGAAGAAGACTCTCTGCCGCTTGCTTGAAGACATCGCCGGATGGAACAAGACTCTCTGCAGCTTGATTGATGACATCGCCCAGATCGGATGAAGAGTTCTGCTCGGCTGGGTGAATACAAGGTAGGGAGATCTTCAGGGGGGTAGTGTTAGGTTTATTTAAGGGGGGTTTGGGTTAGATTAGGGGTATGTGGGTGGTGGGTTGTAATGTTGGGGGGGTGGTATTGTGTGTGTTTTTTTTCAGGCAAAAGAGCAGTTTTCTTTGGGGCATGCCCCGCAAAAGGCCCTTTTAAGGGCTGGTAAGGTAAAAGAGCTAGCTTTTTTAATTTAGAATAGGGCAGGGAAATATTTTTATTTTGGGGGCTTTATTATTTTATTAGGGGGCTTAGAATAGGTGTAATTAGCTTAAAAATCTTGAAATATTTTTTTTATTTTTTGTAATTTAGTGTTTGTTCTTTGTGTAATTTAGTTTAGATTATTTTATTGTATTTTAGTTTAGATATTTGTAGTTTATTTAATTTATTGATAGTGTAGGTGTATTTGTAACTTAGGTTAGGATTTATTTTACAGGTAAATTGGTAATTATTTTAACTAGGTAGCTATTAAATAGTTATTAACTATTTAATAGCTATTGTACCTAGTTAAAATAAATACCAACTTAGTTACCTGTAAAATAAATATAAACCCTAAAATAGCTACAATGTAATTATTAATTACATTGTAGCTATCTTAGGGTTTATTTTATAGGTAAGTATTTAGATTTAAATAGGAATATTTTAATTAATAATATTAATATTAGATTTATTTTAATAAGAGTTTAGTTAGGGATGTTAGAGTTAGATAGGGTTATTATACTTAATATATAGATAATATAATAACGATATTAACTATATTAACCCTACTATAATTAGGGTTAATATAGTTAATATATATAATATAATAACTATATTAACTATATTAACCCTAATATAATTAGGGTTAATATAGTTAATAAATATAATATAATAACTATATTAACCCTAATATAATTAGGGTTAATATAGTTAATATAGCTTGCGGCAGTGTAGGGGGATTAGATTAAGGGTTAATGTGTTTAATATAGGCGGCGGCGGTGTAGGGGGATTAAATTAGGGGTTAATACATTTATTATAGGTGGCCGCGGTGTAGGGGGATTTAGATTAGATGCAAAAGAGCAGTTTACTTTGTGACAAAGCCTCGCCAAAAGCCCTTTTAAGGGCTGGTAAAAGAGCTAAATTCTTTGGGGCATGCCCCGCAAAATGCCCTTTTAAGGGCTGGCAATAGAGCAGTTTACTTAGGGGTAATGCCACGCAAAAAGCCCTTTTCAGGGCTATTTGTAGGGTTAGACTTAGGTTTAGTGGTAGGGATAGTTTAGTATTTTAGGGGTTAAATAATTTAATATAGCTGGCGGCATCGTAGGGGGATTAGATTAGGGGTTAAATAATTTAATATAGCTGGCGGCGGGGTAGGGGGATTAGATTAGGGGTTAAATAATTTAATATAGGTGGCGGCAGGGTAGGGGGATTAAATTAGGGGTTAATAATTTTAAAATAGATGGCGGCGGGGTAGGGGCTCACTTTAGGGGGTAGTTTAATATAGTTGGCGATGGTGTAGGGGATCACATTAAGGGGTAGTTAATGTAGGTGGCGGCGGGGTCCGGGAGCGGCGGTTTAGGGCTTAATAACTTTATTAGGGATTGCGGCGGGGGATCGCGGTTGACAGGTAGATAGACATTGCGCATGCGTTAGGTGTTAGGTTTTATTTAGCAGATAGCGGTTGACAGGTAGATAGACATTGCGCATGCATTAGGTGTTAGGTTTATTTTGTAGCTAGTTAGGGAGTTACGGGGCTCCAATAGACAGCGTAAGGCTTACTATGGCTGCTTTTTGTGGCGAGGTGAAAATGGAGTAAGATTTCTCCATTTTCGCCACGTAAGTCCTTACGCTGTATATTGGATACTAAACTTCGCTGGTTTGGTATACCTGCCTATGGCCCAAAAAACTACGGGCGACGGCAGAAATATACGAGCGTAACTTCTAGGTTACGCCGTATATAGGATACCAAACCAGCGCAAAATTCAGCATCGCCGGCATTTGCGGGCGACGCTGCATATCGGATCGGGCCCCAGATTGCAAATGTGGCAAAATAATGTTTTCACTGTGGAAATTTTCTTTATTGTAATGTGAAATTTTGATACAAATAAAAGATTAAACAAAAAAAAATACATTTCTAATTGGTAAATATTCATATTAAACAAATCCGTATAAATGAAATATTACAAATCTGCTTGACTTTTATATAAACTGTGATATTAAGACAATCGATATACTTGTTATACAGCTATTTCAATGAGAAAATATTCTGCTTAGTTCAACCATCACCATTATATATATATATATATGTATATATAGATATATATATATATATATATAAAATATATATATACATATATATATATAAAACCTATAAATGTTATATGTGATTTCAATTAGAAGACACTTTCCTTTAAGAAACCAAATAAAATAAAAAATATCCTAAATATTTGATTCAGAAGAATGGTTCAGAAAGCAAATTGATACCATACAAGATGAATGACTTGTAATTCTATCGTCATGAGAAAATGATTGACAAATAATTAGAAATAATAAAAGTTTCTGCAAACTCGTTCCTGACCGATACCAAAATATATTAATACAAACAAAGGTTTGCAAAGGTCAGTTCAAAGTTTCATAATACTGTAAATGTAAATAAAATCCTATTTTCTCATTATATACATATAAACTGGCAGTACTGTGACAGTAAAATATATAATTGCTGTTAATTATAGCCATATGTACAAAAAGTGAATACAAACAGATATTGTCATTCTCTCATAATTTAACAATTCTATCAAATAACAGTTTTTCTGAGTGGCACTATCAACATGCTTAGAATATGATGTAAAAAAAAATAGTGGTTACATTGTAATCCTTCAGATTTTCAAACAGTTAGCAAAATATATATTTAATGGTGATTTTTATATAAAATTAAGCATTAGAATAAACATCTAAATTTGTTTTCAGTTTGTACAATGTTGCATCATGTAGAGTTAAAATTTTTCTTAAAAATTATCTAAAAAAAAAGATTTATTTCTGTCATGTTTAAAGCTCCCCAAATTGCCTGGAATATGTCTGCAATTGATTTTAGTAATATATAAAGCCAGATTTGTAACTAATCCATCTGCAGAAGGCAAAGACAAAATTGGTTTTAATATTTTTCTAGTTGAAGCTTTAATTGTATTCATCTATACAAATTCATCAAACAAAAGGTAAATTTGTCAGAAAAACATATGGCCAGATTACAAGTGGCAGGCTATTTAGTGCTTTCACTCATGCACTAAGGTATATATACCTATGTATATATGTCTATTTATGTGTATATTTGTGTTTATATGTATGTCTATATATATATATATAAACATAAATACACATATATACATACTGTACATAATCTGTTGGCGTTCTACAATTACCTGATAATAATAATATATATATATATATATATATATATTTATAATGGTATCCAGTCAGTGCACTCACTTAGACCAATGGCAGCTACCGGGGTGCTTCGTGTAGAAAAGTATACAGTTCAGCATAAGAAATAGCACAGCACTCACCGGATTTTCACAAAAGAGTAAAAAATGTTCCTTTATTTGCAAAAGTTAAAATTCCAAGTTACCAAATGTTTTGGTGTCTTAACTGACACCTTTCTCAATGGCACATCAGTTTTAACAGCAATGTATCCTAGCCATCACCCGGTCACCTGATAAACCCTAAAAACAAATTACTTCCGTTGCGTGTCAGCCAATTGGGATTCCTCAGTGTTTTCATCATAATCGCACATATATAGCCGCATGGCTAATTTGCATATACACTGCGTGTCACATGATCACCGCATCACTGAGTATAGCAAGCATTCTGGATATCACAACAACATAGAGAAAAGTCTATCGTAGGCATTGCTTTTTCTTTTTACAAGATCTGTGAACTAAACACTTAGATGTGAATTCTATAAAACAACTAAGGCTTAAAAATTAAGATTTAAGATCTTGGATCCATCCTGCTTAATGAATATACTGAATCTAATATAGAAGTCATAAGAGTATTCTCAACACTTCGTTTAAGTCAAAGTATGGTAGAAAAATACACTCTATGTTGACAGCACTAGTTCATTGGTACATACAGTCCAACATATAGTTATGTGTTATGTTCCGGTGTACATGCGCTCAGGACACAGACCCTCGGTGCAGTGGTAGGGATTTGAAGACACCGACCCCTGACCCGGGGAAGAGTATCCTGGACGTGGATAGATGATATTTTGTGATTCATAGTTGCTAGAAGTTTTTGTAGAATTCATGGTGAGTGCAACATTTGTATACAATATATTCTGGCTTCACTGTGACTTATAGCTAGTTAATAGGAGTAGCTGCAGGATTCAATGAGAGAAAAATATAGCAATGTGGAATGTTCAGGCTTCAGAGTAAACTGGTAGAAGATTGACACTTAGATGCAAACTAAGGTTTGTTGCAGGTTCACAGTACATAATATTATATAGAGCTGTATGTCAGAATTAAGCAGAGCAGCACAGGTGATAGACAAGTTGCAAGTTTTAGGCATTAATTACTGTTTGTGCATATATTGGAGAATCACATGAAAGCTTTTAACTGAACACATAGATGCAGAGTTATGAATATGTTAACATATTTGTAGAAGGATATTTCAGCTATGACAACTTGTAGCAGAGAATAGTTATAAAGTTCTGAGTAAGATGCTTTTGTAATAATTAGAGAGTGATGATAACCAAAAGTATACTTGATTTATAATAAAGTTCAGAGTTTGTTAAGTAGCAGTGTCCAACAAAATGGAATTATTTGGATACTTACGATTTGATGATTTTAAGCAGAGAAAATAGGGAAAGCTGAAGCTTGAATAAGTTGGTAGAATTCATGCAGGATCAGCCACAGACCTCAGTTGTTTTCAGGAACACAACTTCAAAGTTAATGCAAAGCACATTAGACCTGAGAAGGCTTAAAAAGAGGCTGAGGGAATCAGGTGCATGAATGATTAATCAGGCAGACAAGCTGAATGCAAATACTGCCCAAAACTAGCATGAGTGTCAGAATCAGGGAAGGCAGTCTTAAAGGGATAGTGACATTAGACTGAGATATGTTACAATATGGATATATAAACCACCAGAAGATAAACCAGATGGGACAGCATTGTCAGTATTTCAGTTTCGGAGGGTTCTCGCAAAAACAGCGGAAATTACAGGGTTAGATCCCAAGAGAATCGCTGCCCATTCATTTAGGATTGGCGCTGTGACTAGTGCAGCGGAGAAAGGGGAATCCTCGGCAGAGATAAAGCACTTGGGGAGATGGAGATCAGCCCAGTACAAAGCGTATATTAGGCCCACACCAGGACCACATTCCTAAGTAAGGATGTGGGTCATTTACATTTAACTGATTCAATTAGGAGGACACCAAAGGGGTACCCTAGGGGGTAGCGGGTTGGTGTGGGGTTGGGTCTGCTGATAGGGGATTTGATCAGTGGGGCTGTATCATGGCTAATAGGGTGTCGTCTGTTTCACCAGGTACATTAGGAAGTTCTCCCCCTGTTCGAGTGTGGATAATAGGCCACTCATTTATCCAATGGGCGTCCATCAGGGCGCTGCGGACGCCGGAAGGGCAACAGCTTGGATTCCAAACCTCCAGGGCCAACTTCCGGTGGTTAGGACGCAGGGGCCTTGTGTGGGACGATTTGCCAGCATTGTTGCAGGAGGCACATAAGAGGTGGGGCAGCCTAACGTTATAGTGCTGCACCTGGGGGGTAATGACAGGCTCATTGCTGGCCTTGGACCATATTAAGAGGATGACAGCGGATATTAAGTGGGTTCACACGTGGTTGAAGGAGGTCAAAATAGGTTGGTCCAATGTGGTTGCTCGGCTGCATTGGAGACACATTGTGACCCAGAAAGCTGCATATAACGTGTGAAAGAAGGTCAATAGAGAGTTGGGGAGAGCGGTCCACGGCCCCTGGGGGGCTTCGCAATTCAACACGACGGGATAACGGGCCGACAAAAAGGACCTATTTCGTCCTGATGGGGGTCCACCTGACGATGTTGGGTTGGACATGTTCTTAAAGGACATTAGGGGGTAATCTAGTTTTTTAAAAAAAAAAGTTTGATTGTTATTTATTATTAAGGTTATTTTTTACTGTTTTTGATATGTTAAGTTATTATAGAGAATGCCTGGCTCTTGTTGCGGGCCCTGGGGAGCGGGCACGGAGAGAGAAGAGTGACGGTCCTAAAAAAGGGGAGGGGTTACGCCCGCCAGGGCGCCGGTCTGGGGGTCCTCTCCCTTGCTAATAAGACCAAATATGTCTAAACCATCACAGCTCTCTCTCAGTGCCATGGGCGTGAACAGCCGGGTGTCACGCTGCAAACATTGAAAGGGGCCTTGACCATCTGCTTAAAGGGGGCTAGGTTAGGGAAAGATGCCGCCAACGTTTTGTTTACGAACTTGTTGCCAAGTTTAAAGTGCCTAAGATAATTCGAATAACACATTAGGCACTAGTTATTCGTTTATTTTAATAAACGTGACCGTGAACGGTCTTTCTCTCCCAACATGGTGTGTTGTCTTATTTATTCAGGTTTATGTTACACTACGTAGGATGTAATAGGGGGTTTAGACCTTATTGCTATTATCTTAAAAATAAAAGCAGCACAAATCTTAATTTTTTTGCAGCACAAAACAGCACAAATGTAGCACTAACAAAACACAGTGGATTTTTTATTCCTGCCGATTGTAGGGGGGGCCAGCTTCACACAGCCTAGTATTATGGGAGTTTGAAATAAATCCCAGAAATACAAGACATCATTAACTGAACCACAAACAAACATTATTCTTATACATTACATATTTTTTTAAATATATTAGAAAGTGAACTGTTTAGTGTGAAAAAAAATTATATTTATAAAACATTGGTTTCGAACTAGTTGAAAAAAAGGATAATAATATTTCCCAAACCAGATACTTATCCACTGCTCCATTGAGAGCACTGGTAACAGCAATATAACAAAAATCATGCGGCTAGATTTAGAGTTCGGCGGTAGCCGTCAAAACCAGCGTTAGAGGCTCCTAACGCTGGTTTTGGGCGCCCGCTGGTATTTGGAGTCAGTGATTAAAGGGTCTAACGCTCACTTTACAGCCGCGACTTTTCCATACCGCAGATCCCCCTACGCCATTTGCGTAGCCTATCTTTTCAATGGGATCTTCCTAACGCCGGTATTTAGAGTCGTTTCTGCAGTGAGCGTTAGAGCTCTAACGACAAGATTCCAGCCGCCTGAAAATAGCAGGAGTTAAGAGCTTTCTGGCTAACGCCGGTTTATAAAGCTCTTAACTACTGTACCCTAAAGTACACTAACACCCATAAACTACCTAGTACCCCTAAACCGAGGTCCCCCCACATCGCCGCCACTCGATTAAAAATTTTAACCCCTAATCTGCCTACCGCCACCTACGTTATACTTATGTACCCCTAATCTGCTGCCCCTAACACCGCCGACCCCTGTATTATATCTATTAACCCCTAACTTGCCCCCCACAACGTCGCCGCAAGCTACTTAAAAATAATTAACCCCTAATCTTCCGACCGGCAAATCGCCGCCACCCTACGTTATTCCCTATGTACCCCTAATCTGCTACCCCTAACATCGCCGACCCCTATGTTATATTTATTAACCCCTAATCTGCCCCCCACAACGTCGCCGACACCTACCTACACTTATTAACCCCTAATCTGCCGAGCGGACCTGAGCGCTACAATAATAAAGTTAGTAACCCCTAATCCGCCTCACTAACCCTATCATAAATAGTATTAACCCCTAATCTGCCCTCCCTAACATCGCCGACACCTACCTTCAATTATTAACCCCTAATCTTCCGATCGGAGCTCACCGCTATTCTAATAAATGTATTAACCCCTAAAGCTAAGTCTAACCCTAACACTAACACCCCCCTAAGTTAAATATAATTTTTATCTAACGAAATAAAGTATCTCTTATTAAATAAATAATTCCTATTTAAAGCTAAATACTTACCTGTAAAATAAATCCTAATATAGCTACAATATAATTTATAATTATATTATAGCTATTTAGGATTAATATTTATTTACAGGCAACTTTGTAATTATTTTAACCAGGTACAATAGCTATTAAATAGTTAAGAACTATTTAATAGTTACCTAGTTAAAATAATAACAAATTTACCTGTAAAATAAATCCTAACCTAAGATATAATTAAACCTAACACTACCCTATCAATAAAATAATTAAATAAACTACCTACAATTACCTTACATTAACCTAACACTACACCTATCAATAAATTAATTAAACACATTGCTACAGAATAAATAAAATTAAATAAACTATCTAAAGTACAAAAAATAAAAAAGAACTAATTTACAGAAAATAATAAAATATTTACAAAGATAAGAAAAATATTAACAACAATTTTAAACTAATTACACCTACTCTAAGCCCCCTAATAAAATAACAAAGCCCCCCAAAAATAAAAAATTCCTACCCTATTCTAAAATACAAATATTACAAGCTCTTTTACCTTACCCAGCCCTGAACAGGGCCCTTTGCGGGGGCATGCCCCAAGAATTTCAGCTCTTTGCCTGTAAAAAAAAACAACAATACCCCCCCCCAACATTACAACCCACCACCCACATACCCCTAATCTAACCCAAACCCCCCTTAAATAAACCTAACACTACCCCCTGATGATCTTCCTACCTTGTCTTCACCATGCCAGGTTCACCGATCCGTCCTGGCTCCAAGATCTTCATCCAACCCAAGCGGGGGCTAACATCCACTGAAGAAGTCCCAGAAGAGGGTCCAAAGTCTTCCTCCTATCCGGCAAGAAGAGGGACATCCGGGACCGGCAAACATCTTCTCCAAGCGGCAGTCTTCTATCTTCTTCCATCCGATGACCGACCGGCTCCATCTTGAAGACCTCCAGCGCGGATCCATCCTCTTCTTCCGACGACTAGACGACGTATGACGGTTCCTTTAAGGGACGTCATCCAAGATGGCGTCCCTCGAATTCCGATTGGCTGATAGGATTTCTATCAGCCAATCGGAATTAAGGTAGGAATTTCTGATTGGCTGATGGAATCAGCCAATCAGAATATAGTTCAATCCGATTGCTGATCCAATCAGCCAATCAGATTGAGCTCGCATTCTATTGGCTGTTCCGATCAGCCATAGAATGCGAGCTCAATCCTATTGGCTGATTGATCAGCCAATCGGATTGAACTATATTCTGATTGGCTGATTCCATCAGCCAATCAGAAAATTCCTACCTTAATTCCGATTGGCTGATAGAATCCTATCAGCCAATCGGAATTCGAGGGGACGCCATCTTGGATGACGTCCCTTAAAGGAACCGTCATTCGTCGTCTAGTCGTCGGAAGAAGAGGATGGATCCGCGCTGGAGGTCTTCAAGATGGAGCCGGTCGTCATCGATGGAGAGAAGATAGAAGATGCCGCTTGGAGAAGATGTTTGCCGGTCCGGATGTCCTCTTCTTGCCGATAGGAGGAAGACTTTGGACCCTCTTCTGGACTTCTTCAGTGGATGTCTAGCCCCCGCTTGGTTGGATGAAGATCTTGGAGCCAGACGGATCGGTGAACCTGGCATGGGTGAAGACAAGGTAGGAAGATCATCAGGGGGTAGTGTTAGGTTTTATTTAAGGGGGGTTTGGTTAGATTAGGGGTATGTGGGTGGTGGGTTGTAATGTTGGGGGGGGGGGGTATTGTAGGGTTTTTTTTACAGGCAAAAGAGCGGAAATTCTTGGGGCATGCCCCGCAAAGGGCCCTGTTCAGGGCTGGTAAGGTAAAAGAGCTTGTAATATTTGTATTTTAGAATAGGGTAGTGAATTTTTATTTGGGGGCTTTGTTATTTTATTAGGGGGCTTAGAGTAGGTGTAATTAGTTTAAAATTGTTGTAATATTTTTCTTATGTTTGGTAAATATTTTATTATTTTCTGTAACTTAGTTCTTTTTATTTTTGTACTTTAGATAGTTTATTTTAATTTTATTTATTTGTAGCAATTGTGTTTAATTAATTTATTGATAGTGTAGTGTTAGGTAATTGTAGGTAATTGTAGTAGTTTATTTAATTATTTATTGATAGGGTAGTGTTAGGTTTAATTATATTCTTAGGTTAGGATTTATTTTACAGGTAAATTTGTTATTATTTTAAGCTAGGTAACTATTAAGATAGTTCTTAACTATTTAATAGCTATTGTACCTGGTTTAAAATAATTACAAAGTTGCCTGTAAAAAAAATATTAATCCTAAAATATTGCGTATAATATAATTATAATTTATATTGTAGCTATATTAGGATTTATTTTACAGGTAAGTATTTAGCTTTAAATAGGAATCATTTATTTAATAAGAGTTAATTTATTTCGTTAGATAAAAATTATATTTAACTTAGGGGGGTGTTAGTGTTAGGGTTAGACTTAGCTTTAGGGGTTAATACATTTATTAGAATAGCGGTGAGCTCCGGTCGGCAGATTAGGGGTTAATAATTGAAGGTAGGTGTCGGCGATGTTAGGGAGGGCAGATTAGGGGTTAATACTATTTATGATAGGGTTAGTGAGGCGGATTAGGGGTTAATAACTTTATTATAGTAGCGCTCAGGTCCGCTCGGCAGATTAGGGGTTAATAAGTGTAGGCAGGTGTCGGCGACGTTGTGGGGGGCAGATTAGGGGTTAATAAATATAACATAGGGGTCGGCGATGTTAGGGCAGCAGATTAGGGGTACATAGGGATAACGTAGGTGGCGGCGGTTTACGGAGCGGCAGATTAGGGGTTAAAAGTGTAATGCAGGGGTCAGCGATAGCGGGGGCGGCAGATTAGGAGTTAATAAGTGTAAGGTTAGGGGTGTTTAGACTCGGGGTACATGTTAGGGTGTTAGGTGCAGACGTAGGAAGTGTTTCCCCATAGGAAACAATGGGGCTGCGTTAGGAGCTGAACGCTGCTTTTTTGCAGGTGTTAGGTTTTTTTTCAGCTCAAACAGCCCCATTGTTTCCTATGGGAGAATCGTGCACGAGCACGTTTTTGAGGCCGGCCGCGTCCGTAAGCAACTCTGGTATCGAGAGTTGCATTTGCGGTAAAAATGCTCTACGCTCCTTTTTTGGAGCCTAACGCAGCATTTGTTTGAACTCTCGATACCAGAGTTAAATTTATGGTGCGGCCAGAAAAAAACCCGCGGAGCGTTAACAGCCCTTTTACCGCCGAACTCTAAATCTAGGCCATGGTGATTACAAAAATACAAACCCAAAAAAACTAGACTAAAAAAAAATATGTACACAGTGTAAAAATTAATCATATTTCATATTTCTAGTAAAAAACTATCACCTAGATTATTAGTTTAGCATTATACCGCATGCATAAAGAACGCAAAAAAATGAGCGGTAGCGCACTTTCCATAGCGATGCCATTACAAGTTACATAAAAACCTCCTTGTGCTGTGCAGTATGGTGCGTTAAGTCCATACCACACAAAAGCTAAGGGCTGAGTTTACGCGCTCTATCACGCTTTCCCCCATAGACATCAATGGGGAGAGAGTGTTAGAAAAAAACTAACACCTGCGATCGCGGAATGGCAAATCGGCGTAACGAAACCCCATTGATGTCTATGGGGAAAATAAATTTACATTTAAACCAAACACCATACAATAAATACGCCTAGTATAAACACCCCTAGTCCGCCGCCCCCGACATCGCCAACACTAAATTAAATGATTAACCCCTAAACCGCCGTCCCTGACATTGCAACACTAAATAAAGTTATTAACCCCTAATCCACCGCTTCCCGACATCGCGACTATTAAATAAACCTATTAACCCCTAAACTGCCAGCCCCCCACATTACAACTAATAAACTAAACCTATTAATCCCTAAACCGTCAGCCACCCACATTGCAACTAATAAAATAAACTTTTTAACCCCTAAACTGCAGGCCCCCCACAATGTAACGAATAAACTAAACCTATTAACCCCTAAACCGCCAGCCCCCCACATCGTAACTAATAAATTAAACATATTAACCCCTAAACTGCTGGGCCCCCACATCTCAAAACACTAAATTAAACTATTAACCCCTAAACCTAACACTCCCCTAACTTTAAATTAAAAGTAACAATATAACTATCTTAAAATAAATATAAACTTAACTGTAAAATAAAAAAAAACCTAAGATTAAACTATCAATTAACCTAAAATAACTATTCTAATTAAATAAAATAAACTATCAATTAAAAATCCTAAACTACATGATTAAAAAAACTAACACTACGAAAAAATAAAAAACCTAATTTATAAATTTAAATAAACCTAATACTATGAAAAATTTTAAAAAAATAACATTACAAAAAAACGTTTAAATTAAGAAAAATAAAAAAACACTAAGATTACAAAAATAAAAAATGTAATTATCCAAAATAATAAAAAAAAGTCTGAACATCCATCTTCATCTAGGCGGCGAGAAGTCTTTATCCAAGCAGCGACATCTTGATCCATCGTGGGGGCATCTTCTTTCTTCATCCCAGTGTGCAGAGCTGTGTAGGTGCGGAACTGTGGAGGCTTGGAGCTCTTTTGCCGTCGATGTGGACATCCAGCATGGAGGATCCCTGATTTTGAACAGCCAATAGGTTTATAGTAGCTCTAATCTATTGGCTGAATTGAAAATGTCAAGCCAATAGGAATGCAAGGTACCCCATATTTAAACGGGTGGTACCTTGCATTCAAGCTTCAGTGTACATTGGTGACCGTAATGAAGAGGATCCTCCACGAGCGGATGTCCAGGCCACCAGCAAAGATGCTCTTCACCTCCACAGCTCCGCGCCTCCCCAGCTCTGCGACACCAGGATGAAGAAAGAAGATGCCACCTGCGATGGATCAAGTTGTCACTCTGCCTTGATGAAGATTTCTTGCCGGACTGGATGAAGATAGTATGTCCGCACTTCAGAACTGTGAGTAGATTTCTTAGGGTTAGGTGTTAGGTTTTTTGTAATTTTTTTTTTTTTTTTAGATTAGGGGTTTTGATGGGCAGGTAAAAGAGATGAATACCCTTTTTAAAGGCAATGCCCACACAAATGCCCCTTTAGGGGTAATGGGTAGCTTAGGTTTTTTTTACACCAAGTTTTTTTTATTTTGGGGGGTTGGTTGGGTGGGGGGGGGGTATTTTTTAGGGGGGGACTTTGTAATTTTTAAGGTAAAATAGCTGTTTAATTTTAGGGCAGTAGTATTAGGTTTTTTATTTTTTTCGTATAGTTAGGTTTTTTTATCATGCAATTTAGGATTTTTAATTGGTAGTTTAGGGGGGCCGGCGGTTTAGGGGTTAATAGGTTTATTTTAGTGTTGACGATGTGGTTGGGTGGCAGTTTAGGGGTTAATAGGTGTAATATAGTATTTGCAATGCGGGAGGGTGGCGGTTAAGGGCTTAATAGGTATTTTATGGTTGTTAGTGTACTTTGTAACATTTAAAAAAAAAATATTTATATTGAGGTTGAAAAATTTAGAAACAGTAACAGGGTTACAATGTAGTTATGAACATAGGCATATGTCCACACGTTTACAGGACTGTCAGCAGGAGCAATCATATAAAAAAAAAGTCTTTAATGCAGGACAGTATTTGTTACAAAATGGTGAGGAGTATCACTAGTGCGCCTGAAGTACATTCACCTAAATAATCAGTATTCAACCTCTTTTTTTATCTCTTTATAGTTTCTATATACGTAAATAGCCCTCTTCCAACTGATGAGGTCTCAGGCACTCATGTAAAAACTATATATAAGAGGGAAGCTTATAAAGAATAGTTTGGTAGATAGAACCACTTTTTGATCCACAGGACTGTAGTTGTAAGATATAAATAGGTTAAATTAAATATACGTATTAGTAACTGGTATATAGGGGAAGGGAAATTATTTTTGATACATTGTTGGAAAGAGTCAAAATCAAACGTTAAGGGACGTAAATCCAGCATATATTTTCTTTAGCTTACTTGACTATAATATTTGTGGGGGGGGGGGGGGGGGGCGTTAGTAATATGGAATCAGAGGTGATTTGAACGTAGTATAAAAGTAAATATGCTTTCATGGTGTATGGCAGTAATGAAAATAATAATGTTTCCTTCTTACATCTGAGTTCTAATCGGTGATCTTTTGTTTTGCATTAAACTAGCAGCTTTGAAAGATACACAGGGGTTTTGTATGGGAGGTCCATAGCATTATATCAGGATGTTAAGAATCAGTTTCCTAAAAATAAGGGCATTTTTATACCTATGGTTATCTCATGTAACATCTATAGATGTGAGTCGTGCCTTGGCTGAAAAGTGGCACTGCTTAGGCCACAAGAATTGTAATAACAAACCTTGGAAAAAACTGTAAAGGTTAAGGCTAAACTAGATCAACTAGTTTTATTTCAATATAAGTAGTTAAGAGTTATATCAGGTGACAATACCCCCAAATATTTATGACATAGTGATACAAATTTTAGAGAATACCATCCTCATAACATATTGTTAATTATTAGACATGTGCTCACCCATAGTATCTGCAGAGCAAAATATCCTACGCTACTGTTGGTTGTCTAAGATCACCTTAGAAGAATAATTAGTGATACAGAGAATATGAGTAACTATGTTACATGCATCGTGGTTTCATATATAGTAAGGAACATGATCTGTCAACATGTATATCATAGCCTCATTGTACATAGAAAGCATCTGTGTATAACTATAAACAGCAAATAATATAACTAAACAAATAACAACAAATCAGCTATTCCAAAACTGCACAGTAAATAGGTATATATATATATATATATATATATATATATATATATATATATATATATGTATATATATATGTATATGTATATGTATGTTTGAACAATAAGCCTATATGGGTATCTCGTGGATCCAGCTGGTGGCCTTCATATTGGTAAAATAAGACAAAGTGTCCTGTAATCAGGAGCTCCATCCATGGGTATCCTGTCCGGTAGACCATGGGAACAGAGTCTATTATTGCAGAAAAATATTTACCCTATTCCCCTTCTATTTGTGGTAAATACGAGGAAGATGTCAGGGTGAGTAGCGCTTCCAGACTTAATGTCTGGTCTTGTAATGTTCATTTAAGACAATGCCAGATTTATATTTTCTGTGGCAACCATCTTAGAACCAGAGTTGCTGCACCTTTTTTAAAAAACGATAGCGGGTTGATGTTTGTTTTTAAACATTCCTCTGTTAGTTACTGCAATGTCTCTTATCCCATGAGCCTGCTTCGATACATCAGTGTTTAGAATAGACCGGATCATTGTTACTGAACCTTGCTGTGTCATTGGTGGATAGCAGCTCAGTCTGGACAACTGTCCTGGCTGGAGTAGATATGTAGTCTCAGCATCTTCAACCAAGATCTGACTGTCCGCGACCATGTCACAAGGTTCCACAAGATCAACAGAGTTCATCACTGGTCCGGCGCCATCTTGGAGTACATGGGGTATAGTCGACTGCATAAACCACTGCAGGTTATTGTAAACATTTCAGAGAAGTGGCTCTCCAATATTTCACATATCTCGGCCTCAAGTGCTTTCATACTCATTGTCCTTCAATAAAGACTGCAACGTAGCCAGCTTATTTACCTCAATGTCCAGGAAAGTAATATAGTATCAGCCATGGCCTATAGGCTTCTGGTTTCCGTGTGGCGTAGCCAAACAGCAAAGACTAAAATCGCATTTCCAGAATTGTTGATGTGCTTCTCTTAGGGTCCTATGTCATCTCTGCACCTTCACTAACTATTAATTTCTCTCTAGTGTGGGCACAAACTAAATTAACTTAGTATAGACTGTGTTCAATTGTAGAGCTCCCTAGAGATGCAACTTACCTGCTCGGCTACTTGCTCCACCCCCCCCAAGACAGCACAACCTGTAATATGGCGCTATGGAAAATCCCGCACTCAAATGTCATTTTTTGAGTGCGGAATGGATCATGCGTTACAAGCTAAAATGCTTGCGGTATAGCTATACCATTGCTACTTGTAATATGCGTTACCTGCCATTCCACGCGCAATGGACAATTTTTCAGCGGTATAGCCATACAGCACCTAACGCAAAACTTGTAATCTAGCCGTATATTATTTATTTCACTAGATTAATAATAATAGTACACTCAGTGAGAGAAATATTTATATGCATAGCATACGTTTCGAACTGGGAAAATCATTTTTTTTTTCTTAACCGGGCTTCTTGTCCACTACTGCAACTGGAACTGCACTAAAAGAACTGATAACTAATATATACCAAAAACCATGGATGTTAAAAGAAAAAATATGTATATTATTAACAATAATATAATTACCAGTTATACATCATGATATATATTATGTACCAGGATTTACACCTGTGCTCCTGGTGTATACTCTCTATCTACCTATTAATTGAACTACCATTTCATATGGAAGAAATAGATAGCCAATAAAGTGAAAGACCACAATCAAATTAACATAATCTCTCCAATATGAGAATCCAGTAATACAATCTGGTTATAAAAAGAATAAGAACAAGGACAAATGACTGGAATAGATATACCTTTTTAAAACTAGTGGTATGCAAAGGATACATATGAATAAGACTATATTGTATATATTAAAACATAGCTAGATCTATAATTTGATTAAGTCCATCAAGATATAAAGTGTGCATCGTAAATATCACAAATGAGTCCCTTTCTCTTAGCCTAGAGAATCTAGATTTAAATGTAGATCCCTCTGCCATTTCTATGGGAATTATTGTGAATGTATTAGATTTGCAACCATGTTGTATTCTTTCATGTCTAGAAAGACTATGAGCAAGACTACCCTTTTTGATGTTTCTAAGATGTTCAGATCATCTAGTTTTGAACTTTCTACAAGTGCAGCCAATATATTGTAGGCCACACATACATTCTAGTAAATAGACCACACATCTAGAATTGCAGTTCATCTTCATATTACTAGGAAAACTTTTTCCTGTCATAGGGATCCATGTACGAAGCAGCGAAAGCTGATCCGGAGCCTTTGCGGGGCAGGTTCGCATATGCGAGCCTGCTTCCCGCAATGTAAGAAGCAGCGGTCATTAGACCGCTGCTTCCTACACCCTACGCCACCTCTTAGGTGGCAAAGCAAAATCACTGAGAGCTCACTCGCTCTCGGTGATTGACAGCCCCTTCAGTCGCGTGATTGGTTGCGCGACTGAAGGGGCGGGCATTACACACTCCGCTGAGTGTGTAATGGTACATACGGGCAAGCAGATCAATAGATCCGCTGCCCGTGTGTAGTGGAGGCGGGCGGACAGCTTCGCGAGTTAAGAAGCTGTCCGCCCGCCTCTTAGTACATGTAGCCCATAGTGTCATGTCTATATACCACTGTTTCTTTAAATCATTCTCTAATTATCTCACTCCAGCAATAAAAGCCTGATGCACCTGTAGGGAGGTGCTAATGTCAAGCTACAGCATACCTTGCCGTGAATTTGTCTAGCAATTGTCTTGCTTCAGCTCCTAATTACTAACCTGTTAAACCCCAGGCTGCTAGTGACTACAGCAACTTGAGTTTTTTCCAGCACTCATTCTTATCCGGATCAGCTGTCGCTTCAAACCATACTTGTGTACAGCAACTACCATTCATCCATGGCCAGATCTACTACCAGCCCACAGTATTCCAATCTCCTGCCTGGGACAAGCACAGGTACTGTGTCTATATTATTTTACTCCGGACTGCTTAATACTACAAAGGTCCTTCTATTAATCAGTTTAAGTCTCAACAGATAAATGAAGAACAGCACCCACCAGATGGTACTGAGCACGGAGAGGGTTAACCAGACCCAGACAAGTCACAATGTAAAGAAGTTCTCCAGCTAGTAGTGCAAATCGACCTTTATTAGTGCATACAGGGTTCCAACAGTAACAGCAACGTTTCAGGCAAACAATATGCCCTTTTGTCAATATGCCCTTGACAAAGGGCATATTGTTTGCCTGAAACGTTGCTGTTACTGTTGGAACCCTGTATGCACTAATAAAGGTTGATTTGCACTACTAGCTGGAGAACTTCTTTACAATCAGTTTAACTCTGTGTGGTGTAATTGCTGCATATACAACATCTGAACCATATTAAAGACTGGACATTATCTCTAGTTCTCTGCTCAGTGTTTCAGTTAGACATGTGTGATTCGGTTCGGTTTGATTCAGAAATTCGGCAAATTTGGAGATTCGGATCGAACCGAATCTCCAAATTAAAATAGTGCCGAATCTACCGAATAAATCCGAATTACTTCGGATTTATTCGGATTTATTCGGTAGATTCGGATGGCCATGGATTACACTAGTATTGTACAGTATATTAGGTTATATCACTCTGCTATGGGTTACACCTAATGTACAGTACATAATACTAGTCTAATCCCACCTAACACTTACCGAAATTCCGAATTTCCGAACCGAATCGAACTGAATCCAGCCGAATTTATTCCAATCCGAATGAATCCGAAACAAATCCGAACCAAATTTATTCGAATCTAAATGAATCTGAAACAAATCCGAACCGAATCGCTCCGAACCGAAATTCGAAAAAATCCTAATCGATCCGAACCGAACCAAATTTTTTTGCCATGCACATGTCTAGTTTCAGTTACTCCTCAGCCTGTTCTAATACTACTGCCCAACAGCTGCTCTGGTTTTCTATAAGCTGCATTATTACCATTCAGTGATTCCTGTTATAACAAGCTTTTGAATCTGTTGGTATATTCTTGAGAGTAGATTTGGTTCATTAAATATATCTCTCTTTTGTTTTATCTTTCCTAAGTTTATGTGATTATATGATACACTAAATTAATGATGTAATTTATTCAGAAGGATTTCATCTATATTTCTTTCCACTAATTCTTGCATTACATACCCATTATATGCTGCTTAATTATCCTTGCTGAACTCTTATTTTGCTCTTATTCACTGATATGACACATAGTAGATTTAAAACTAGTCTGGACAGTTTTAAAAACAAGCCAACATTGGTTTAGTTATTCCACTTTTTCTTATTTTTTTAAGCAACTACCTTGCAAGGTGCTACTTTATATTTTTGATAGTGGGGACTCTAGAAAACACAACTCTAGGCTTAAATTGTATGATCTGTTTTAATATTGGGTCCTTACATAGAACATTCCATTTTTTTTTTACAATTTTTTTTTATCATAGTATGGTTACTATTAAATTGTGTAATAAAAAGGATTTCATTACTAAAAAAATGTTCTACTGTTGGATTAAGAATTAAATTCCTTTCTAATTGACTAGCTTTTTCAAGACTTGTATTCACTAAATCTAATGGGTAACCTTTTTTGGATAAATCTTTCTCTTAAAATTATTGATGGTTCCTCAAATACTTCAATTTTAAAACAATTCCTCCGATTTCTCATATACATAGTTTTTTTCAAAGCAACCCATATAAAGATTTGCAAAACTAGGAGAAAATTTGGTTCTCATCTAAGTTACCATGATTTGAACATGAACAATGTCCTGGAAAACAAAATAATTATGCTTGAGTAGAAATGTTATCACATATAATAGAAAATTCCTCTGTCTAGCAGGCATATATAAAATCTGTGCTACAGAAAGAATAATTGTCCATAAAATAGATGCGCCAAAATATTGGAATATGTTTTCAGTCCCTCTGTCCCAGTTGATTATTGGAGTCCTACTGAAAAGGTGATCCTAAAACAGTCTTCCTGCTGCCAACTTTTCAAAAGATTTCATGTAAAAACACAAACAGCTAGAATAGTCTAAAAAAGGTAAAAAGGAACCCCCCAAATGGTGTGGTACTTCCAATAAAAAAGTATGTGATTAGAATCAATTCTATCACAAGATTTTAAGCACTGGAATAGTGCTATACAGACAGTCTGGACCTTTAAAGCCATCCAGCAAGCAGACTCATCGGTAAATATGGAATATGATCCTGTTTCTCTTGAAAGATCCAACTCCACTTGACCAATGTTAAAATAGTGCATAAGTTACCAAATCTTTAAAACTGCTACAAGATACTGCAGAGATGCATCCCAAACTCAGAGAACCTGAATGAAGGACTCGATCTTAAGGCATACAGCAACTCAAATAATAATAATACAGACTAGAGTGTGACTTATAAAAGCACATATATTTATAACAAAGTATATAAATCTTCATCTAAAAAAGAGCTTGCTGCTTCCAGACCCTTCTGGTGTGGGATATCTGAATATAGAGAAGTAACATCACAAGTTAGCCATCTGAAATTAGGCTTCCTTATTTTATTATTTAATTTATTTATTACATTTCTGTAATCTCTAAGAAATGAGGGTAGCATCTTAAGAACCAGGCAACATATTCAGAAAGATTAGAAGTTAAGCTGTCAATTCCCAAAATAATTGGATGACCTGGCAGACTATTAAGATCTTTGTGAATTTTAGGGAGATGATAATAATATGCAGATTTAACATCTTCTAAAATTATAAAATCATTTTCTTGTTTTGTTACAACTCCTTTCAAATAACCTTCATCTACAAGTTTAATAAGATCTTTCTAGAAGTCTAGAGTAGGGTCTTTATCCATCAATAAATAGTAATCCTTATCACTTAGGATTCTATATGCTTCCAGGAGATAACCAGCTTTGTTTTGGAGTACTATTCCTCCTCCCTTATCAGCTTGGCATATAATAAGGTAATCAATACTCATCAATCTTTCCAAGGCTATTCTTTCAATAAAGCTTACATTTTTTTTGTTTTTTACTTATTCTTTTGAGTTTTTCAAATTCATCAAAAACTAAACTTTGAGATTAGTCAATATAGGTTCTATAAATTTGAGACAAAAGTAGATTTTCTTTTAAAAAATTTTAATGCAGAGCTTATGATCTATATGACCAAGATCTGGTTCGTTGAGATCGTAAGGGGGCGCCTCTACACAAGATCTCGACTCCCCCCCCCCCCGGTAATCCGGGTACAGCAGTCTTCTATAGACTGCCTATTTTACTACAGAAGGGAGCCAATCTGTTAAACATTTCAAAATTTTCGTGTGTTGGGGAGAATTGAACAAATACTATTCCACAAATGGAGGCCCTAGACAAGTGGGAACGCAAAGTGACGCAGCTTCTAAAAGACCACTTCCAGAGCCTAGAAGAAGAACTGTGCAGAATTCTCTTCAGCCCAGGAATTACGATAGTCTCTCTGAGGGAAGATAACTGTGATCCTGTAGCTCTACAATCCAGCTTGTCCGACTCAACGTCTCCTACCCGCTATAGCCAAATTGCTGATTCCTGCTATAAGGAATCCTTACCTATCAGGGACAACTGCCAAGGGAGGTATACTGCGCAGGAAGACCCAACAAGCAGCCTAATGCTAACATCTAGCTGTTGGCAGAGCTGGTCGGCACCTGAGACAGAAGCGGAGTCCCGAATCACTCCAACAGAAGTAACAGACACTCCATGGGACACCCGAGTGAAGAGAACGGAAGGGCCCAGGAAACGGGGTGAGACCTTCATAGGAGATGCGACTCCAAAGTCCCTTAATCTGAATGGAGGGAATTCTGTTTCGTTTGAGGCAGCAAAGGAAGAAGTAAAAAGTCCCTCACTCATTGCTATAGGGGCTTCACGTTGATCAGATGGATATCGGACTTTACCTCAGGTGACTGTAGCAAGCTGAACGGGGGATTACTCTGTCCAATGTTTTCCATAACAGCCTATGAACAGAAGCAAAGGCTTTTTGACCTCGGGGGAGAGGTTGTGACCGGCATGACAGAGAGATATAGCCATATTAGACTTTGATCCGCTGTTTGGATCTTATTTAGAAATTAACATGTTGTAGCTTGTGGGTTAGAACAGGATTATAAACATCTGCTCAGGAAGTATATGTATATATACTGTATATATATATATATATATATATATATATATATATATATATATATATATATAGGCACAGTTCTGATTACTTATTGTTTACAGCCCTTGTTTTATAGTATGTCTTGTTTTTCTTCTGTAGAGGGTGTTCAATACAGTGGCTAACATTACTCATACTCCCCAGTTTGCTCACTGTGCTGGTGCACTGCTGGGTTGCCAGCGGCCGAGGCTGCGTGGTACGGCATAGTGGTTGATTTACTTTGGGGCCTAGTTATCAAGCCGTCAACCTCAAATACGCTGGAATTCCGCAGCGTATTTGTGGCGAGGCTGATTCGCCTTAGTTATCAAAGGCTAGAGACCGGCAAAAGTAGAATTTTGTGACGTAAACTTCGATCCGCCGGACTCAGTCTGACACAAATCGATTCTTACGTCACTCCAGATATTCCGCACACAAGTTCGGCACAATCTGACTACTTTTGCTAGTTATCAAAAAACTAGCAAGTACGCTCGGCACTTTTCCGGCCCAGCGTACCTGGTTTTCAAACCGCCACCCTGGAGGCGGCGGATCCCATAGGAATCAATGGGAGTCTGACCATAGCGAAAGTACAAGTTCGCTGCTGCCAGACATCCCATTGATTCCTATGGGAGATGTCTACACCTTACACCCTAACATGTACCCCGAGTCTAAACACCCCTAATCTGTCCCCCCCCTACACCGCCGCAACTAAATAAAGTTATTACCCCCTAAACCGCCGCTCCCGGAGCCCACCGCAAGCTACTCTATACATATTAACCCCTAAACCGCCGCTCCCGGAGCCCACCGCAACTATAATATATGTATTAACCCCTAAACCGCCGCTCCCGGAGCCCACCGCAACTATAATATATGTATTAACCCCTAAACCGCCGCTCCCGGAGCCTGCCGCAACCTATATTAAATTTATTAACCCCTAATCTGCCCCCCCTACACCGTCGCCATCTATAATACATTTATTAACCCCTATCCTGCCCCCCACTACACCGCCGCCACTGTAATAAATTTATTAACCCCTAAACCTAAGTCTAACACTAACCCTAACACCCCCTAACTTAAATATTAATTAAATAAATCTAAATAATATTTCTATTATGAACTAAATTAATCCTATTTAAAACTAAATACTTACCTTTAAAATAAACCCTAATATAGCTACAATATAAATATTAATTATATTGTAGCTATCTTAGGATTTATTTTTATTTTACAGGCATCTTTCAATTTATTTTAACTAGGTACAATAGCTATTAAATAGTTATTAACTATTTAATAGCTTACCTAGCTAAAATAAAGAGAAATTTACCTGTAAAATAAAAACTAACCTAAGTTACAATTACACCTAACACTACACTATACTTTAATAAATTATTCCTATTTAAAACTAAATACTTACCTGTAAAATAAACCCTAAGATAGCTACAATGTAATTAATAATTACATTGTAGCTATTTTAGGAATTATATTTATTTTACAGGTAACTTTGTATTTATTTTAGCTAGTTAGAATAGTTATTAAATAGTTATTAACTATTTAATAACTACCTAGCTAAAAGAAATACAAAATTACCTGTAAAATAAATCCTAACCTAAGTTACAATTAAGCCCTACACTATCATTAAATAAATTAAATAAATTAACTACAAATAACTACAATTAAATACAATTACATAAACTAACTAAAGTACAAAAAAAAGCTAAGTTACAAAAAATAAAAAAAATAGGTTACAAACATTTAAAAAATATTACAACAATTTTAAAGGGACAGTAAACCTTAAAAATAATGTTATATAATTCTGCACATAGTGCAGAATTATATAACATTATTTAAGTGCTATAGTTCTAAAACCCTTTTTTCTCTTTTAATATGTAAAAATTATGGCGCTTTTACAGACCCGCTCTCTGCTGAGCGAGTCTGTAATATTTAGTCAGCGCATCGGGCCAGCTGTATAGTCACAGCCCGGCCCGACCGCGCCATAAGACTAAGTGCAGCTCGCTCCTGTGACAGGAGCGAGCTGCACTTAGTGCTATGGCGCGGTCGGGCCGGGCTGTGACTATACAGCTGGCCCGATGCGCTGACTAAATATTACAGACCCGCTCAGCAGAGAGCAGAGAGCGGGTCTGTAAAAGCGCCATCATTTTTACATATTAAATGAGAAAAAAGGGTTTTAGAACTATAGCACTTAAATAATGTTATATAATTCTGTACTATGTGCAGAATTATATAACATTATTTTTAAGGTTTACTGTCCCTTTAAGCTACTTACACCTAATCTAAGCCCCCTAATAAAATAACAAGCCCCCCCAAAATAAAAAAATGCCCTACCCGGGACTTCCGGTGGGCGGTACTACTGAATGGAAGCAAGTATCAAGAGCTCCGTACCTGCAAGCCTCAAAAGTGACTTTTTACTTGCCATATAGCAACCATCCAGTTACCCACGTTTTATGTCTTGCTGGGGGACCTTGCTCCAGTCATCGCCAGCCGACTCTTTGATTGTGAAGGGCGTTCCATCTGCCCTAGCCCCCGGTCGTAGTACCCGCAATTTGAGATTCCACGTGGACCGCCATATTGGCGTAGTAAAGCAATTGCCTCTGACCTCTACTCGTAGAACAAACATTGAAAAAGCAGAACTAATAAGACAATCTACATTAAACTCTGCAAATACCTTTGGAGCCTGTCACGACGCCGGGCTGTAGCCGGAACAGGATGGCCTCAATAATTGACAAACTGAAGGCTGTGTTCCTGCCCCGCTTGGATCACCTTATAACATCTTGCCAGTCTCTGCATGAAGTGCTCCGGTCTAACCAGAGACCTCCCAAGACGCTGGAGCTTGCCTCTAACTCTGATTCCAGTGACCGACTGTTGCCACTGCGGGTTTTCACCTGGGACATCATGCCGTTGGATGTTGTGCAGTCTGACTTGTGCTGCGATGCTACACCACCTCGCGACCCTGCCGCATCTCTCATGACAGATGTTAGAATCTTCCACAAACTGAAACCTTTGAAGTTATACACCATAGAGGTGCAGCAACGTATATCTGCTCGGAGTCTCCCGCTCTCCATACAGCGGGGGTTCTGGCTCAATACACGGCATGCTTATGGGAAAAAACATTTTGGCCGGCAATTGAGAGGTTCAGAAATATCTTGTTACTTGTTACGGGCACAGAGTTTTCATGGTTCAGGCCCGATTTGTGGGAAGATTGGTGGTTACCTGATGATTCGTAGGGGAATTGGCTAGATTTTGATTTTAATCTTATGTCAATCTACCCACTACACGATAAATATGGAGGACAATTGTTGAGTTAAATAGGAGCCTTGTATTTTAGTTTAACAGGAGAGTTGTAATGCCTGTATTATTTTGTTTTCTTTTTCCTCCCTCTTCTCTGTCTAGAGAACGTTTTATTTTATTTTGTTATAATATTATTATTATTATTGATTACTTTCGTCACCGCACCAGCTCTCTACGAATGCATTCCTAATCTATATATAGCAGATGAGCGTACCCTGTAGTAATCACAGCTAAAACTGCTTTAGGTTGTTTTATTTTTTCATTTTTGGCCTTGCTGGTGTGATATTTGTATATTTTACCTTGTGCTAGACTTCATAAAGAAACTCTGCTTGACCTTGCGCAATTTGGCAGGGAACAATATTTATCCTGATGACATTAAGGCATTAACTGTTCACCTATCTGCCTTATTAGTATCTATATCCATGACTTAAGCCTATTTTGTAATCCCTGGTTTATACTTAAGCCCTGATCAACCTCATATATCCTATTTTATATTAATCCCCCTATATATTAGCCCTGTACCATTTTATGATGAAGGATCTAACTGTCAGTATCTTATGACATTAGGTTTATAACTCTTACACATAAGTACTTTGGCATAGGGCTCTAACTTGGACAACTAGAACTCTGATGTCTAATGTAGGGGGTTGCCTCTTGGTTTAGATTGATCAATATATCATAATAAGCTTCCCCTATATGGTACTGCAAATATTCTTCCTAATGGTAGACTTTTCTTGTTTTATAATATGAGGCTCATATCTACAATAATCTATATATTTTTCTAGCCACTCATAAAAGCCTCAAGGACAGGTTCTGACAAATAGAGACCATATAGCTGAATTAGCTTGATTTATATTTCATAGTGGGTAAAGAAAAGACTAGGAGCTTTAACTGTTAGGGTTTCTAGTTATGTTTGTTTGTTTGTTCGTTTTGTTGTTGTTTGTTTGTCTTGTTGGTTTAATTATAAAATCCCAACGGTGTGGTCACGTGGGAGGTGTAAGAGGAGGTGTAAGCTGATTGACCTATCCCTAATTTTGGCACTATAACACAAATACAATGTTAACCTTATATACTCAAACTATATTGTAATACAGTAATGTCGCAGTACTTATCTACTCTCGCACAGCGAGAGTACACTTTATCATAAGAGTATTCACTAGTATATCATCTATTTGAAATGTCTGGAATCTCGTTATTAGAACACACATTTTATGTTAACCTCATATACTTAACCTATATTGTAACTATGTGTTGCTGCAGAACTTTTCTCTTCTTGTCCTGTATGACATAATGAAATGTGCACTTTTTTTTCTCTTCTTTGTGTCCCCATTGTTGGTTATAAATAAATATAAAAAAAAAAAAAATGCCCTACCCTATTCTAAATTTAAAAAGTTCAAAGCTCTTTTACCTTACCAGCCCTTAAAAGGGCCATTTGTGGGGCATGCCCGAAAGAATTCAACTCTTTTGCCTGTAAAAGAAAAATACCCCCCCCAACATTAAAACCCACCACCCACATACCCATAATCTAACCCAAACCCCCCTTAAAATAACCTAACACTAATCCCCTGAAGATCATCCTACCTTGAGTCGTCTTCATTCAGCCGAGCAGCGATGGAACCGAAGAGGAGACCCGGAGCGGCAGAAGTTATCCTCCAAGCGGCGCTGAAGAAATCTTCCATCCGATGAAGTTATCCTCCAAGCGGCGCTGAAGAAGTCTTCCATCCGGGCGATGTCATCTTCCAAGAGGCGCTGAAGAAGTCTTCTATCCGGGCGATGTCATCTTCCAAGCAGGGTCTTCAATCTTCATCCCGCCGACGCGGAACATCCTTCTTTCCCGACGGACTACCGACGAATGAAGGCTCCTTTAAGGGACGTCATCCAAGATGGCGTCCCTTCAATTCCGATTGGCTGATAGGATTCTATCAGCCAATCGGAATTAAGGTAGGAAAAATCTGATTGGCTGATTGAATCAGCCAATCAGATTCAAGTTCAATCCGATTGGCTGATCCAATCAGCCAATCAGATTGAGCTCACATTCTATTGGCTGATCGGAACAGCCAATAGAATGCAAGCTCAATCTGATTGGCTGATTGGATCAGCCAATCAGATTGAACTTGAATCTGATTGGCTGATTCAATCAGCCAATCAGATTTTTCCTACCTTAATTCCAATTGGCTGATAGAATCCTATCAGCCAATCGGAATTGAAGGGACGCCATCTTGGATGACGTCCCTTAAAGGAGCCTTCATTCGTCGGTAGTCCGTCGGGAAATAAGGATGTTCCGCGTCGGCGGGATGAAGATTGAAGACCCCGCTTGGAAGATGACATCGCCCGGATAGAAGACTTCTTCAGCGCCTCTTGGAAGATGACATCGCCCGGATGGAATACTTCTTCAGCGCCGCTTGGAGGATCACTTCATCGGATGGAAGATTTCTTCAGCGCCGCTTGGAGGATAACTTCTGGCGCTCCGGGTCTCCTCTTCGGTTCCATCGCTGCTCGGCTGAGTGAAGACGACTCAAGGTAGGATGATCTTCAGGGGATTAGTGTTAGGTTATTTTAAGGGGGTTTGGGTTAGATTAGGGGTATGTGGGTGGTGGGTTTTAATGTTGGGGGGGTTGTATTTTTCTTTTACAGGCAAAAGAGCTGAATTCTTTGGGGCATGCCCCACAAATGGCCCTTTTAAGGGCTGGTAAGGTAAAAGAGCTTTGAACTTTTTAATTTAGAATAGGGTAGGGCATTTTTTTTATTTTGGGGGGGTTGTTATTTTATTAGGGGGCTTAGATTAGGTGTAAGTAGCTTAAAATTGTTGTAATATTTTTAAAATGTTTGTAACTTATTTTTTTATTTTTTGTAACTTAGCTTTTTTTATTTTTTGTACTTTAGTTAGTTTATGTAATTGTATTTAATTGTAGTTATTTGTAGGTAATTTATTTAATTAATTTAATGATAGTGTAGTGTTAGGTTTAATTGTAACTTAGGTTAGGATTTATTTTACAGGTAATTTTGTATTTCTTTTAGCTAGGTAGTTATTAAATAGTTAATAACTATTTAATAACTATTCTAACTAGCTAAAATAAATACAAAGTTACCTGTAAAATAAATGTAAATCCTAAGATAGCTGCAATGTAATTATTAATTACATTGTAGCTATCTTAGGGTTTATTTTACAGGTAAGTATTTAGTTTAAAATAGGAATAATTTATTTAAGTATAGTGTAGTGTTAGGTGTAATTGTAATTTAGGTTAGTTTTTATTTTACAGGTTCATTTCTCTTTATTTTAGCTAGGTAAGCTATTAAATAGTTAATAACTATTTAATAGCTATTGTACCTAGTTAAAATAAATTGAAATTTGCCTGTAAAATAAAAATAAATCCTAAGATAGCGACAATGTAATTATTATTTATATTGTAGCTATATTAGGGTTTATTTTAAAGGTAAGTATTTAGTTTTAAATAGGATTAATTTAGTTCATAATAGAAATATTATTTAGATCTATTTAATTAATATTTAAGTTAGGGGGGTGTTAGGGTTAGTGTTAGACTTAGGTTTAGGGGTTACTAATTTTATTACAGTGGCGGCGGTGTAGTGGGGGGCAGGATAGGGGTTAATAAATTTATTATAGGTGGCGACGGTGTAGGGGGGGCAGGATAGGGGTTAATAAATTTAATATAGGTTGCGGCGGGGTCAGGGAGCGGCGGTTTAGGGGTTAAACTATTTATTTCGTTGCGGCGAGGTGCGGGATCTGCAGGATAGGGGTTAATAACTTTATTATAGAGGGCGACGGTATAGGGGGGGCAGGATAGGGGTTACTAGGTATAATGTAGGTGCTGGTGGGCTCCGGGAGCGGCGGTTTAGGGGTTAATACATTTATAAGAGTTGCAGCGGGGTCTAGGAGTGGCGGTTTAGGGGTTAGTAAGTTTATTTAGTTGCGGGGGGCTCCGGGGGCGCCGGTATAGGGGGTAGAACAGTGTAGTTAGTGTGGGTGCTTAGTGACAGGCTAGCAAGAAAGCTGTAAAAAAGCCGAAGAGCAGCGAGATCGGATGAGTGATAACTCTCACAGTCCGCTGCTCATCGCCCCTTACTTGGTGCGCAGCTTTTTGACAGCTTTTTTGATAACTTAGGCGAATTTTTGCAGGTCCGCGGCGGCGATATGAGGCGAGCTTAGGCGGGCGTATTGGGCCGGCGAAGACAGGTAAAATAGACACGTTGATAACTACCCCCCTTTGACTCATATAACTTTGGGGATTTAGATACCAGTAATACATTGAAAACTATGGCACTACAATGCTCAGCTGTAATTCGCTAAACATTTGTCTTTTACAGTAACTAAGTTTACCAGCAAATGCTACTTACATCCTCTTACAATATATCCCCTGCAGAGTAACCTGCATTAACACTAATCCTTCTTCATCGCTGTGATGTATAGCCCCCCACTATGATGCCCCCCTTTGATGTGAGAGCTATATAAGCCCTCTCTATCTTTTAGCTAGGAAATACCCGTTTGGAGACTATTTACCTGATTAGTAATAAACTAACCCCCTTTGCCTGTAATAAGTTGAACTAGTCCCTCAGTAAGATTCGACTGTATGAGGCATTTTATTATAGAAGAGGGCTCCTTATTTACAATGGGTATGGCGCAGTCTTTAGCTAACAAAACATACCAATTATGAACACCTACCCTAGCTATCTCTGGGGTAAAAGTCATTGATAAATTAAGAAATGTGGCTCACTATTTTATAGTGATCTTCAGGGGCCTTTATGTACCACCTTCTATAGCACCTCTTATGACCAAAAGCTCTAGGCTGATGCTTTTTAATAAATATGTTCTTGTCAAACTTATTAAAGGGGTATAATGCCGCTATCCTAGAACTTCACTGAAAGGGTTCAGCTTCCATGTGGCATTTTGGCTTCCAGCTCGGTAGATGGGTTCCAACGAAGGTATCAATTACTAGATTTAGCCAACTTACTATGAGAATGTTATAATTATTCAATTTCATAACACACAGGGGTATTGTATAACTTAGTTAGCTATCCCTGATGTTAGAGACAAAGTTAAGTTTTTATTTTGAGATATGTTCCATGCATGTGTTTTAAAGTTCACAAAAACTTGTTTATCTACTATTTTGTTAAGCCCTATAGCATATTAATTCTTCTAAGAGGTACCTCTCATTAGGTATAATGATCCTCTTGACTATAAAGTATCCTCTCTTATAGCCCCTGGCACTAGATGACCAGGTCTTAATTGTATTGCTGTTATATTCCTGTGTACCCTCCTAGGAAATGGGTATACTCTTCCTAGACTGTTTCACCCAGTGGTCTGGCTATACATAATATTCCCTAACACATTTCCCCCTATAATCTTCATACTACACTTGTAATTTGGCTCCAAACATATACATCTGTTTTCTTACTTAAGGTCCAAAAGTGGCCTACTTTAAAATAAATTTTCATGTTGTGTTTTATTGACATTGTACGCTCACAGTCTGATTGTGGCTCAAAACACCCATATTTTAAGGTCCAAGAGTGTCCGTGTTTTATACTAGAGCGCCTCATCTAAGCCATTTCATTTACATGGGTCCATGAGTGGCCTGTTGAAGCATCAGAGGTGGACTCATCCCATATATAAAAATAAAATGGGGTTCTGCATGTCTAGTTCAATAATTACCTGCTTAATAGAACTGTACTGACTTTTAATGTGTTTGCAGACACGTATTCTGTACTCTAATATTTGTTGTTTTATATATAACGGCTATAAATTTCTGATGTACCTGTTGTATTCAATATTAAACTCTTGCTGAATGTTACCTATTTGTATAAACTCAATAAAAATTATTTGAAAGAAATACACATCATATTTTATATTTTACTTATTAATAGTAGCCTTATCTCACATATCCGCCATATATGTTTTAGCTCTGATATCATTCATTTGACTTCAGAAGTGCATTTAGTCTTTTCTTTTCTTGTGAAATGTTTGATTCACCCACATACATTTTTGTCATTTTAAACTGTACAAAGGTATCAACCCAAACACCTTTAATGTAAGGGATATAACTACAGTATAAACGGCCATTGCATTAAGGATTTGCATTTGCTTGCTGTGACACTGGTAGGTTTCTGGAAACTTAACAATGGAAAATATGTTTAACTTGCTAATATGATCACTTGTGCACAAATACTTGCAGTATAGCAGTATACTCACAATGTCAGTTTCACTATAGCGCTATTAGTGTTACATATTTTATACACAATATTGATCCACTTGCAATCTAGGCCTATTTTAATTCAGTGGTAGAGTCTACAAGATATTTATATTACTATTAAACATGAAGTTAATGATTTTAGACCTAAACACTGAAATGTCATTCAAAATTATTGTGACACTGTAATAATTGTTAATTGGCTATTCTTCTTTTGTCTTTTGTTTACCTCATAGTTTTTGATAAAATTATAAGGCTGAATATACCAAAGTGAGGAAAGTACTGTTTAGAAGTTCCCAAATACTTATTTGTCAATTTTGCAAAATACTTTTCTGTATCTAAAGACTATATCAGCATGATAGTATCAAAATATTGCATGCAAGCTGGAACTCACACTTGATTTGGATTGATTAAATGGGGAATACAAGAAAAAGCGTGGAGGCATTTATTTTGGAATATCTATATTTAAGAGCAATATAGGTAAAAAGTCCTGACATTGTGTGAGTTTTTTTCGTGGTTTTAATATCATAATTATATTTGCTTCCACCCTTAAGAACTATACTATTTGAAGCTATGCCATTGGCTGTCCTTACAGTACAAAATGCAAGTAGCAGTGGGATTAAAAAAAATCAATTAATCAGAATACTGATCTAGTTGATTCTGTCTTTTTTCAGCATATTTGCCATTGTAGGTATTATTAAACAATTGGATATTAAAGGGACAGCAAAGTCAAAATTAAACTTTCATGATTAAGATAGCACATGCATTTTTAATGAGAGTGGAGGGCCCTCTAGTGGGTCTGTAACAACATTAAGGGATTACCAACTTGAAGTCTGGAGAAGTGCTAGGGTAATTTTTGTTACAATGTTGCAGGCGAGGAGGCGGTGTTTTGTGCTTACCTTTATAGGGTCCTGCAGCAGTGTGTCCGGCCTCTTTCTGTTCCAGACTTCGAGGAGAAAAGTTTTCTGTTGTTCTGCAGTTGGATGATGGAGAGATCTAGAAGAAATTCGTTGCCTCCCAAGCGATTTAGGGAGGTGGTGGAGGTTGCAGCTAGGAAGAAGGGACCTGCAACGCAGAGAGATGAGGACATGTCAGATGAGGCGGTACCCCCCACACCCCAAAAAACACCCCCACAGAGGAGTTTTAATAAAGGAAAAGGCCCTAAGAAAGGGGGGGGAAGGGAGGTCAGGCACTGTGAGGCAGAAGCAGGTTGGAGCAAAGGAAAGGGCAGCGCAGGGCCCTGGTGGTCAGGGTTGTGATCCGGTCACCAGCACACCTAGGGTTATCCCTTCCCCCAAGGCTAGGCAGGGGGCTGGAGCTGGTAGGGGAGCGGGCATGGCAGGGGGCCCATCGGCAGTACTAGCGGCGCCTAATAGGGAGCTGGGGCAGGCACCGGGAGTTAGCGGCATGGGTGATAGGCCGCGTGTTGAAGATGGGCCTGACTGTGGTCTGGGGCCTGGGGATGCAGTAGGGCCTGAGCAATTGGGCCTAGCGTGCGACTTGTTTCCCTCCCTCCCACCGGCCGCCATGGCGGCGGTCCTGGCTCTTGCCCGGTCACTGGCGGTAGATGCCCCATCTGGCCGGGAGCGGGCTGGGTCGGCCGCGGTGGTTGCTGGGGGGTTCGGGTCGGAGGCCGCGCGTGACGTCAGAAGTGCAGAGTGCACAGCAGGCCCTCCCTCCTCAGATGGCGGTTCCCGCGAGACTTCAACCTCACGCTCTTCAAGTGAGGATCGCGGCCGCCATCTTGGAGGGAGGGATCGAGACAGGCAGGATGGACCTCGCGACCGGAGCAGCCCAGGTAACTTGGGGAGGCTCCGGTTCGCGGGGGGGGGGGGGGCACCAATGGCCGCGGGGGGGACCCGGGAGGCAGCAGGGTACTCACCTGGGGCGGTAGGTGGATCGCGGGCGGCTGGCGGAGCACAAGCGGCAATGAGGCTGGGTGGAACCAGGAGTATGGCTGTGTGTGACGCAGAGAGGCCGGGTACAAGCGCGCATGCGCAGATGGAATTGCAAGCGCTTAGGGAGAGCAGGCATGTTAATCGGTCTCCGGATGGGGACAGGCAGCATCAACAGGTCTCAGCAGGGGAACATGTGGGGATGACACATGGTAGGAGCGGAGACTTGGTGCAGCAGAGAGCGCATGGTGGGATATCTGACAATAGATATGGGCATACTAGGGCGCAAGGGGATGCATGGCATGTTTTGTATGGTGGCCCCGGGTTTGTGAATGCACATGGAGTGTCGCAAGGGGAAGGTAGAGGCAGGCAAGATATGGCTCGGGATGCTGGTGTGCATGTTAACAATGACAGTATGGAAGAGATGATTAAGAGGGCTGTGCAAGCAGCTATGCATGATGCAGGTGTGATTGCTCCACCTGGGTTGTGTGCCAACGCCCAGGGGGGTAACAGTCATGAAGCTGATTTAAGAAACGCTGTAGCAAGCGCGCTGGGGATGAACACAGGGGAACAGAGGGATGGTAGGGTGGGGGCATCAGTTGGGGCCCCTCCTGCAAACCAGATTGCTCCCCAGGTTGTTTTATCTTCACAGGTGACGGCAGCTACAGTGACCAGGCCTGCGGATGGATCCTCCAATGCGTTGGTGGTTGCTGGGACCAGCAGGGAACAACAGAGAATGGATGACACAGCTCCACAGGGGACTGCTGATGCAGAGAGACCAGGGGGTGGTGAGTCCCATTTCTTGAACATTACACACGCTGACACAGACACATCATCTAGCTGTACAGGGTCAGATAGCGGTGAGGACCTAGGGCTAGTTGGGAAAGGGCAGCGTAGGATGTTTTGCTGGATAAAAAAGATGGCGTCAGGGAAGGAGAAAAGGAGGTCCGGGGTTTCAGTACAGGCAGAGTTGCAGGCAGGGGTGACGGCACCTGGGCCCAATATGCCTGTGGATACGCCAGTTCCGCGCAAGGTGGCGGCGCAAGGGGACACTTACCCGTGTCTAGTCCACTCCTTGTATGGTCACCTGAAGGCTAAGGTGATTAAGAAAATACAGGAGGGGCATTATGTTAATGTTTTTGAGCTCTCTCTGGATGCGTTCAGGGCCAAAGAAAGGGCCGCGGACGGTTCAGGACCGAAGAGGGTGCGCAGGCCGGAGACCTATGAAGAATGGTTGAAATGCTTCAGGGTCCTGGCAGCATGCTATGTAGACAGGTGGCCCCTGCAAGGCCACAACCTGTTTTAAATACCAAGACACCATTGAGGACATTAATGTCAGGTTCAAGGAGGGTGCGTGGCGTGAGTACGACGCGGCTTTCAGGCGCAAGATTGGTGGGCAACCCCCCTGTTACATTTTGGAATGCAGATATGCACCTGTGGTCCAAATTGGGCCTCGAAGGGCCTTCGACCCTCCCCTCACCTACGCGGCAAGCGACAGGTAGGACTGGACAGAAACAGGGCAGACGAGGCAGGAAGTGCTGGAAATTCCAGGACAAACTGTGTGATAGGGGGAGCAATTGCTCCTTTCGTCACATCTGCAGATACTGCGGCGGTCCTCACCCAGGAACAGAGTGTGGGAAGAGGAAGGAGCAGGGTCAAGCTAGACCACTCCCTAAACAGGGAACTGGAGTCAAGGGCCCCAACACCGCTTAAGCTGCAGGCCATGCTGCCATGGCTGGCGGATTACCCGAACCAGGAGGCGGCGGAGCTGCTCAGGATCGGGCTCGGGGAGGGGTTTAGAATACCGGTTAGGGGTTCCGTTGCCGGGTCTGGGGTACATAGGAACCTGAAAACTGCCTACGAGTTCCCTCAGGTGGTTAGAGACAAATTGGAAAAAGAAGTGGCGTTAGGACGAGTGTCTGGTCCTTTCGCATCTATTCCTATCGCGGGCCTGGTGGTCTCCCCCTTGGGGGTCGTCCCTAAAAAGGAGACTGGGAAGTTCAGGTTGATTCATCACCTGTCATTCCCAAAGTGGGCATCGGTGAACGATGCAATTGACCCCGAACTTAGCACAGTGCACTATCAGTCGATTGACGAGGCTCTTGCTTTGGTTCGGGCGCTGGGCCACGCGCATTAATGGCCAAGCTGGACATCGAGTCAGCATTTAGGCTATTGCCACTTCACCCTTCAGCGTTTATGCCTCATGGGGATGAAGTTCGACGGAGCGTACTATGTGGACAGGTGGTTTGCCCATGGGGTGTTCACCTGTCCTGCGCGCTTGTTTGAGTGTTTCAGCTCATTTCCTCCACTGGGGGGTCCAGGAGGCATCGGGGGGTGGGGCATGTGGCCCACTACATGGATGACTTGTGCTGGTGGGGAGAGCACGTAGCACCGAATGTGCTCGGCTCATGGAGGTTATGAGGGACATAACGGAACGGTTTCGGAGAGTCCCATTGGCCGCAGACAAGACTGACGGGCCAGTGTACGCTGGCTCACATTCTTGGGTATAGAGTTTGATACTGTCAGGGCTCTATGCAGGTTGCCGGACGACAAAGTGGAGCGGATGCGGCAGACCGTGCGGCTGGTACAGGGGCTGAGAGAGAGTCACCAGGAGGGAAGTACAATCCCTGCTAGGACTTTTGAATTTCGCCGGAAGGGCAATTCCAATGGGCAGGGTCTTTAATCGGTGCCTAGAAGGGCAGCTAAAAGGGCCGGCTGGAGGTGGAAAATGGGTCAGAATTTCACCCGAGGTGAGGGAGGATTTGGAAGTGTGGGACACATTCCTGTCACACTTCAACAGGGGTTTGTCTGTGGAGACACCCGACGGTTTTCCAATCAGGTTTCGCCACCCTGTTCACAGATGCAGCCGGCAGCGTTCGGGTATGGGGCATACCTGGATGGTGAATGGAGTGCGGGGCCTTGGCCCCAGGAGTGGGGTGGACGCTGGCTGGGTCAGGAATCTGACCTTGTTGGAGCTTTTCCCCATTGTAAGCCGCGGTTGAGATATGGGGGGGGAGGCTGGCAATAGATCAGAGGTGTTCTGGTCGGACAATTTGAGTGTGGTGTACGCCATTAATTATTTGTCCGCTTCCTCCCCCTGGAGTAGTGTGCTACTTGAGGCATCTGGTGTTGCGCTGCTTTGGAGCGCAACATCACGTTCACGGCCAAAACACGTCCGGGGGTGCATAACGTTATTGCGGGTTGCACTCTCTCAATTCAACTGGGGGCAGTTTAGGAGGTAGCACCCAGGGCCTCCAAAGGAGGTTTAACATGCCCATCTTTTCTTTGGCAGTTGTTCCAGCCTGGGAGGGGATCCTCCCATTAATCAGAGCAGCATTGGCACCTAAGATTTGGGAAACATATGCGAGCCACTGGAGCAAATGGGTGGTCTTCTGTCAACAGATGGGATTACGGGTGGAAGACGCATCCAGGGTTCAGGTACTGGAATGGTTGGCGCAGATGAGGGCTGTAGGGGTCAGTAAGCTGGGGGCAGCGGGGCAGATTGGCAGCGATAGCATTCTTTAATAAGGCGTTGGGCTATGTTGACACTCCAGATCATTCTTGGTTAGGCAGGTGTTGATAAGGTTGGGCAGGACTCTCTCCCCGTCCGAAGGATCGGAGGGAGCCCATAACTTTGGAGCGGTTAAAGGAACTGGCGATACAATTACGATCGGTTTGTACGTCAGATTACGAGAGACTCCTGTTTAAACGCGGCATTTGCTCTGGCATTTGTGGGTGCCCTACGGGTTGGGGAGCTAGTGTCCTCTTCCAAAGTTAAGGGAACGGGGGGCATCCTTGAAAGAGCACGTGCGTTGCTCGAGCGAGGGCCTGCTCCTATTTTGTGCCTCGATCCAAAACGGATCAGGAGGGAAAGGAGTGCGTGGCTCCCACTTGCGAGACTATGCACTGGCACGAGTGCTGCCCGGTGCGGTGCGTTGAGGAATTCCGGAGAGTAAGACCTTCAAATAGTAGACAGTTTTTAGTACACGAAGACGACAGTTCATTGTCACTGTTTCAGTTTCGCAGAGTACTCGCTAAAACGGCGGAGTTGGCGGGGCTGGATCCGAAAAGGATAGCCCCGCATCCTTTAGGATTTGTGGACGGCTACCAGCGCGGCTGCGTCTGGTAAGTCGGCACCAGAAATAAAAGGTTGGGTAGATGGAAGTCTGCTCAATATAAAAGATATATTAGACCCACTTAGTAAGGGGGGGCCGGGGCACACATTCCGCTCGGGTTGGGTGCCAGGGCATTACTAGGTGCGGGGGGGATGTAAGGGGGCAGTTGTTGCAAGGGGCATAACGGGTAATGTGGTTTGATCTGTTTTGCCAGGTGTAAGAGGAGAGGAAATTCCCCCTCCGGTTCGTGTATGGATTGTCGGGCATTCCTACATCCATTGGGCGTCCATCAGGGCGCTGCGCGTCAGTGGAAGGGCAGCAACTTGGATTCGCAACGTCCAGGGCGAACTTACGATGGTTAGGGCGCAGAGGCCTTATCGTGGGCAGATCTGCCGGCCTTATTGCAGGAGGCGCACACGAGGTGGGGGCAGCCTCATGTGATAGTGCTGCACCTAGGGGGAAATGACTTGGGGGTCTCTCCCCGCGTTGGATTTGATCAAACGCATGATGGCAGACTTGAAGTGGCGTGCACACTTGGCTTAAAAATGTTAAATTGGGATGGTCCAATGTGGTCGCACGACTAATTGGAGGTATATTGTGACCCAGAAGGCCTGCGTACAATGTACGAAAGAAGGTTTAACCGGGAGATGGGAAGGACGGTCACGGCATTAGGGGGCTTTGTGGGTCAGACACGAGCTCATAACGGCCGACAGGAAGGACTTGTTTCGCCCTGATGGTGTCCACCTGACAGATGTGGGTTTGGATATCTTCTTAAAAGACATCAGGAGTGCTCTACTTTTAGTCATATAAAAAAAAAAAGTTGTTGATTGGTTATAGGGTATGTATATAGTTGCCTGTTGGCTTAGTGTTTTGGCGGCAAGAGTACGCCTGGCTCTTGTGGCGGGTGGTCAAGGCCCTGGGAGCGGGCACAGAAGGAGAAGAGTGACGGTCAAGAAAGGGGAGGGGTTATGCCCGCCTAGGCGCCGGCCTGGGGGGTCCCCCTCCCTTGCGAGTACAGGCTGAAAATCTCTTATTTCCAACAGCTCTCTTTTTGTGCCAATGGGGCGTGAACAGCCGGGTGTCACGCTGCAAACACCGAAAGGGGCCTTGACCAGCTGCTGATAGGGGTTAGGTTAGGGTGAGATGCCGCCAACTGATTGTTTAACGAACTTGTTGCCAAGTTTGGAAGTTAATTTATTCAAGTGCCTGCTGATGGTATTAAATATCATCGCAGGCACAAGTTAACCGTTTATGTTAAATAAACGTGACCGTGACTGGTCTTTGGTCTTTCTCCCAACTACGTGTCTGGTGTGTTTATTTCTATAGCTATAAGGTATAAGACAAGTCGTAAGATGGAATAGGGGGGTTAAGACCTTATGAGAGTGGAGGGCCCTCTAGTGGGTCTGTAACAACATTAAGGGATTACCAACTTGAAGTCTGGAGAAGTGCTAGGGTAATTTTTGTTACAATGTTGCAGGCGAGGAGGCGGTGTTTTGTGCTTACCTTTATAGGGTCCTGCAGCAGTGTGTCCGGCCTCTTTCTGTTCCAGACTTCGAGGAGAAAAGTTTTCCCCCGCCCACCCGGCCCCTGGAAGGAAGGAGAATGGCGGCTACGATGCGGCAGCATTAGGGTGAGTGAACCCGGCTGGGGCAGGTTTAATTGAGCTAGCCTTTTGTGAGCCCGGGTTGTTAAGAAAGCCACCCACCCACATCAAGAGGGTTGTACGATTCGCTTGATGGGGGGTGCCTTACTGGGTTGGGTGGAGATGCCCTAGCTGGCGGGTGGTCAAGGCCCTGGGGAGCGGGCACAGAAGGAGAAGAGTGACGGTCAAGAAAGGGGAGGGGTTATGCCCGCCTAGGCGCCGGGCCTGGGGGGTCCCCTCCCTTGCGAGTACAGGCTGAAAATCTCTTATTTCCACAGCTCTGTTTTTGTGCCAATGGGCCGTGAACAGCCCGGGTGTCACGCTGGCAAACACCGAAAGGGGCCTTGACCAGCTGCTGATAGGGGTTAGGTTAGGGTGAGATGCCGCCAACTGATTGTTTAACGAACTTGTTGCCAAGTTTGGAAGTTAATTTATTCAAGTGCCTGCTATGGTATTAAATTATCATCGCAGGCACAAGTTAACCGTTTATGTTAAATAAACGTGACCGTGACTGGTCTTTGTTCTTTCTCCCAACTACGTGTCTGGTGTGTTTATTTCTATAGCTATAAGGTATAAGACAAGTCGTAAGATGGAATAGGGGGTTAAGACCTTAATGACTTTCCAATTTACTTCTATTACCAAATTTCCTTTGCTCACAAGGGGGCTGATTCTATAAACTTCAACAGATCAGACGTGTTTTTCATGCTGATCCTGGCGAGATGGCTCCTATATAAAGGAGTGAAGTGCGCTGGAAAGTGACACTTCACTCCATAGAGCGAAGTTAGCAGTAAGAAGGAGGTGCGGTTTAAAAATTAAATCTGGCAGCCAATGTAAATTACATTATGCTGCTTTTCTGTGTATAACCTCTCACAATCGCTTCTATTTTCTTATGCATGTGTTTTTCTATTAGCTTATTAGCATTGGAACAGCCAATAGAATGCAAGCTCAATCCTATTGGCTGATTTGGATCAGCCAATAGGATTTAACTTCAATCCTATTGGCTGATTGCATCAGCCAATAGGATGTTTTCTACCTTAATTCCGATTGGCTGATAGAAATTCTATCAGCCAATCGGAATCTAAGGAGACGCCATCTTGGATGACGTCATTTAAAGGAACCTTCATTCAGTAAGAAGACTCCGGATGAAGAGGATGCTCCGCGTCGGATGTCTTGAAGATGGTCCCGCTCCGTGGTCGGATGGATGAAGATAGAAGATGCCATCTGGATGAAGACTTCTGCCTGTCTGGAGGACCACTTTGCCCCGCTTGGATGAAGACTTCTCCCCGGCTTTGTTGAGGACTTCGGCCCCGGTTGAATGAAGACTTCTGCCGCCTCCTTGAGGATGGATGTCCTAGTCTTCAGAACAGTAAGTCGATCTTCAGGGGGTTAGTGTTAGGTTTTTTTAAGGGTGTATTGGGTGGGTTTATTTTTTCGGATAGGGCAATGGGCTGCACTAGAGCTAAATGCCCTTTTAAGGGCAATGCCCATCCTAATGCCCTTTTCAGGGCAATGGGGAGCTTAGTTTTTTTTAGTTAGTATTTTATTTGGGGGGTTGTTTGTGTGGTGGGTTTTACTGTTGGTGGGTTGTTTGTATTTTTTTTTTACAGGTAAAAGAGCTGATTACTTTGGGGCAATGCCCCGCAAAAGGCCCTTTTAAGGGCTAGTGATAGTTTAGTTTAGGCTAGGTTTTTTTTTTTATTTTGGGGGGGCTTTATGTTATTTTGATAGGGCTATTAGATTAGGTGTAATTAGTTTAAAGATCTGTAATTTGTTTTTTATTTTCTGTAATTTAGTGGGGGGGTTTATTTAATTTATTTAATTGTTTTTAATTTAGTTAATTTATTTAATTGTAGTGTAGTGTTAGGTGTTAGTGTAACTAGGTTAGGTTTTATTTTACAGGTACTTTTGTATTTATTTTAGCTAGGTAGTTATTAAATAGTTAATAACTATTTAGTAGCTATTCTACCTAGTTAAAATAAATACAAACTTGCCTGTAAAATAAAAATAAACCCTAAGCCAGCTACAATGTAACTATTAGTTATATTGTAGCTAGCTTAGGGTTTATTTAATAGGTAAGTATTAAGTTTTAAATAGGAATGATGTAGTTAATGATAGTAATTTTATTTAGATTTATTTAAATTATATTTAAGTTAGGTGGTGTTAGGGTAGACTTAGGTTTAGGGGTAATAAATTTAATATAGTGGCAGTGACATTGAGGGAGGCAGATTAGGGGTTAATAAGTGTATGTAGGTTCTGGCGACATTGGGGGCGGCAGATTAGGGGTTAATAAATATAATGTAGGTGGTGGTGATGTTGGGGACAACAGATTAGGGGTTAAATAGTACAATGTAGGTGTCGGCGATGTCAGGGGCAGCTCTAGGGTTAATAAGTGTAATATTAGGGGTGTGTTTAGACTCGGGGTTCATGTTAGGGTGTTAGGTGTAAACATAACTTTAGTTTCCCCATAGGAATCAATGGGACTGCGTTACTGAGATTTACACTGCTTTTTGGCAGGTGTTAGACTTTTTCTCAGCCGGCTCTCCCCATTGATGTCTATGGGGAAATCGGGCACAAGCAGCAGCGCAGGTATTGAAGTGCAGTATAGAGCACAATTTTGCTCTATGCTCACTATGCTATATAATTTTGCTCTATGCTCACTATGCTTGTCTTTTAACGCCAGCTTTGTAACATTTCGATCATATCAGACTAAGGAACAATATAATATCAAAGACCTAATTAGATGTCAAGATCGTGGAATAATTTACCTTATAGAGTGTTCATGTGGACTCCAATATATCGGACAGACTTCAAGAAGTCTAAAAGATAGGTTAAGAGAACACATACTGTTTATAAAAAAACTAAATATGGATACAGTACTATATAAACACTTTGCAACTAAACATAAAGGTAATATAAAAGATCTAAAATTTACAGGCATCCAAAAGGTTAAAAAGAACTGGAGAGGGGGTGACTACGAGAAAAAACTTCTAAAAACAGAGTTGAAATTTATATTTTCATTAGACTGCATACACCCTAAAGGTATAAACAATAAAGAAGACCTGTCTCATCTGCTGAGTTTATAAAAACACGACTTCCTTAGTAATTGAATATTTGAGCATATATATATGTGAAGACTATATCCCACAATTTCTGCTCACATCAAAGAAATGTTCTGCTCACTTCAAAGATTCCTGCTCACTTCCAACGTTAGAACACCAAATATCAGTTTGAAGAATGAATATCACCTAAGTACATCTAAGTATTATCGGGTACCCATTAGGTACATAGAAGTTCATAGTTTGTTCCTTTTCATAGTTCATAAGTTTGTTCCTCTTCCTCTCCAGTCCCCTTTGAAATCAAGAGTTAGATTTATGTGTATTGGGTACACTATCGTATGATATGTTTAACCCTACTAATCACACGTGAAAGTACACTAGCACGTGAAATTTTGAATACACAATTGTAATTAAGACTTTCCCTCAGATTTATCATCTTATTATATTATATTTTACATCTTTATCACCAAGTGGCAACAATATAGGTACAGTCTTCCTCCTGTGTTTCTTGGATATATTAAGCTACTAAGTTATTATATTCTATAAATAGGATACATACCAATCTATTCATGTAGGCTTCTATCCCTTTTTTATCTATTTTAACCTACTAGACCCCATATATGGTCAATGCCTGACCAAATATATTTTATCAATATGAGTAGATCCTTTCATTTCAAAGTTTTTAGAGTTTGCAGGATCCCTCTGTTCAATTCTAACACAACATAGATTGTCCATATTCTTTAATTACTCCTATGTCTAACATTGAGTATTATGGGAGTGAGTGACTCCCTCTAGTTATATCATGTTTTAGCTAGTTCACAAAAACATAACATTCCACTTGTTAAACTAAGAGACACAATTGAAACCACATTCCAGTTGAATGTAGAATGTTAGTGCAGTCACCTAAGGATCCCGTTAATAAGATACACGAATAATACTAGCTTCATACTCGAATATACATTACATTTAGGGAGTCATGTTAAACACATAGTTGCATGAACCAGTGTAATGCCTTCAAGCTAGTGCAGATTGAGCAAAAGGACACTGCTATCAAGATATACAATTAGCATCAGATCAATGCTCATTATATCTTATTGAGGAGAGTAATGTTAAATACATAGTTGGAACAAGTGAGGGATTCCCATATGTTCTGAGATTCGAGAGACTCTTAGAGGTTATTTTCAATTTATTTTTGTCTATTTTTCTGTCCTCTATTCTTAGAAACCCAAGGATTCCATTATAATGTATTTCTATTATTATTTATTGTACCAAGGATTCCGTTATAATGTGTTTCTATTATTATTTATTGTACCCATGAATACAAAACCCTCCATCTTGTGAGACACTTATAGGTCCCTTTTTTTCAACACGCTTTTAAAAGTAAAATATGCAAGGTAACTAAGCCAAGTAGAATATCTAATATCACTCAAGAGTATACATATTTCGAGTGATGTATATTTTCAGATCGGTTTTTTAATATAATCTTATACAAGGAAGTTATGACATTTAAGCCATTTAACAACCTTAGAAATACCAAGAGTCACGCCACTTAAGCAATTCACTTTAAGTGTTTGGTGTGGTTTGCGGCATGCCTTTATCTGAACCCAATAAATAATAGAGACAGACATCGAAATAAGTTTATTTATCGCAAGCTGTTTGGTCACATAATTTAGTCACTACGGGAGTTTCTATCATAGATACGTTTTGGGCTCGTTTCTATGAATGGATACACCAATGAGATCAGTTGCTGTGAACTTGACATTTCGGCCAAAACGGAATGTTTACGATCGCTGCACACATGTTGTTAGAATCCATGGAAACAATTGAGCACCCTCGATTGGTCAAAACCTAAAACATGTGATGTAAACAAATAATACACTCCCAGTGTCTGAACTATGGAGCTAAAAACAGATCTATGATTGGCTGCCCCACATCACTACGTAACTGCATATGAGAGACCGGAACTAGGTAATCGTAGCAGATTTAAATTAACTGTACTCGTAGCAAGCAAATAACTGAAAATAGAAAAGACAACATAACTCACACCAAGCAAATACATATACTACCAAATTGAGGAATAAAATTTGTAATTACTATTATTATGACAATTGTCTTTTTACTTCCGGGTTTACATATCTGGTTTTTGACTAAGGTCAAAAACTGATTACTCATTTTGAAAAGGTATTTAAGGGGACTTCTGTTACCCTACAAACCAGTCTTGATAAAGGCCTGATTGAAGGGCCGAAACGCGTCGACCTACTGGTAAGCACTACTCTATATTATTTTTGTGTATTGAATATATTGCACTATTGGACTTTTTTACTTTTACAGGTACATTTCAAACTCATGAGAACAACAGGAGAAATGGAACATCTATAGGACACTAAGGATTATCTTCACTACATACACAGTTTTTTTTACAAACTATTTATTTATAAACTTTTGACGTAAGCTTGTTTACATCATGGGATTATAAAGTTTATTACTGGATTTTCATCACTTGGCATTGCCACATTTTTCTTGTTATTTTTACTATTTTTGCATCTCTAACACTTTTTGCATCATTATCATAATTTTTGCATTTTTTCACATGCTTTTTTGCTTGTTTTATATTTTTTCACTATTTTCATTCATTCATCATTTCATAATTTTTTCACAATATTTTTTCACAATTATTTTTTTATATTTTTTCACATTTTTATACCATTTGATCATCTGTTTATCCCTCATTCCATCGTTTATTTTCTTATTCCCTTTTTCATCAATTGTCTGAATACGCTGAATTATTGTTTAATACACAGAGCTCTCCACATTGTACACTAACTTTTGTGCAGTTTGCTAGCATCAATATTACATGACTATAGATATCACTGTTGTTTTAGAGATTATACCTAGATCTTTAGGATCAGGGCAGCTTATTTTAACTTCTCTGTTTTATTACATATTTTAACTCATGGATCCATGAATAAGTTTTTAGATTTGTTAAATATTTGTTGATTATTAAATATTGTTAATTTTTATGTGCAAGGTTTGTGTCACTCCACACTTGTCCACACGGTCACTGCCTTAAACAGTCAGTCATTCAATCTCTCTTACTATCATATTCCATCCCTCGGCCATAGGCGCTGTACACACACCAATATTGTCTCTAAAAAACCGTAATACCAGCGCTGCAGGTAAGTGAGCGGTGAGAAAAAACTGCTCGTTAGCACCGCATAGCTCCTAGCGCAAAACTTGTAATCTGGCGATTAGCTTCTCTGTGTGCACACAAGATTTATGAGTAAGATTTGTGATGATTTGCAGATATAAATTAGGAAATTTATATATATGCACCCAAGAGATAATTGCCTATGACTGCTTCTGCTGTATGAATGGGTATTAACCATTGCTACACCTGTAGTATTCTTGTTGTTTCTCTGTTTTTTGTTTTTAAGAACTAGATGAATAAATAGGTGTTTTTGTAATATTTAAAAGAGTGCTGTATTCCCTGTCTTTAATGAATTTCTCAAGATTGGAGATTCTATTCCTTTTTTCTTTATTAAGTATATTAATACATACGGCTTTATTGAATTCCACCAGGAAAATAGAAGGGCTGGTGAAAATTCATTTAGAATCTTACCCGCCCAGAGAGCTTTAGAAAATTGGCCCCTTAGTAACTATAATTTCTTGAAGGTAGGCTGATAGAGGCTTAGATGAGTGCATGTGTCTTTAGCAGTCTATGGCGTAGATTTATCATAGTACAAGTGGACATGATACAATTTAGCGTATCATGTCTGCTGCACATCGATAAATGCCGACAGCATACGCTGTCGTCATTTATCATTGCACCAGCGGGTGTCAATCAACCAGATCTTATTCAATCGTGTTGATTTCTGTCCGTGGTCTCAGAGCAGGCGGACAAGTTATGTAGCAGCGGTCTTTAGACTTCTGTTTCTGGCAAGCCTGAAGTCTCGTGTGGAAACAGGGACATCAAGCTAAATACGGAGCATGATAAATCGTCCCCTATGTCAGCAGTGTTTGCAAATATGTATGACAATGCTTTAAACATTTTTGCAAACACTCCTGCCAGATGGCTAAAGAAATATGCACACTCCAGAGCTCACCTTAAATTACTCTTTAAAAACAATACCAAAATAACTAAGCAAAAATGATATTAGAATTACATTGGGAAGTTGTTTAACCCCTTAAGGACCGGACATTTGAGACTAAAACTTCCCCAAAAGACCAGAGCATTTTTAGCATTTTTGTCATCACTACATTTAAACAGAAATGGAGCCTTTATTTTTGTATTTATCTATCAAAACTATATATTTTTATTTTCTTAGACAACCCAAATTATTGATCTAGGCCCATTTTGGCATTTTTCATGGCACCATTTCACCGCCAAATGCGATCAAATCAAAAAAGTCGTTAACTTTTTCACAAACTTTAGGTTTCTCACTGAAATTATTTTCAAACAGCTTGTGCAATAATGGCACAAATAGTTCTAAAAGCTTCTCTGGTATCCTCTTTGTTCCGATATAGCAGACACATTGCATTGCCATTATTTTGGTAATTAGAAGGTGCTAATTGCATACCACACTTCTGAAATTCCAAGCAGTTAAGGGGTTAATTAGTTAGCTGGCAAGGGTAAAATTATTGTACTGTAGGTTTTACCCTCCCACCTGTTACCTCCCACCTCCCTGATCCCTCCCAATGGTTACCATCACCTTATGTTGTAAAAGCTTCTCTGGGATCCCCTTTGTACAGAACTAGCAGACATGTATGACTTTGCCATTGCTTTTTGGTAATTAGAAGGCCGCTAATTGCAGCAGCGTACCACACTTTTATTATTCCCAGCAGTGAAGGGGTTATTCAGGTAGCTTGTAAGGTTAATTTTAGCTTTAGTGTAGAGATTACCCTCCGACCTGACACTTCCCACCCCCTGATCTCTACCGAATCCCTCTCAAAACAGCCTCTCTTATCTCCCCCATCCCCCATTGGTCACCCCCATCTTAAGTACTGGCAGACAGTCTGCCAGTATGCAGCTTTACACTTTTAAAAAAAAATATATATATATTATTATTGTCCTTAGTGGAGGATTACCCCATTACCTTCCCACCTCCCAGATCCCTCCAAAAAAGCTCTCTAACCCTCCCCCTTCTAATCAATTCCAGTACTCTATTATTTTTAATTGCCATCTGAATGAAAAGGGATGCTATGGTAGGCGACCCAGGAGGACCCCACTGCTGAAACAGAAACATAAAAAAGCCAGATTGGAGTTAGCCAATCTATTGTTTGATAATTTCTAAGAGGTTAAATACGTTGTTAAAGTTGGCTCCAGAGCAACTACTTGTGCATAGATGAACATATCATGATGAGCCAATGACAAGAGGCATATGTGTGTAGCGCCAATCACCTGCTAGCTTCTTGAGTCTACCTAGATATACTTTTTAACATAGAAAAACATGAGAACAAAGCAACTTTGATAACAGATGGAAATTGAAGTATATTAACATTGCATACTCTATCAGAATTATGAAAGTTTAGTTTTGACCATACTGATTAGAAATATTGAATATATTACATTTGCTGACTTATTGAGTTAAATTATCTGGTGCTAAAATTGCTTATATTACTTTTTATAATCTTTTTTATATTTTTAGTGGCTCTGTACTGTTTCTTTAAATATATAATAGTAACACTAAACAAGTGTGAAGGAGGTTATGCATTTGTACTTTTATATATGATGAAAATTGTGTGTGTAGCATATGCTTCTTGAGGGTATTTTGCTTTGTGTTTCATCCCTACTGGTACATACTTGGAAATTAGAATTCATCTTCCCTACGGCCATGAACATCTGTGTTTAGCATCTGCTGAGCCTGCTATAGTTCTTATAGTTTTAGGCATATCTGCATTTTTATCAACATCATCCACATATTCAAAGTGATGGGAATCTAATTGGGGTATTACATGTGCTAATGAATAAAAGTGATTTTTCTTTCCTTTATAAATGTTAAGGTTGGGATTTCTTAGTCAAAATGCCTTAGCCTTGTCTTGTGATTTCATGGTAACTGTGAAATTAATAAATCTAAAAGGATTTTTTATTTTTGTTCCAAGCATATATTTGTAATGCATATTATGTTCATATAAAGTTATTGCATGATAAATTGCGCTTGTGTGAGTCTACTGCCACTAGAATATTATGAGCATCTGAGTGTTTGTATTACAAGTTGAAAATAAAGTTTTTAACACTCGACGTTACTAAGTTACCAAAGCTGAAAGTAAACTGTGATTCCCTTTGGGAAGTTACCAGAAACAAACCAGTTACACCTTATACAAATGCAAATCACTAATACAATGGCAATTAATTCATGAATTTTCTTTACAATACAATGCCTAGATTACAAGTTTTTGTCGGTAAGGCTGTGCGGGGCTAACAAGCCTTTTTTTCTTACCACTCACTTAAGCCAACGGTGGTATTACAGGTTTTCTGCAAGCCGGAGTTAGCCTCAGAAAAGTGAGCGTTGAGCAAAATTTAGCTCCACATCTCACTGTAATACCAGCGTTGCTTATGGTAGCGGTAAGCTGGCAAAACGTGCTCGTGCACGATTTCCCCATAGGAAACAATGGGGCTGAGCCGGCTGAAAAAAAACCTAACACCTGCAAAAAAGCAGCGTTCAGCTCCTAACGCAGCCCCATTGTTTCCTATGGGGAAATTAATTTTATGTCTGCACCTAACACCCTAACATGAACCCCAAGTCTAAACACCCCTAATCTTACACTTATTAACCCCTAATCTGCTGCCCCCGCTATCGCTGACACCTACATTATAATTATTAACCCCTAAACTGCCGCTCCGGACACTGCAGCCACCTACATTATACTTATGAACCCCTAATCTACTGCCCCAACATTGCCAACACCTACATTATAGTTATTAACCCCTAATCTGCCCCCCAATGTCGCCGCAACTATATTAAATTTATTAACCCCTAATCTGCCGCCGCCAACGTCGCCACCACTATAATAAATGTATTAACCCCTAAACCTAAGTCTAACCCTAACACCCCCCTAACTTAAATATAATTTAAATACATCTAAATAAATTTACTACAATTAAATAAATTATTCCTATTTAAAACTAAATATTTACCTATAAAATAAACCCTAAGATAGCTACAATATAACTAATAGTTACATTGTAGCTTGCTTAGGATTTATATTTATTTTACAGGCAACTTTGTATTTATTTTAACTAGGTACAATAGTTATTAAATAGTTATTAACTATTTAATAACTTCCTAGTTAAAATAAATAAAAATTTACCTGTAAAATAAACCCTAACCTAAGTTGCAATTACACCTAACACTACCCTATAATTAAACAAATTACCTAAACTACCTACAAATAATTACAATTAAATTAAACTAAATTACGAAAAAAAAAAACCCACTAAATTACAGAAAATAAAAAAAGAATTACAAGAATTTTAAACTAATTACACCAAATCTAATCCCCCTAATAAAATAAAAAAGCCCCCCAAAATAATAAAATTCCCTACCCTATACTAAATTACAAATAGACCTTAAAAGGGCCTTTTGAGGGGCATTGCCCCAAAGTAATCAGCTCTTTCACCTGTAAAAAAAAATACAATACCCCCCCCAACATTAAAACCCACCACCCACACACCCAACCCTACTCTAAAACCCACCCAATCCCCCCTTAAAAAAACCTAACACTACCCCCTTGAAGATCACCCTACCTTGAGACGTCTTCACCCAGCCGGGCACAAGTGGACGTCCAGAGGGTCTGAAGTCTTCATCCTATCCGGCCAGAAGAGGACATCCAGACCGGCAGAAGGCTTCATCCAGGCAGCATCTTCTATCTTCATCCTTCCGGAGCGGGTCCATCTTCAAGACATCTGACATGGAGCATCCTCTTCATCCGACGGTCGACGACTGAATGACTGGTCCTTTAAGTGACGTCATCCAAGATGGCGTCCCTTGAATTCCGATTGGCTGATAGAATCCTATCAGCCAATCGGAATTAAGGTAGGATAAATCCTATTGACTGATGCAATCAGCCAATAGGATTGACCTTGCATTCTATCGGCTGATTGGAACAGCAAATAGAATGTGAGCTGAATCCTATTGGCTGATTGGATCAGCCAATCGGATTGAACTTCAATCCTATTGGCTGATTGCATCTGCCAATAGGATTTTTCCTACCTTAATTCCGATTGGCTGACAGGATTCTATCAGCCAATCGGAATTCAAGGGACGCCATCTTGGATGACGTCACTTAAAGGACCAGTCATTCAGTCGTCGGCCGTCGGATGAAGAGGATGCTCCGCGTCGGATGTCTTGAAGATGGACCCGCTCCGCTCTGGAAGGATGAAGATAGAAGATGCCACCTGGATGAAGCCTTCTGCTGGTCTGGATGTCCTCTTCTGGCCAGATAGGATGAAGACTTCGGACCCTCTGGATGTCCACTTGTGCCCAGCTGGGTGAAGACATCTCAAGGAAGGGTGATCTTCAAGGGGAAAAATAACCAGGGTAAAGAACCCAATAGGGGGCGCTATTATATATACACTGTGCTTCACCACTACGTTTTAGAATTATATACAAATACTAAATACATACACATACATATACATACACATATACATATATATATATATATATATATATATATATATATATATATATATATATATATATATATATGCGCATATATATACCCACACAAAAGTCAGCAGATTCACAATATTACAATATCACAATGTGAGTATACATTCACCACTAGACATCAGAGTCCCATAAGTAGATAGAAAAATACAGATGATATAAAGTCCAGTAAATCAAATCAGTGGATCTTGAGGCCGCACTCAATCTTCACCATCCAAAGGTCAGCATATCTAAAATGAAATACAAGGAAAGAAGCGCCGTATGTGTGAATCTGAAACAGCATCAAAATTAGAACAAGTGCAGAGTACTCACAATATGGAAAGGCACTCAGTTGTGCCTGTAGATGCAGGCTGGTATTCACAGCAAACCAGCTAGCTGTACAAGGCACTCCAGGAAATCCCAAAGTAGGGATCTGTAAATGTCTCAGCCGACTGTAGAGAATCGGTCCAGCAATATGGGGATCAGGAGCTAGGTGCAAACAAAAGCGCACAAACTGTGTGAATCTGTTAGGAACCAATGATTAGTTTACAACCAATACAGGGTACTCACATTCTGTAGCGGCACTCAAATGTGCCAATAGAGGCAGGCTGGTTTTCACAGCAAACCAGCTGGCTGTACAAGATATGCAGCAGGATACTCCACAGCAAACAGGATCGACAGGTAGCTCAGAAAATATAATAATCAGCAGCAATGAGGATATATGGTTAAAAATGGATTTAATAAAGATAAAAACAATATAAAATACATATATCACTCATGCAATATGAGTAAACAGCATGCAACTCCTTTCTCGGTATACACCGTTTCATCAGGCATGTATTATGTTCTAAACAAACTTCTTAAATAAGCCTAAGCTACCTGTCTACTCCCACACCCATAAAAGAAGAGAACCAATCACAGTGGCCCTTTGTTTAATTGCTCATCAGTTGAAGCACCTGGACACTTCTCATAGTATACCCCAATGGGAGACAGTAGTAAGATAGATAAATTAATAATATGAATACACACACTGTAAACTGTGACCATAGTTCAACTAGTGCTCTCCACACGCAACTTTATTTAATATAAAGCATTCTTATATGTGCTAAAACCACCTACCTATCTGTCTGCTGTGTTTATCATAAGACACAGCCATAAAACTGATACTTTCGTATACTATTAGCCTAATACCTCTGCTTCGTACCAAGTGTTTTGGTGTATACACTTTCATATTATTCCAGGTATAATAGCCAAATTTTGCAATCTGATCTATAAAAAAACTGCCAGATATATAGCGCTAAGTGAGTCGAAATACCTAACTGTGTAGCGTCTGACGTGGACACCGCTGATAGGATGATTCTCCCCCAACCATCAGACCAATCAGTATCGTCCCATCTACACACACCTACCATTATGTCTGCCCCCATTTCAAAACTAATGGTGATGTTTAAAGAAGGGACAATCACGCCCCAAACCTCGCCAGTCTAAGAAGCCGTACACATTATACCCAAACACATCAGCGCTATTACTGGCACTAATCATATGAGACCAAGGAAATGACATCCCGATATGCTATACGCACACCGCCCCCGTATCCAATACGTCACCACCAGAGCCCGCCTCCTCTCTACGTCACGGAGCTGTCAGACCAAGTGTCAATCAAACACCCATAACTAGGTCCGATCATAAGATATCAACCCCTCAAAAATAGGGAACCCCAACAACCGCAGTTTGATACGGGGGCAGTGTGCGTATAGTATATCGGGATGTAATTTCCCTGGTCTCATATGATTAGTGCCAGTAATAGCGCTGATGTGTTTGGGTATAATGTGTACGGCTTCTTAGACTGGCGAAGTTTGGGGCGTGATTGTCCCTTCTTTAAACATCACCATTAGTTTTGAAATGGGGGCAGACGTAACGGTAGGTGTGTGTAGATGGGACAATACTGATTGGTCTGATGGTTGGGGGAGAATCATCCTATCAGTGGTGTCCACGTCAGACGCTACACAGTTAGGTATTTCGACTCACTTAGCGCTATATATCTGGCTTTTTTTATAGATCAGATTGCAAAATTTGGCTATTATACCTGGAATAATATGAAAGTGTCTACACCAAAACACTTGGTACGAAGCAGAGGTATTAAGCTAATAGTATACGAAAGTATCAGTTTTATGGCTGTGTCTTATGATAAACACAGCAGACAGATAGGTAGGTGGTTTTAGCACATATAAGAATGCTTTATATTAAATAAAGTTGTGTGTGGAGAGCACTAGTTGAACTATGGTCACAGTTTACAGTGTGTGTATTCATATTATTAATTTATCTATCTTACTACTGTCTCCCATTGGGGTATACTATGAGAAGTGTCCAGGTGCTTCAACTGATGAGCAATTAAACAAAGGGCCACTGTGATTGGTTCTCTCGTTTTATGGGTGTGGGAGTAAACAGGTAGCTTAGGCTTATTTAAGAAGTTTGTTTAGAACATAATACATGCCTGATGAAACGGTGTATACCGAGAAAGGCGTTGCATGCTGTTTACTCATATTGCATGAGTGATGTATGTATTTTATATTGTTTTTATCTTTATTAAATCCATTTTTAACCATATATCCTCATTGCTGCTGATTATTATATTCTCTGAGCTACCTGTCGATCCTGTTTGCTGTGGAGTATCCTGCTGCATATCTCCTGATCCCCATATTGCTGGACCGATTCTCTACAGTCGGCTGAGACATTTACAGATCCCTACTTTGGGATTTCCTGGAGTGCCTTGTACAGCTAGCTGGTTTGCTGTGAATACCAGCCTGCATCTACAGGCACAACTGAGTGCCTTTCCATATTGTGAGTACCCTGCACTTGTTCTAATTTTGATGATGGTTGCTTCAGATTCACACATACGGCGCCTCTTTCCTTGTATTTCATTTTTGATCTTCAAGGGGGTAGTGTTAGGTTTTTTAAGGGGGGATTGGGTGGGTTTTAGAGTTGGGTTGGGTGTGTGGGTGGTGGTTTTTAATGTTGGGGGGTATTGTATTTTTTTTTACAGGTGAAAGAGCTGATTACTTTGGGGCAATGCCCCACAAAAGGCCCTTTTAAGGGCTATTTGTAATTTTGTATAGGAAAGGGAATTTTATTATTTTGGGGGGCTTTTTTATTTTATTAGGGGGATTAGATTAGGTGTAATTAGTTTAAAATTCTTGTAATTCTTTTTTTTTTCTGTAATTTAGTGGTTTTTTTTTTCGTAATTTAGTTTATTTAATTTAATTGTAATTAATTGTAGGTAGTTTAGGTAATTAGTTTAATTATAGTTTAGTCTTAGGTGTAATTGTAACTTAGGTTAGGGTTTATTTTACAGGTACTTTTGTACTAATTTTAGCTAGGTAGTTATTAAATAGTTAATAACTAATAACTATTGTACCTAGTTAAAATAAATACAAAGTTGCCTGTAAAATAAAAATAAACCCTAAAATGGCTACAATGTAATTATTAATTATATTGTAGCTATCTTAGGGTTTATTTTATAGGTTAGTATTTAGTTTTAAATAGGATTAATTTATTTAATTGCAGTAATTTAATTTTGTTTTATTTAAATTATATTTAAGTTAGAGGGGGTTAGGGTTAGGGTTAGATTTAGATTTAGTGGTTAATACAGGGAGTGCAGAATTATTAGGCAAGTTGTATTTTTGAGGATTAATTTTATTATTGAACAACAACCATGTTCTCAATGAACCCAAAAAACTTATTGATATCAAAGCTGAATATTTTTGGAAGTAGTTTTTAGTTTGTTTTTAGTTTTAGCTATTTTAGGGGGATATCTGTGTCTGCAGGTGACTATTACTGTGCATAATTATTAGGCAACTTAACAAAAAACAAATATATACCCATTTCAATGATTTATTTTTACCAGTGAAACCAATATAACATCTCAACATTCACAAATATGCATTTCTGATATTCAAAAACAAATCAGTGACCAATATAGCCACCTTTCTTTGCAAGGACACTCAAAAGCCTGCCATCCATGGATTCTGTCAGTGTTTTGATCTGTTCACCATCAACATTGCGTGCAGCAGCAACCACAGCCTCCCAGACACTGTTCAGAGAGGTGTACTGTTTTCCCTCCTTGTAAATCTCACATTTGATGATGGACCACAGGTTCTCAATGGGGTTCAGATCAGGTGAACAAAGAGGCCATGTCATTAGATTTTCTTCTTTTATACCCTTTCTTGACAGCCACGCTGTGGAGTACTTGGACGCGTGTGATGGAGCATTGTCCTGCATGAAAATCATGTTTTTTTTGAAGGATGCAGACTTTTCCTGTACCACTGCTTGAAGAAGGTGTCTTCCAGAAACTGGCAGTAGGACTGGGAGTTGAGCTTGACTCCATCCTCAACCCGAAAAGGCCCCACAAGCTCATCTTTGATGATACCAGCCCAAACCAGTACTCCACCTCCACCTTGCTGGCGTCTGAGTCAGACTGTAGCTCTCTGCCCTTTACCAATCCAGCCACGGGCCCATCCATCTGGCCCATCAAGACTCACTCTCATTTCATCAGTCCATAAAACCTTAGAAAAATCAGTCTTGAGATATTTCTTGGCCCAGTCTTGACGTTTCAGCTTGTGTGTCTTGTTCAGTGGTGGTCGTCTTTCAGCCTTTCTTACCATGGCCATGTCTCTGAGTATTGCACACCTTGTGCTTTTGGGCACTCCAGTGATGTTGCAGCTCTGAAATATGGCCAAACTGGTGGCAAGTGGCATCTTGGCAGCTGCACGCTTGACTTTTCTCAGTTCATGGGCAGTTATTTTGCGCCTTGGTTTTTCCACACGCTTCTTGCGACCCTGTTGACTATTTTGAATGAAACGCTTGATTGTTCGATGATCACGCTTCAGAAGCTTTGCAATTTTAAGAGTGCTGCATCCCTCTGCAAGATATCTCACTATTTTTGACTTTTCTGAGCCTGTCAAGTCCTTCTTTTGACCCATTTTGCCAAAGGAAAGGAAGTTGCCTAATAATTATGCACACCTGATATAGGGTGTTGATGTCATTAGACCACACCCCTTCTCATTACAGAGATGCACATCACCTAATATGCTTAATTGGTAGTAGGCTTTCGAGCCTATACAGCTTGGAGTAAGACAACATGCATAAAGAGGATGATGTGGTCAAAATACTCATTTGCCTAATAATTCTGCACTCCCTGTACATTTAATATAGTAGCGGCAACGTTGGGGTCGGCAGATTAGGGGTTAATTAATGTAGGTAGGTGTCGGTGATGTTAGGGATGGCAGATTAGGGGTTAATAAAATTTAACTAGTATTTGCGAGGCGGGAGTGCGGCGGTTTAGGGGTTAATACATTTATTAAAGTGGCGGCGATGTCCAGTCGGCAGATTAGGGGTTAAACATTTTAGTTAAGTGTTTCTGATGGGGGGGGGGCTCGGTTTAGGGGTTAATAGGTAGTTTATGGGTGTTAGTGTACTTTTGAGCACTTTAGTTAAGAGTTTTATGTTACGGCGTTAGCCCATAAAACTCTTAACTACTGACTTTTATTGCGGTAGGAGTCTTGCCAGGAGAGGGTCTACTGCTCACTTTTTCACGCGATCGTAATACCGGCGTTAGACAAATCCCATTAAAAAGATAGGATACGCAATTGACGTAAGGGGATTTGCGGTAAGCTAAAATCGCAGAAAAAAAGTGAGCGGTAGACCCTCTCCTGCCTGACTCTTAATACCAGCGGGCGTTAAAAAGCAGCGTTGGGACCCCTCAACGCTTCTTTTTAAGGCTAATGCAAGACTCATAATCTAGCCGCAAGTGTTTACATCAATATCATTGAACAGTGTGAAAGGACAATATCAAGTGCATTTTAAAGCATTTCTCATGCTGTACAACATGTTTTGTAAAAAGGTGAGATTTATGCAATCTCACTGTATATACTAAATGTATGCAATCTCACTGTACTAACTATGTCTATGCAATCACACTGTACTGACCACATTTATGGAATTACGGTTGGTGAAGTGAGATTGAATAAACGTGGTTAGTACAGTGAGATACCATTTTTGTGCATTTTTGTGAGTTTCAGTGGTAGAAATTTTGCCTTTAAACAAAACGTGGTTTTACAAAACAATGTTTAAAAGCAATGGCCATGAAGAGGTTCACAGCACCAGCACTCTAGCTAACCTGTCTTAATTCCTTACCAGTGAAAACGATCCAACCCAAATTAGCTTCTAAATCCTGCCTATTCCCCACCCCAAAAATCAATAATTCATTCCACCACCCAAGATCATAAAACAGTGTGTTTCAGACAGCCCATTAATTATATCTGAATTTAACAAAACAAAAAAGTTAAGCTGAAAAGGGACTATTTTATTAACATTATTCACTAGCTAATTTCAGGAATCTTTGAGTTCAGCTACTATAGCAACCTATCCAGAAATACAGATCTGATTTAATTTAGATTTTAATTTGAAAAAATAATAATATATATCTAAAAGAAATACATTTGATGGCACCATAAACACCAAACACTTCACCCCAAAGTTTAAGCAACTGGGACTTCCCATATTGTTCCAGCCCATACTGTTCCAGACCAAGCACTATGGAAAATAACTTTTTCCTATAGAAAACCTTATCGAATGATGTATTTACAAAATATCTCACTGACTTTAATGGTCAAATATGTAGAAAAAATGTCTTGATCCCCAATACCTGTTTGCCGATGGGTAAGGCGGGGGGCGCCGTCACAGGTTTCTTCTGCGGCTGTGATAGCGTCTGATGGTACGGTTGCACTGTAGGGTGCACGCTCGCTTGCGCAGTTGTGCGCTCGGACACCCATGTGCGCAGAGGATTGTCTCAGGTGCTTTCCATCAGTGTGAGGAATCTGCCTCTCTCTTTTCCACTTCCTCATTGGGTACTTGGTATCCAAGGCCTTCATTTCCTGGGATACATGGGGCGTTCCTGGGCCTTTGTAGGTATAAATTCCAGTGTAAGCACTGACTTATTGCTGAGTTATTTTGCCAGTTTACCTGCATAACTAAGCAGTGTACCTTGTCCTGATTCCTTCCTACTATTTGACATCCTGGTTTTGACCTTTGACCTGACCCTCGTTTATGATACCTGCTGCCTGGACTGACTTCTATTATCCTGACTATGCCTTTTGGAACATCCCTATCTGTACCTTGCCTTGGATTACTTGCTCTTGCTATTGGGTTTCACCTCCTACACACAGGGTAGCCCTGCTCCCTGACATAATAACTCAGCCATATAATGGAGTCTGCAAGAGCATCAGATACTATTGCATCCCTTTCACAACAGCTGGCAGTCATGACGCAAACCATTCAGGAATTACAAACCAGTCATGAAAATCTGTTGCAGCTTGTTAGAACTCAGGATCAACATATTGCTGCAACATCTTCCACATCCCCAGCTCAGAGGTATGAAGTGCTTACCAGTGAACCAGCTATTGCTTTACCTGAGAAATTCGCTGGAGACTGCAAGCATTATAGAGCCTTCATTACTCCTGTGAATTACTATATACCTTGAAACGCCGCACCTATGCCACCGATTATATTAAGGTGCGTACTGCAATCTCATTACTTACAGGCCTGCCTGACATGGGCACACCAACTTCTGCACAGTGACAATTCAACCCTTAATACCTGGAAATCATACGTTACTGCCATGGGTGTCCTCAATGAAGACTCTTTATGCTCTGCCACTGCTCAAGGTACCTTATGATCCTTACGGCAGGGGAGGAGACCAGTTGAGGACCAACTCAAGGATGAACTTGCACGGATCGGAGTTCCCACTACTTTAGAAGACCAAATCGTAGCAGTAACTCAATTGGATTGTCACTTTCAGGAGAGAAGGCAGGAGAAACAGAATGTCCCACTACCTTTACCTAGACGATCAGGCTACCTTCCTCCTCCTGTTCCTGTGCTGTCATCTGCTACTGGAGTGACTGATATAGTGGAACCTATGCAAATTGGACTGCTGCACGGACCTCTATCTGATATGGAAAGAACCAGAAGAAGGAACCTCCATCTTTGCTTATACTGTGCTAAACCTGGTCATGTTCTTAAGGACTGTCCCATTAGACCAATTATGGGTATGTTGTCAGCCCAACCCACCTCTCTTAATATGTCTACTTACAATTCCTCTTCTCATCTTGTCATTTCTGTCTCCCTGCAGCTGGACGAGAATGTCATTGACCTTTCTGCTATTATTGATTCTGGTGTCAGCAGTTTTTTTTTTTTATGTCAATCTAGCCTCCCAATTACACATTCCTTAGTAGGCATAAATTCCAGTGTAAGCACTGACTTATTGTTGAGTTATTTTTCCAGTTTACCTGCATAACTAAGCATTGTACCTTGTCCTGATTCCTTCCTACTATTTGACATTCTGGTTTTGACCTTTGACCTGACCCTCGTTTATGATACCTGCTGCCTGGACTGACTTCTATTATCCTGACTATGCCTTTTGGACCATCCCTATCTGTACCTTGCCTTGGATTACTTGCTCGTGTTATTGGGTTTCACCTCCTACACACAGGGTAGCCCTGCTCCCTGACATAATAACTCAGTCATATAATGGAGTCCGCAAGAGCATCAGATACTATTGCATCCCTTTCGCAACAGCTGGCAGTCATGATGCAAACCGTTCAGGAATTACAAACCAGTCATGAAAATCTGTTGCAGCTTGTTAGAACTCAGGATCAACGTATTGCTGCAACATCTTCCACATCCCCAGCTCAGAGGTATGAAGTGCTTACCAGTGAACCAGCTATTGCTTTACCTGATACATTCACTGGAGACCGCAAGCATTATAGAGCCTTCATTACTCCTGTAAATTACTATATACCTTGAAACCCCGCACCTATGCCACCGATTATTTTAAGGTGCGTACTGCTATCTCATTACTTACAGGCCTGCCTGACATGGGCACACCAACTTCTGCACAGTGACAATTCAACCCTTAATACCTGGAAATCATACGTTACTGCCATGGATGTTCTCAATGAAGACCCTTTATGCTCTGCCACTGCTCAAGGTACCTTATGATCCTTACGGCAGGGGAGGAGACCAGTTGAGGACCAACTCAAGGATGAAGTTGCACGGATCGGAGTTCCCGCTACTTTAGAAGACCTAATCGTAGCAGTAACTCAATTGGATTGTCACTTTCAGGAGAGAAGGCAGGAGAAACAGAATGTCCCACTACCTTTACCTAGACGATCAGGGTACCTTCCTCCTGTTCCTGTGCTGTCATCTGCTACTGGAGCGACTGATATAGTGGAACCTATGCAAATTGGACTGCTGCGCGGACCTCTATCTGATATGGAAAGAACCAGAAGAAGGAACCTCCATCTTTGCTTATACTGTGCTAAACCTGGTCATTTTCTTAAGGACTGTCCCATTAGACCAGTTATGGGTATGTTGTCAGCCTAACCCACCTCTCTTAATATGCCTACTTACAATTCCTCTTCTCATCTTGTCATTTCTGTCTCCCTGCAGCTGGACGAGAATGTCATTGTCCTTTCTGCTATTATTGATTCTGGTGCCAGCAGTTGTTTTTTGGATGTCAATCTAGCCTCCCAATTACAAATTCCTACACCACAAAAGGTCCTCAAGACCTCAAGACGGCAGTACCTTAAAGACTGGTCCAGTCACTCAAGAATCAATACCAGTGGTACTTCATATTGGAGATCAGCATCAAGAAGTTGTCATCTGGGACATTGTTCCATCACAGTTATTTCCCATCATCTTGGGTATCACTTGGCTACGCAAACATAACCCACAGATCAACTGGACCACCGGACAATTATTATTTAAGTCCCTTCACTGTTCACTCTCTTGGTTGCTGCTACTATAACATCTCTACCACTTAAATTCCATGACTTTGCTGATGTCTTTGAGAAGAAGGGAGCAGATTGTTACCACCCCATAGGGCATATGATTGCCCCATTGATCTCCTCCCAGGGGCTCTGCTTCCTCATTGTCGGCTTTATAACCTCTCTGAGCCTGAAACCAAGGTGTTAAAAGAGTACATTGAATAAAGCTTGGTTAAAAGGATTTATAAGCCCTTCCATGTCACCAGTAGGTGCAGGCATTTGTGTGTGGGTAAGAAGGACGGTGGTCTTCGGCCTTGTGTGGACTACCACACTCTTACAGACATCACCATTAAGAATCGCCACCCACTTCCTCTCATCTCTGAACTACTGGATACGGTGAAAGATGCCCAGTTCTTTACTAAGATTGACCTGAGGGAGACCTATAACCTCATTCGTGTTAAGAAAGGGCATGAATGGAAGACGGCATTCCGTTCCTGATTTGGCCATTTTGAGTACTTAGTAATGATGTTTAGGCTATGTAATGCCCCTGCCACGTTCCAGTGTTTTATCAATGAAGTTTTCAGGGACCTACTTGATACCTTTTTGGTCATGTACCTGGACGATATAGTGATACTCTCTAAAACACTTCCAGGACATGAGAGTCATGTGAGAATTTTCCTACAGTGTCTCCGATTCCACAAATTATACGCTAAACTCAAGAAAAGCATATTTGTGGTCTCATCCATTGAATTCCTCTGATATATTCTTTCACCTGGACAAGTCGAGATGGATCCAAAAAAGTTCAAAGCCATCCTCAAATGGCCTACTCCACAAGATAAGCACATGGTCCAGTAATTCATTGGCTTCGCCAATTTCTATAGAAGATTTATCAGGAACTTCTCCTCTATTTGTGCTCCTATCACTGCACTTACCAAGAAACATGTACCCTTCGAATGGAATACTGCCGCACAAAAGGCCTTTCTTCATCTCAAATCCCTCTTTACTCAAGCCCCAATTTTGGCACAACCTGATACTTCATCTTCATTCTACCTCGAGACTGACGCCTCTGAAGTGGCCATTGGTGCTGTCCTCTCTCAGAAGTCGGGAGAGAAAAACCTACTACATCCTATAGCTTTTTTTTTTTCACTCAAGCTCAACAGTGCAGAGAGAAACTACGATGTGGAGAACTATTGGCCATTAAAACAGCTCTTGAAGAATGAAGGCATCTGCTTGAGGGTGCCATTCATCCTGTAGTGGTGTATACTGATCATAATAACTTAGAGTATCTATGCACTGCCAAATGGTTAAAACCGCATCAAGCAAGATGGGCCCTCTTCTTTTCCCGATTTAAGTTACAAATTGACTATCGTCCAGGGTCAACAAAATGAGAAGCTGATGCTTTAACTAGGATGTACGCCTCTAATACTGGAATTGTATCTACCAATCAAGAGACCATTCTTTCTTCTGCATATTTTATGGCTTCTCGTCAGTCTCTTATTAAGGAGATTAGACAAGCCAGTGTTACAGTACCCACAGAGGCAGCTCATGTACCTCTGAATCATTGTCTTCATTACCATCAGCATTGTATATATGTCCCTGCTAGCCAACGTGTACCCATCCTGCAACATCACCATGATAATCCTATGGCTGGTCAAAGAGGTGTTAATAATACAATTGAACTCATCCAACAACAGTTTTGGTGGCCTTCTCTATCTTCCGATGTACAATCTTTTGTCAACATATGCACAAGTTGTGCTCGAAACAAACAGTCTACCGTAAAATCTGCCGGTCTGTTATAATCCTTGTCCATATCAACCCATCCTTAGTGAGAGATTAGCATGGACTTTAGGGTTGTAACACTATTATGGTTATAGGTGACCACTGTACGAAGATGGCACATTTTGTTCCCATTGCTGGATTACCCACTGCTCAGCCCACTGCTCAGCACAACTCTTCATTCAGCATGTGTTTTGTCTCCATGGATTTCCAACCTCTATTGTCTCTGATAGAGGATCTCAGTTTACGTCCCGCTTTTGGACCCAATTCTGTCACAGACTTCATATAATTCGTAATCTGTTTTCCGCTTACCATCCCCAGTCCAATGTGCAGACTGAACAGACCAACCAGACCCTTAAACAGTATCTCCACTGCTATTCGTCCCATTTACAAGATGATTAGAAGGAACATTTACCCCTTGCTGAATATGCATATAACAATCAAAGACAATCATCTACGGGTTTGAGCCCATTCTATGCAAACTATGGGTACCATCTACCTTCTTGCCCTGATCTTCCATCCCTTATTTCTGTGCCTGATGTGTCCACCCGTCTACGCAACCTCAGAGCTCAACTTTGCAACCTTCATCAGCAACTAACCATTACCCAACAGCAACAAAGATTCAGGCTGACCGTAAATGCAAAACTTTCCACACATACAATGTAGGTGATAAGGTGTGGTTAGCCACCAGACACCTTTGTTTAGCATGCCCAACTAAAAACTTGGACCTCGTTTTCCTGGCCCTTTTTCCATCAACAAGGTGATCAACTATGTCGCTGTTCGGTTACAACTTCCTGACTCCCTTAAGATACATCCTGTTTTCCATGTATCATTGATAAAACCCTTTTCTGCTAATCCCTATCCAAATTGAGTGGCGGTTCCTCCTGTGCTGGTGAATAACGATGAAGAGTTTGAAGTCCAAGATATTCTAGACTCCCGTAGAAGACGGGGATGTCTGGAGTATCTAGGGGTCATGATCTCAAGCTGAAGGGTAGTATATTCAGGAGTAATTTGAGGAAGCACTTCTTTACAGAAAGAGTGATTGATTTATGGAATAAACTTCTTCAAGAGATAGTAATGACAAACACTGTGGGGGGGGGGGGGGGGGCATTAAAAATGCCTGGGACAAGCATAAGGCTATCCTATGAACTAGAGAAGTTTATACTGTTAGGTAATATCAGGCAGACTTGCTGGGCCTATGGCTTTTATCTGCCGTCAATATCTATGTTCCTATCTTGTCCATTGGAAAGGATACTGTCCTGAGAAGCGTTCCTGGGAACCTGTTGGTAATCTCCATGCTGCCGCCAAGGTTCATGCCTTCCATCGGAGACATCCTGACAGGCCTTCCCGGGTTTGTGTCTGGAGGCATCTCCTTGATAGGGGGCTATGTCATGGGACCAGGGGTGCCCCCCTACCTGTTCGCCGATGGGTAAGGCGGAGGGCGCCGTCACAGGTTTCTTCTGTGGCTCTGATAGTGCCTGGCGGTACGGTTGCACCTTAGGGCGCACGCTCGCAGGCACGTGGATGTGTGCACAAGCATGCCTTGGCGTATGTGTGTGTGTGCATGCGCATGGGTACGTGTGTGCATGGAGGATTGTCTCAGGTGCTTTCCATCAGTGTGAGGAATCCTAGTGACACGCCTCTGTCTTTTCCACTTCCTCATTGGGTACTTGGTTTCCAAGGCCTTTGTTGTCCGGGATAAAGGAGCATTCTTGGGTCTTTGTAGGTATAAATTCCAGTCTGAGCCCTGGCTTATTGCTAAGTTATTTTGCCAGTTTACCAGCATAACTAAGCATTGTACTTTGTCCTGATTCCTTCCTACTATTTGACTTCCTGATTTTGACCTTTGGCCTGACCCTTGTTAATGAGTCCCTGTCAATCTGCAAAGTATTCACTGCACTCTAGTGTTTTTTCCACTCCTTTAACTCTCTTTTGGTACGTGAATAGAGTCCCTGTCAATCTGCTAAGTATTCACTGCACTCTGGTATTTTTTCCTCTCCTGTAACTCTCTTTTGGTATCTGTATATTTTTATAGAGCAAATGATTTTAGGTTGTTAATTTAGTCCTACATTTGTTGTGCTGTTATCCAATGTCTTACTTCTAATGTTTTGTTAATTGCCATGTGATTTCCAATCCTTATCAATACTTGCTATTATTCTAAAATGTATAGCTATCTTATGCCATAGTTTTAACCTCCTCCAAATTTTATTGTCTGTTTACTTAACTTACCCTGGTCAGACCAGAATCTAACTTTCAAGTTGGCTCATCATTTGTCTCTGATTTATCAATCAAGCAGTGGCGTCACTACAGGGGATTAGGGGGGTCATTTGCCCCCCCCCCCCAAGAAATGGCATGCCCCCCCACCAGCACTGGCACTTTCATAATTCTGGAGGACCAGGAGGGACTGGATGAGTCAGGAGTAGTGTTAGTATTTATTTTTAAATTGTGTTTGTGTAGATTTACTGGTCTTTTTTTATTTTTATTTATGCTGAGACACTGAGATACGATGATGATGAGGTAAGCATAAGGGAAAAGGCAGCGCGCCTCCCAGTGAAGTAGTCCCTGACCGACCAGCGACCCCTTCAATTTGACATGATTACAATTTGGAATTGGAAGTCAGTCCCACACAAGCACCACAGCACAGCACTTCAGCACGTGCCTCATGCATGCTCTCCACGTGGCAGCACCACGGGCTGGCGGCACTGACTCCAATTACCCCAAAGCTGCAATCATTGGCATCGGCATGCATGCTGGTGTTATATACTCCTCCTCCAGATAAGTTCCAGTGGTCACGTTACTTCAGTGCAAAAGTCAAGGAACATGACCAGAGGCTCTGGAGAGGAAGAGGGAGGAGCAAGTCAGCAGGTGATTGTGTGTGCAGATTCTGCAGAAGTGCGCTGCAGGGGAAGGAGCTGCCTGGCACTATCTCTGACTTGCACTCTGGCAGGCACTGACTGCTGCAGCTGTGGCGCATACGCATTATAAGATCAGTCTGTGACGTTGTCCCCGGTCCATAGAAGAGAGCTCAGCTGATATTCGGTAGGATAAAAAAGATCATACATATATCCATGAATGTTCTGAGTGTTGATGACTGTTGTTGTACTTGTTAAAAAAACGTTAACCCCCCAAAATTTTTTTTTGTTATTTACCAACTTGAACTTACCATACCATGATAGTATGATACCAACTTTTTTCTATCTATCTACTACCAACTTTTTTCTATCTATCTACTTCCTGCTTGGTAATTGGGTCTGCAAGTTGACATCAGGAGCAGGTCAGGTCAATCATTAAAACAAAAGCAATAGCATTAAAAAAAAATCATTAAAAAAATAAATAAAAAAAAACCCAGAAGAGAATACATTATGAATGATTGATGAATGATTCACTGTGTTTCAGTCAGATATAGAGTGTGTAGTTGTAATTTGTAAACGGCGAATGTTCCAAAAAAAAAAAATCCCCAAATTTATACTGTTACCAGACAACTTTATACATCTTCTTGGTAAAATATTTGGGTGTGCAAGACAGTTGACCTTTTTTTTTTTTTTTTACAAGCTATAGTCTAGTCAAAAATAAAATTCATCATTCAGATAGAGCAGCAATTTTTCTAATTTACTACTTTGATCATTTTTTTCTTCATTCTCTTGGTATTTATTTTTTTTGAAAAAAGGAAATATGTAAGCTTAGGAGATGGCCCATTTTTGGTTCAGCACCAGGGTAGCACTTGCTGATTAGTGGCTACATTGTGGGGCCTAGTTATCAAGCCGTCAACCTCAAATACGCTGCGTATTCCGCAGCGTATTTGTGGCGAGGCTGATTCGCCTTAGTTATCAAAGGCTCGAGACCGGCAAAAGTAGAATTTTGTGACGTAAACTTCGATCCGCCGGACTCAGTCCGACACAGATCGATTCTTACGTCACTCCAGATGTTCCGCACACAAGTGCGGCACAATCTCACTACTTTTGCTAGTTATCAAAAAACTAGCAGGTACGCTCGGCACTTTTACGGCCCAGCGTACCTGGTTTTCAAAGCGCCAGCCTGGAGGCGGCGGATCCCATAGGAATCAATGGGAGTCTGACCATAGCGAAAGTGCAAGTTCGCTGCTGACAGACATCCCATTCATTCCTATGGGAGCTGTCTACACCTAACACCCTAACATGTACCCCGAGTCTAAACACCGCTAATCTGACCCCCCCTACACCGCCGCAACTACATAAAGTTATTACCCCCTAAACCGCCGCTCCCGGAGCCCACCGCAACTATAATAAATGTATTAACCCCTAAACCGCCGCTCCCTGAACCCGCCGCAACCTATATTAAATGTATTAACCCCTATCCTGCCCCCCTACACCGTCGCCACCTATAATAAATTTATTAACCCCTATCCTGCCCCCCACTACGCTGCCGCCACTGTAATAAAATGATTAACCCCTAAACCTAAGTCTAACACTAACCCTAACGCCCCCCTAACTTAAATATTAATTAAATAAATCTAAATAAATTAACTCTTATTAACTAAATGAATCCTATTTAAAACTAAATACTTACCTTTAAATTAAACCCTAATATAGCTACAATATAAATAATAATTATATTGTAGCTATCTTAGGATTTATTTTTATTTTACGGGTACCTTTCAATTTATTTTATTTAGGTACAATAGCTATTAAATAGTTATTAACTATTTAATAGCTTACCTAGCTAAAATAAAGAGAAATGTACCTGTGAAATAAATCCTAACCTAAGTTACAATTACACCTAACACTACACTATACTTTAATAAATTATTCCTATTTAAAACTAAATACTTACCTGTAAAATAAACCCTAAGATAGCTACAATGTAATTAATAATTATATTATAGCTATCTTAGGATTTATATTTATTTTACAGGTAACTTTGTATTTATTTTAGCTAGTTAGAATAGTTATTAAATAGTTATTAACTATTTAATAACTACCTAGCTAAAATAATTACAAAATTACCTGTAAAATAAATCCTAACCTAAGTTACAATTAAACCTAATACTACACTATCATTAAATTAACTAAATAAACTACCTACAAATAACTACAATTAAATACAATTACATAAACTAACTAAAGTACAAAAAATAAAAAAAGCTAAGTTACAAAAAATAAAAAATTAAGTTACAAACATGTTAAAAATATTACAACAATTTTAAGCTACTTACACCTAATCTAAGCCCCCTAATAAAATAACAACCCCCCCAAAATAAAAAAAATCCCTACCCTATTCTAAATTAAATAAATTTCAAAGCTCTTTTACCTTACCAGCCCTTAAAAGGGCCATTTGTGGGGGCATGCCCCAAAAAGTTCAGCTCTTTTGCCTGTAAAAGAAAAATACAACCCCCCCAACATTAAAACCCACCACCCACATACCCCTAATCTAACCCAAACCCCCCTTACAAAAACCTAACACTAATCCCCTGAAGATCATCCTACCTTGAGTCGTCTTCACTCAGCCGAGCCACCGATGGAACTGAAGAGGACATCCGGAGTGGAAGAAGTTAATCCTCCAAGCGGCGCTGAAGAAATCTTCCATCCGATGAAGTCATCATCCAGGCGGCGCTGAAGAAGTCTTCGATCCGGCCGATGTCATCTTCAAAGAGGCGCTGAAGAGGTCTTCTATCCGGGCGAAGTCATCTTCCAAGCCGGGTCTTGAATCTTCCTTCCGCCGACGCGGAACCACCTTCTTCACCGACGGACTACGACGAATGACGGCTCCTTTAAGGGACGTCATCCAAGATGGCGTCCCCTCAATTCCGATTGGCTGATTGGAACACAAAAGAAACATAGAAAATAACATTAAAAATCATAGTATTCCCAAACATGCTAGTCTTTGCCACTCTTCACCCACTGATTGTTTTTCTATATTCCCATTAGAACAGATTCTACCTAAGTGGGGCAGGAACAGGTTTTTACATTTGAGACAAAGGGAGACCTTTTGGATTTGGAAACTCAAAAGTCTGTCCCCTGGTGGTCTCAATGCCAATATCGATATGGCAGCTTTTAATTAGTTTTCTAATATTTTTTTAATATATTTTAACACATATTATGCTGATGGCATTTTTATGGTGATATCTATCACCATTGCCTTATGTGAAGATCAATATAGACACTTTTTTGGCGATAGATAGATATATCGTATTTTATGTTTGAGGCCATTATGGGTTGTGGTTTCAGCCACACTCATGAGATATGTGACGTTATAGGTGCATATTTGCATGTATAGCTAGATAATTTATTTGCAATAATGTTTTATTGGTAGGCTTTATTTTGCACTATTACCTCATGTGAAAATGAATACAAACACAACATGATTGGTGACGGATAGACATATCGTATTTCATGTGGGATGCCTTTTGGGCTATGGTTATAGTTTAACCCATGAGATATGAGATGTGTATAGGTGCATATGTGCATGTATAGCTAGATATTTCACTTGTATACAATTTATAAATATGTTTTATTAGTAGGATTTATATGCATTTTTTATTCATACAGTTTAACATTTTATTTGTGTGTACATCTTCGCATTTATTTATGTTCTGTATTAATATCCTTCAGTTGTGGTCTCTCATATGAGGCTAAAATATACAATAATATGTTGCTAATAATATATCAATATATCAGTTATATCCAGATTGATAGACATTCTAGTTTTACTAATTCATAAAAATACAGCGCTTACTTAAACCTTTGTATCTCTATTTACTTCAGTGTAAATTATATAGTATTAATGCCCAAATAACTTTGTTTATAAAAGAAAAACACTGGTTAAAATTTGTATATACCTGAGATGAGACTGTCACACTGATTAACCAATCGTATCTGATTTTAAAAATAGTACATACTCTATGTGACAATACCGATTTACCTGTACCTTTATGCCTCCCGGAGTATGATAAAACGTTGTCTTTGAATTCCTGTGATTCTTTCTTCGATGCCGATGTACTCCGTTATGTTCTGAGCGTGGCGCTGCTGCACAATTCACTGACCACTAAGGAGTGTGTCAGACTACGGAATCACTATAGAGACAAAAAGAAAAACGAGCGCAGCCACGACTCAAGGTAAAAGTTTTAATGCCTCCAAATTGCGCATACATACATATTGCACTTACAAGAGCTTAGATAAAAACAGGCGCCTCAATGTGGCAGATCATATAGGATTATTCAGTCCCGGTTCAGCTGTGATTTTTACGTCTTCTTTATAATTGAGCTGTCTCCGGTATACACCGTAAGTTATTGATCATCCAGCAGACGGACTTTGTTCTTTTAGTGACTGCTGCCTTGTGCCTTTTTCTTCTACGCGTTTCGTCCGACCTCTGCGAACTTTCTCAAGACTTGCAAACAAGGTATGAAGTTTTTCGCGGGGGTCCGTAGTTTAAAAGTGGTAGCTCCACCCTATTGCTATCTTGTAGGCCAATCACATGTCCAGATTTCTCACACACCCCTCTGACCAAATACAGATTGGTATGCCGTAATAAGAATACAAAATTGCAAAGTTAAAGCTGTTTGATACATTCAATATACATTTCATTACATTATATTAACTAACATCCATATATTCTTTCTACTCAAAATTTATAAAAAGTCTCATAATCAAAACACATCATTAAAATACTTGCAGTACCGTGTACTCCTGTATATGTTCCTATACTTATATTTCGTACGTTAAAAATATTATACTATCATAACTCTATTTATTGATGTATATACATAATGTTAAAAATTCTATTGTGTTACTTATTTTTAGGATGCTACCAAATCAAAGTTGATTCTTCTTATTTTTAGAGACTGGCTGTCCTCCATATTACCTAATCCTCATATATTTCTATTCACAGATATCTCTCCCTACTCTATACGTAGTTGTTAATGTGTAACCATTCCCCGTCTGAATGCCTAGGGATCATGTTGTCTACTCTTCCTATTGTTATACTTATAAATGCTTGTCCCGGCTCTATTTGTAATTGAGATTATACTATCACTCTCAGTGTTTATTTACACATTATAATTCAGAGCATGAACGCCTGGAGATCGAGGTCAATATTTAACCCTTTGGGTGCTAAACTTTCTAATTGTTGTATCCATTTTGTTTCCTTCTTTCTCAAAGTTATGAGTCTCTGATGTGGATTAGACCCTGATGGTACAACTTCTAAAATACTGATTCGTAGGCTGGAGGGATCTTGCTTATGGTGGTATTTAAAGTGTTCAGACACACTGTGTGTTTTCAACCCTATTTCAATATTATGAATATGTTCATAACATCTCCTCTTGATTTTGCGTTTTGTCCTTCCCACATAGATCCGCCCACATTTACACGTGAGCCCATAAATTACAAATGTGGATTGACAGGTACCCCTTGAGTTTATTGGTATTGACTTGGTGTGATTCCAATTATCTATAGATTCTCTGTTACTGATAATGGGACACATGCAGCAATTTTTCCTGCCACATCTGAATGTCCCCGGTTTTCTAGAGACCCACTGTTGCAAGGTTCCTGGCTTACTACTTATCCCTATTTCTGGGCTTCTTAATTTGGACGGGGCTAAGATATTCTTTAAATTCTTATTTTTTTTAAAGACTATATTTGGTTTGTCTTCTATTACCTCTTTTAGGATGGGGTCAGCTCTTAATATCCCCCAATGTTTATGCAGTACTTTTTGAAGAAACCCTGCCCCTTCATTATATGTCGTGATAAATCTTACCTTTTTATCTGTTATATTTTGCTCCTGCGATGGATTGGCTTTCGTTTGTATCAATTCCTCCCTCATGCATGTGGCATTCTTATCTCTAGCTACCCTAATGATCTCTCTATCATAGTCCTTCTCAATAAATTTGTTTTCTAACACTTCTGCTTCAAGATTGTAATCCTCTAAATTCGTACAATTCCTGCGAATTCTACGGAATTGGCCCTGTGGTATATTTTTTATCCACATGCTCTTATGGCCACTTTTTGCGTTTAGGAAACCATTACTGTCCATGGGTTTCCTGTAATTTCTCACCTTCACTAATTTAGACACCTGATCAACAAAAAATTCTACGTCCAGAAACTCAATCTTTTCTTGGGACATTTTGCTTGTGAATTTCAAATTATATTGATTATTGTTCATGTGTCTAATGAAGTCATGTGCTGTTATGTCGTCCCCTTGCCAGATGATTATTATATCGTCTATATACCTTAAATATTTAATTACCCTCTCTAGGAAGGGGTTATTCTCCCAAATCATAAGGTCTTCAAAATGGGACATATAAATATTTGCATATGATGGTGCCATTGGGGTACCCATGGCTGTCCCCTGGATTTGCTTATAAAATTTCCCATTGAAGCTAAAGTAGTTGTTACACAGTATATATTTTGCACTATCTTTTAGGAATTTTAAATGTTTGTCTGACATTCCGCTCTTTGCCCCTATGTTTGTAAATGCTTCCAGCCCCTTCTCATGCGGTATATTGGTGTATAATGCGGTTACATCGCATGTGATCCACCTATAGTCTTCCTCCCATTTTAACCCTTCTAGTGTTATTATTACATCTGGTGTATCTTTAATATAAGATTTGATATTTCTAACCATTGGTTGCATGTAATGATCTATATAAGTAGATAGATTACTGGAAATTGATTCCATGCCGGAAACAATTGGTCGGCCCGGGGGGTTAATGGGGTCCTTGTGGATCTTAGGGATATGATAGAAGATTGGTATTTTAGGGTGCGGATTATAGATATAACTGAACTCGTCATTGTTTAATATCCCCTCTTTCTTGGCCTCTACCAACATATTAAACATTAACAACTACGTATAGAGTAGGGAGAGATATCTGTGAATAGAAATATATGAGGATTAGGTAATATGGAGGACAGCCAGTCTCTAAAAATAAGAAGAATCAACTTTGATTTGGTAGCATCCTAAAAATAAGTAACACAATAGAATTTTTAACATTATGTATATACATCAATAAATAGAGTTATGATAGTATAATATTTTTAACGTACGAAATATAAGTATAGGAACATATACAGGAGTACACGGTACTGCAAGTATTTTAATGATGTGTTTTGATTATGAGACTTTTTATAAATTTTGAGTAGAAAGAATATATGGATGTTAGTTAATATAATGTAATGAAATGTATATTGAATGTATCAAACAGCTTTAACTTTGCAATTTTGTATTCTTATTACGGCATACCAATCTGTATTTGGTCAGAGGGGTGTGTGAGAAATCTGGACATGTGATTGGCCTACAAGATAGCAATAGGGTGGAGCTACCACTTTTAAACTACGGACCCCCGCGAAAAACTTCATACCTTGTTTGCAAGTCTTGAGAAAGTTCGCAGAGGTCGGACGAAACGCGTAGAAGAAAAAGGCACAAGGCAGCAGTCACTAAAAGAACAAAGTCCGTCTGCTGGATGATCAATAACTTACGGTGTATACCGGAGACAGCTCAATTATAAAGAAGACGTAAAAATCACAGCTGAACCGGGACTGAATAATCCTATATGATCTGCCACATTGAGGCGCCTGTTTTTATCTAAGCTCTTGTAAGTGCAATATGTATGTATGCGCAATTTGGAGGCATTAAAACTTTTACCTTGAGTCGTGGCTGCGCTCGTTTTTCTTTTTGTCTCTATAGTGATTCCGTAGTCTGACACACTCCTTAGTGGTCAGTGAATTGTGCAGCAGCGCCACGCTCAGAACATAACGGAGTACATCGGCATCGAAGAAAGAATCACAGGAATTCAAAGACAACGTTTTATCATACTCCGGGAGGCATAAAGGTACAGGTAAATCGGTATTGTCACATAGAGTATGTACTATTTTTAAAATCAGATACGATTGGTTAATCAGTGTGACAGTCTCATCTCAGGTATATACAAATTTTAACCAGTGTTTTTCTTTTATAAACAAAGTTATTTGGGCATTAATACTATATAATTTACACTGAAGTAAATAGAGATACAAAGGTTTAAGTAAGCGCTGTATTTTTATGAATTAGTGTTTGGTTTTTAAGTTAAGGTAATAAACAGCAGCATGACTGAAGATCTTAATGAGATATATACTGATGTACCAGAAATGCCTACCACAATCACGGGCCCTAGACGCAATAGAGCAATTAATTTGTTAGAATCTGTGACTGTGAATGAAGGGGAAGGGAACCCACACGAGTTGTTTAAAACATTGGAAAAATTATTAAATATGGATGCGAAAGACTGGCATGACCTCATATTACTCGACAATTATGTAATGCACAATGTGATCCCAAGAGGACTGCGGATAAAGAAATTTCCCGCATTCCAATTAGATGAGGTAGAGTTTGCTACAGAGTGGGAGACAGCATTACATAATTGTTCGATTACACTAATCAAAATATTGATCAAATACAGGGAGAGTAAACTCACCAAATTAGAAAAAGAAATAAGTGAAGTTAATAAAAAATTAACAACATATGATACCATAGAGAAATGGGTCAAAATCAGAAATGACATTAATCAAAGAATTACTAAAACGGAACAGGAGTTAGTTGTATCTAAAACTTCCAAACTCAAACGTGATTTGGAAGATTATAAGAATGATAGAGTGTACAATTATAGCAAACCTAGATTTAATAATAGGAATCATAATAAAGTAGGTAGTTATGTTAATGTGAACCATTCCCAACAAAGGAATGAAAATAGGATGCAGGAAAATGTTAATGTTAACATTAGGGGGAATACACACGAACATCGGGAAAATAGATATGAAGAGGAATCTACTACACATGGCAATAAAGGTACCAATCAGACGGTACCCCACAATCAGAGCCATAATAGAGATAATAAAGGAGCAAGACCCAAAGAACAGCAATATGGGCATAACAATAATTTACAACATAATAATTACAAGTTAAAAAATTCGAACCCTTCACAAAGAACAGACAAAGTTAGACCACATTATCAGGAAGAGAGACAAAGAGAAATTTATGGGCAACATAATAGATTCATTCATCACAATCAGCAGAATACAAATAGGACAAATAATAGTCCCAGAATACAGTATGAGTCTAGATCCAATGAGAGAAATGAAAGTCATTTTTTAGATCAAGGGGCAGGACCCCAGCCCCCTTGGAAATCGATGGGGGGATGGGAGGAACCAGCATTAGTAAACAGGGAGAACAGAAAGAGACAGAGGGAAGGGAAAGACTGGGAACAAAACGAGGAAAGAGAGGTGGCCAACGAGCCAAAGAAACAGAGAGAAAGAAGCAATTGGTAGAGAAGGCTAAGGGAAATATAATTAATCTCTCAGATGTTGAATTGACAGATTCGGACATTCTATTATTGAATAAGGGATTAAAGTTTGCCCCAAAAAAGTTACCTAATAAATTTGAGATGTACATTGATTTGCAAAAATTCGTACGGAAACTTAATTTAAAAAGATACTATGCGAAAAATGCAAATCACTATAAAATAGTAGAAATGAAAGATGTAGAGTCCAACAAATGGAATAAAGAGGATGTAGACGCCCTGAAAACTCTAAAACAGCTAGATACAGAAAGAATAGAATTAAGTAATTCAAGTGCAAGAATAGAAGATCTCATGGATCTGAGTTTACATGAAGAGGAGGAGGAAATTGTACACAGTAAATTCAAACGTCCCTCTTCCTTTAACCCCACCCATGCCCAAGGGGAGCATATTCCAGTATTTAATACACTATTAACAGAAGAGATAAATAGTTATTTCGACTCAGGAAATCACAAGAAAAAATTTAAATTTAAAGACAATTTAAGGAAAGATGAAAGAGAATCCCTTAATAAACTGAAAAATAACCATCAAGTGATCATAAAGCAGGCGGATAAGGGAGGAGGGATCATAGTACAAAAGAGAGAGGATTACTTGAGTGAAGCTAATCGACTTTTGCAAGATGACAGTACATATATGGAACTTAGAAAGGATCCAACGATAGAATATAATAAAAACTTGTTTAATATGTTGGTAGAGGCCAAGAAAGAGGGGATATTAAACAATGACGAGTTCAGTTATATCTATAATCCGCACCCTAAAATACCAATCTTCTATCATATCCCTAAGATCCACAAGGACCCCATTAACCCCCCGGGCCGACCAATTGTTTCCGGCATGGAATCAATTTCCAGTAATCTATCTACTTATATAGATCATTACATGCAACCAATGGTTAGAAATATCAAATCTTATATTAAAGATACACCAGATGTAATAATAACACTAGAAGGGTTAAAATGGGAGGAAGACTATAGGTGGATCACATGCGATGTAACCGCATTATACACCAATATACCGCATGAGAAGGGGCTGGAAGCATTTACAAACATAGGGGCAAAGAGCGGAATGTCAGACAAACATTTAAAATTCCTAAAAGATAGTGCAAAATATATACTGTGTAACAACTACTTTAGCTTCAATGGGAAATTTTATAAGCAAATCCAGGGGACAGCCATGGGTACCCCAATGGCACCATCATATGCAAATATTTATATGTCCCATTTTGAAGACCTTATGATTTGGGAGAATAACCCCTTCCTAGAGAGGGTAATTAAATATTTAAGGTATATAGACGATATAATAATCATCTGGCAAGGGGACGACATAACAGCACATGACTTCATTAGACACATGAACAATAATCAATATAATTTGAAATTCACAAGCAAAATGTCCCAAGAAAAGATTGAGTTTCTGGACGTAGAATTTTTTGTTGATCAGGTGTCTAAATTAGTGAAGGTGAGAAATTACAGGAAACCCATGGACAGTAATGGTTTCCTAAACGCAAAAAGTGGCCATAAGAGCATGTGGATAAAAAATATACCACAGGGCCAATTCCGTAGAATTCGCAGGAATTGTACGAATTTAGAGGATTACAATCTTGAAGCAGAAGTGTTAGAAAACAAATTTATTGAGAAGGACTATGATAGAGAGATCATTAGGGTAGCTAGAGATAAGAATGCCACATGCATGAGGGAGGAATTGATACAAACGAAAGCCAATCCATCGCAGGAGCAAAATATAACAGATAAAAAGGTAAGATTTATCACGACATATAATGAAGGGGCAGGGTTTCTTCAAAAAGTACTGCATAAACATTGGGGGATATTAAGAGCTGACCCCATCCTAAAAGAGGTAATAGAAGACAAACCAAATATAGTTTTTAAAAAAAATAAGAATTTAAAGAATATCTTAGCCCCGTCCAAATTAAGAAGCCCAGAAATAGGGATAAGTAGTAAGCCAGGAACCTTGCAACAGTGGGTCTCTAGAAAACCGGGGACATTCAGATGTGGCAGGAAAAATTGCTGCATGTGTCCCATTATCAGTAACAGAGAATCTATAGATAATTGGAATCACACCAAGTCAATACCAATAAATTCAAGGGGTACCTGTCAATCCACATTTGTAATTTATGGGCTCACGTGTAAATGTGGGCGGATCTATGTGGGAAGGACAAAACGCAAAATCAAGAGGAGATGTTATGAACATATTCATAATATTGAAATAGGGTTGAAAACACACAGTGTGTCTGAACACTTTAAATACCACCATAAGCAAGATCCCTCCAGCCTACGAATCAGTATTTTAGAAGTTGTACCATCAGGGTCTAATCCACATCAGAGACTCATAACTTTGAGAAAGAAGGAAACAAAATGGATACAACAATTAGAAAGTTTAGCACCCAAAGGGTTAAATATTGACCTCGATCTCCAGGCGTTCATGCTCTGAATTATAATGTGTAAATAAACACTGAGAGTGATAGTATAATCTCAATTACAAATAGAGCCGGGACAAGCATTTATAAGTATAACAATAGGAAGAGTAGACAACATGATCCCTAGGCATTCAGACGGGGAATGGTTACACATTAACAACTACGTATAGAGTAGGGAGAGATATCTGTGAATAGAAATATATGAGGATTAGGTAATATGGAGGACAGCCAGTCTCTAAAAATAAGAAGAATCAACTTTGATTTGGTAGCATCCTAAAAATAAGTAACACAATAGAATTTTTAACATTATGTATATACATCAATAAATAGAGTTATGATAGTATAATATTTTTAACGTACGAAATATAAGTATAGGAACATATACAGGAGTACACGGTACTGCAAGTATTTTAATGATGTGTTTTGATTATGAGACTTTTTATAAATTTTGAGTAGAAAGAATATATGGATGTTAGTTAATATAATGTAATGAAATGTATATTGAATGTATCAAACAGCTTTAACTTTGCAATTTTGTATTCTTATTACGGCATACCAATCTGTATTTGGTCAGAGGGGTGTGTGAGAAATCTGGACATGTGATTGGCCTACAAGATAGCAATAGGGTGGAGCTACCACTTTTAAACTACGGACCCCCGCGAAAAACTTCATACCTTGTTTGCAAGTCTTGAGAAAGTTCGCAGAGGTCGGACGAAACGCGTAGAAGAAAAAGGCACAAGGCAGCAGTCACTAAAAGAACAAAGTCCGTCTGCTGGATGATCAATAACTTACGGTGTATACCGGAGACAGCTCAATTATAAAGAAGACGTAAAAATCACAGCTGAACCGGGACTGAATAATCCTATATGATCTGCCACATTGAGGCGCCTGTTTTTATCTAAGCTCTTGTAAGTGCAATATGTATGTATGCGCAATTTGGAGGCATTAAAACTTTTACCTTGAGTCGTGGCTGCGCTCGTTTTTCTTTTTGTCTCTATAGTGATTCTAGTTTTACCTGCTGTATGTCTGTCTTTAATGTGCGCGATTGGTGTCATCACTAAGAGCTTTCCATTGATATAAATATATTTAATTTTATTATCTTATATTTACACAACTTATATAGACATAGACTTACTATATTCTTGTGTATTTCATATACCACTTATAAATTGGCTTTTTTTACTGCATGATTTTGCATATATGGTACTAGTGGCAGTTTTTTACTCTTGCTGCTCACATCATATAGAGGCTTGAACATTATCTCCTCTTACATTGGACAACTATAACCAATGGTAGCTCTTGTAGTGGTCACACCTCCACGCATGCGCTGTTCACTTTAGAAGACGCCGAAAATTCGGCAATAAAAGTTCGTGGTTTCAATCATTTTGTATATTGCACCTGAGGAAACGGTCAGGAAAGACCGAGAAACGTTGTGCTGCTATACTTTTAATAAAGTCTGTTTGTTTTTACTAGACTTTTGCCACGAATTATCATCCTTATTTTATCACATACTTTTATCAACATTTGGATTCATTTTGATTGTATTCACTATTGTATCTACTATTACTGGTATATCCACCAACACCAGTGGACGATCTGGCTCAGTGCTAGGCTTGTGGCTGGTCAATACATGCTGCTTGCCTGTCGCCGCTCCCACGCTCCAGAGCTGTTCTGACATCCATCAGTGTGAGTTAGCTGGGCGACTCCCAACAGTCCAGAAGGCATTTGTGACACTTCTCAAGTGTCATACAGCTTGTAAGTACGGTCTTACTTGTACATTTGGCGTGTTTGAATCATCTGATTGTGCACTATGGTGGCGCCTTCTTTTTTTATCTTTCACATCTGCAGATTATAACATCTTGGGACACCAACAAGGAATTTCGAAGAAGCAGCCTGCCATCTGTTCCAGACATTTGAATCTGGATTATGGACTAGACGAACTGTCCTATACCATATACCTACCATCTACCAGACTGGTCTGATTGGGATTTTTTTTGACTTTGCACACATATTTTGCATTTTTTGCAGTTTTCACTTCTGTATATAGATATAGTGGTATTGTAATTTAGTATTGCACTATATGTTGTTATTTTCTCTTTTTACACAGAGATTTGGCGCACTGGTTTTTTCACATTTATTTATTATTTATATTGTAGCTATATTAGGGTTTATTTTAAAGGTAAGTATTTAGTTTTAAATAGGATTCATTTAGTTAATAAGAGTTAATTTATTTAGATTTATTTAATTAATATTTAAGTTAGGGGGGCGTTAGGGTTAGACTTAGGTTTAGGGGTTAATCATTTTATTACAGTGGCGGCGGCGTAGTGGGGGGCAGGATAGGGGTTAATAAATTTATTATAGGTGGCGACGGTGTAGGGGGGGCAGATTAGGGGTTACTAGGTATAATGTAGGTGGCAGCGGTGTCCGGGAGCGGCGGTTTAGGGTTTAATACATTTATAAGAGTTGCGGCAGGGTCTAGGAGCGGCGGTTTAGGGGTTAATACATTTATAAGAGTTGCGGCAGGGTCTAGGAGCGGCGGTTTAGGGGTTAATACATTTATAAGAGTTGCGGCAGGGTCTAGGAGCGGCGGTTTAGGGGTTAATACATTTATAAGAGTTGCGGCAGGGTCTAGGAGCGGCGGTTTAGGGGTTAGTAACTTTATTTAGTTGCGGGGGGCTCCGGGGGCGCCGGTATAGGGATAGAACAGTGTAGTTTAGTGTGAGTGCTTAGTGACAGGCTAGCAATAAAGCTGGGAAAAAGCCGAAGGGCAGCGAGATCGGATGAGTGATAACTCTCACAGTCCGCTGCTCATCGCCCCGCGGCTTTTTGACAGCTTTATTTGATAACTTAGGCGTATTTTTTTCAGGTCCGCGGCGGCGAAGGTAGGCGAGCTTAGGCGGACGTATTGGGCCGGCGAAGCCAGAAAAGTAGACGGCTTGATAACTAGCCCCCATAGACACCAATCAGAAATCCCTACCCAGGTGCTGAACCAAAAATGGGCTAGCTCCTAAGCTTACATTTTTTATTTTTCCAATAAAGATACCAAGAGAATGAAGAAAAAAATATAATAGGAGAGGAGTAAATTATAAAGTTGCTTAAAATTGCATGCTCTATCTGAATCATAAAAATTTTGAACAGATTGTAACTTTAATATCCTGATTGTGAATTACCAGACACAAAAGGTAGAAAAATATTACTAGTGTACTAGTATTAAAGTTATGGTCATCCTTTGGGACACACAGGCTAACCGCAAGATGTATTTTTTGGTAGAACAACAAAAAGTTAATTTTTATAGTTTATATAGTGATGTTTATTTGTTATAAATGTTAATTAATTAGTCAATGCTAGCTATGATGTGTGTTTTAAGTTTTGACAAGAATATTCCTTTATCTTTAAAAAAAAAAAAAGATCATTAACAAAAATGAACCTTTAATATCTAAATCTAACTTCTGTCCCAACAGGGTTAATATATTGGAGATAAATTGAATGTTTATGTCATTTTTTATTAGAGTACAAATTTAGATTAACCCACATGTAATATTTAATTTGACAGACTTCTATTTTCTATTAATGTCCATGTATATAATATGTCCTGGTATATACTATATATATATATGATATAAGATGCATTACTCTTTGTATTTTTAATACTTGCTTAGTTGCTTTCCTTTTCCATTTATATCTGTATTTTATCTTCTTATGAAATAATATAGACTTATTTTGTTGTCATCTTTCTGTAAACATGTATGTATATTTTTTTGTTATTTACCAACTTGAACTTACCATACCATGATAGTATGATACCAACTTTTTTCTATCTATCTACTACCAACTTTTTTCTATCTATCTACTTCCTGCTTGGTAATTGGGTCTGCAAGTTGACTTCAGGAGCAGGTCAGGTCAATCATTAAAACAAAAGCAATAGCATTAAAAAAAAATCATTAAAAAAAAATTTAAAAAAAACCCAGAAGAGAATACATTATGAATGATTGATGAATGATTCACTGTGTTTCAGTCAGATATAGAGTGTGTAGTTGTAATTTGTAAACGGCGAATGTTCCAAAAAAAAAAAATCCCCAAATTTATACTGTTACCAGGCAACTTTATACATCTTCTTGGTAAAATATTTGGGTGTGCAAGACAGTTGACCTTTTTTTTTTTTTTTACAAGCTATAGTCTAGTCAAAAATAAAATTCATCATTCAGATAGAGCAGCAATTTTTCTAATTTACTACTTTGATCATTTTTTTCTTCATTCTCTTGGTATTTATTTTTTTTGAAAAAAGGAAATATGTAAGCTTAGGAGATGGCCCATTTTTGGTTCAGCACCAGGGTAGCACTTGCTGATTAGTGGCTACATATAGACACCAATCAGAAATCCCTACCCAGGTGCTGAACCAAAAATGGGCTAGCTCCTAAGCTTACATTTTTTATTTTTCCAATAAAGATACCAAGAGAATGAAGAAAAAAATATAATAGGAGAGGAGTAAATTATAAAGTTGCTTAAAATTGCATGCTCTATCTGAATCATAAAAATTTTGAATAAATTGTAACTTTAATATCCTGATTGTGAATTACCAGACACAAAAGGTAGAAAAATATTACTAGTGTACTAGTATTAAAGTTATGGTCATCCTTTGGGACACACAGGCTAACCGCAAGATGTATTTTTTGGTAGAACAACAAAAAGTTAATTTTTATAGTTTATATAGTGATGTTTATTTGTTATAAATGTTAATTAATTAGTCAATGCTAGCTATGATGTGTGTTTTAAGTTTTGACAAGAATATTCCTTTATCTTTAAAAAAAAAAAAAAGATCATTAACAAAAATGAACCTTTAATATCTAAATCTAACTTCTGTCCCAACAGGGTTAATATATTGGAGATAAATTGAATGTTTATGTCATTTTTTATTAGAGTACAAATTTAGATTAACCCACATGTAATATTTAATTTGACAGACTTCTATTTTCTATTAATGTCCATGTATATAATATGTCCTGGTATATACTATATATATATATGATATAAGATGCATTACTCTTTGTATTTTTAATACTTGCTTAGTTGCTTTCCTTTTCCATTTATATCTGTATTTTATCTTCTTATGAAATAATATAGACTTATTTTGTTGTCATCTTTCTGTAAACATGTATGTACATGTGTGTGTGTGTGTCTATGTATGTTTAAATATTAGGTTAGTACAATAAAAAGGTATCATTGCATACCACATTACTCTGGTATTTCGGAATCTTATTTATGTATTTTAATTTAGTTTATTTTCAGTGTTATGACTTAGTGGTAAAAATTATTAGTGCCCCCCCCCCTCCCAGTTTGACTGTGGTATCTTATGTGCCCCCCCCATATATTTTTCCTAGAGTCGCCACTGCAATCAATTCATTTAGTGGACACAGCTGACTTCCCTGCCTATATATTTTAACATCAGCTTGGGATGTGCTTTGCACTGGGCTGTGCATTGCTACAACAACATATGTTCACATTTTTATAAGTGAGGCAATAACAATAGAATTATACAAGATTTCAACAAGGATTGGGCAAGGGGCAAGACACAATGCAAGTACTTCTGTAATATTATGTTTTATGCACCTCATTGTTTCCTTATGCAATTGCTGCTGTAATACTGTGTCTTATGTGTTTAATTGGTTCCCACTTTTGTAAAAATGCTCAATATCTTCATATATGTAGTTTGTCTCTATAACAAACTACATTATTCAATTACTCATTCTCCCTCTCCACCTGCACTGTTCATTAGCCCATCTTTCTTAAACTCACCTTACTTTTGTACTCATGAACTTTACCTATTTCTAAACACTCTCTCTATCCCTGCACCTCATCTCAAAAACAGTCTCATAACTGCAAATCTGTATCTCATCTCATGTCACTCTCCCTCTTGCTTTTACTAACTGCTGGTGACATCTCCCCTAATCCTGGTCCCCAACAACTGCCTAGCCATGCACATTCATGTTTACCGTCCCATAGACTCAGAAAACAAAACTCAGCCAACCTTACTCACATTCCTCTTACATCAAAAGCCACTACCCCTTTCACTCGTGCACTCTGGAACTCTCGCTCTGGCTCTGTTTGCCACAAGCTCACTTCTATATATGACCTCTTTATCTCTCGCTCCCTCAACCTTCTGGCCCTAACAGAAACCTGGCTCTCTCCCCTAGATACAGCATCCACTGCTGCTCTGTCAAATGGGGGTCTCCACTTCAGCCACACTCCTAGGTCTGATAATAGACAAGGAGGTGGTGTAGGTATTTTACTTTCCTCTCGTTGCACCTTTCAACAAATACAACCCATCTCTTCCCTCACATTTTCCTCATTCAAAACCCACATGATTCTCTTATTCTCTCCTCGCTCTATACATGTTCCAGTCATATACCGACCCCCTGGCTCCTCAACTCAATTTCTAGATCACTTGGCTGCCTTGCTACCTTATTTCCTTTCCTCAGACACCCCTGCCCTCATTCTTGGTGACTTCAACATCCCTCTTGACAATCCCACTGCCTCATCTGCAAAACAACTTCTGTAACTCACTTCCTCTTTCGGTTTGTCACAATGGACTGATTCTCCCACTTACACAGACTGTCACTCCGTTGACCTGATCTTTAGCTATCAATGCACTCTCTCAAACTTCACACACTCCCCTTTTCCTCTTTCTAACCACCATCTCCTTACTTGCAACATATCATTCCTCCCTACATCTCTCCCTCCTTCTACTCCTCACACCAAACTTCACAGAAGCATTATGTCATTAGATCAGCAACAGCTCGCTAATTCCCTCTAACCTCTCCTCTCATCCTTCTCCTACTTTTCCTGCCCTGACCAATCTATCTGCCACTATAATTCCATCCTGACATCCGTCCTTGACAATCTGGCCCCTCTTAGCATAGCTCGGAAATCACACACTCATCCTCAGCCCAGGCATACTCCTCAGACACGGTACCTACGCAGATGTTCCCGTACTGCTGAGCGGCACTGGAGAAAATCTTGGAGTTCTTCAGATTTTCTACGATACAAATTCATCTTGAACTCCTACTATTCTGTCCTTAATCTCAATAAGCAACACTACTTCTCTACTCTTATCTCTAATCTTTCTTGAAACCCAAAACATCTGTTCTCAACTTTCAATACTCTTCTCCACCCTCCCCCACCTCCTAATACAACTTCTCTGTCAGCTCAAGACTTTGCCAGCCACATCATTAACAAAATCAACTCCATCATAAACGAAATCAGCTCTCAACATAATTCCATTCTCTCACCCCCTCAAATGCTCTCAATCAATCACAATCCACATAACCTTAAACTTAGCCTCCCACACATTTTCAACCTCTCCCTCAGCACCGGTATATTTCCCTCATCTCTGAAACATGCACTGGTCACTCCTATCCTCAAAAAACCTTCCCTTAATCCTACCTCCCCATCCAACTACTGTCCTATTTCCCTCCTCCCTCTTGCCTCAAAGCTTCTCGAAAAACTAGTATATGCACTCTTATCAAATTTACTTACATTAAACTCCCTCCTTGACCCACTGCAATCTGGATTTTGTCCCCATCACACCACAGAGACAGCAATTGTTAAGGTTACCAATGACCTACTTACAGCAAAATCAAAAGGCCAATTCTCTCTGCTTATCCTCCTTGATCTGTCCGCAGACTTTGACACTGTTGACCACCCTCTTTTGCTCCAAACCCTCCAATCCTTCGGCATCTGTGACACAGCCCTCTCGTGGCTCTCTTCCTACCTGTCAAACCATACCTTTAGTGTATCCTATGTAATCCTATGATTAAGTGCTGCATAGCACGAAACATGTAAGGATTTGCTCCCCCTCCACTTGTGAACTCTGTTCTGTGCTGTGCTGTTTGTTCTGGTTTTAATTATATGAAATAAATTTTTTTGGGATTTTAATGGACAATTAATTAAGACTGCTGCTTCCTTCTACCCTTTTGTTATGGATTTGGCTCGATTCCTACCTTAGCTGGCACCACGCCATCAGTGCTTCCATTTGTGCCGACATTCTGGGGCTGTGATTGGACAACAGCGTACACACCCTCCTCAGGCTGTAGCGACGTCATTCCCCTACTCACCATACCTTTAGTGTAGCCTTCTCTGGGGCCTCCTCTGCCCCGTCACCACTTTCTGTAGGAGTACAGCAAGGCTCTGTCCTCGGTCCCCTTCTCTTCTCAATCTACACATCATCACTATGTTCCCTAATAAAGTCCCACGGTTTCTATTATAATTTGTATGCCGACAACACCCAAATCTACTTCTCTGCACCAGACTTCTCTCCTTCCTTGCTAACCTGTGTCACTAACGGTCTTTCTCACATCTCTTCCTGGATGTCCTCTCACTACCTCAAGCTAAATCTCTCCAAAACTGAGCTCCTTATTTTCCCCCCTTCTTCCAAAATCTCCACCCCAATCTCTCTATAACTGTCGACAACTCCTTCATTACCCATACTCCGCATACACGATGTCTCGGGTCACATTTGACTCAGATCTTTCTTTCACTCCTCACATTCATTCCTTGGCTAAAGCCTGCCACTTCCACCTTAAAAACATCTCTAAAATCAGACACTTCCTTACACGAGACACAACTAAGATTTTAATCCACTCTCTCATCCTTTCCCACCTCGATTACTGCAACTCTGTCCTCTCTGGTCTCCCCACCTGTCGCCTAGCTCCTTTACAATCCATAATGAATGCCTCTACCAGGCTCATCTTCCTTACACGTTGCTCTTCATCTGCTGCACCTCTCTGCCAATCCCTTCACTGGCTTTCTCTTGCCTCTAGGGTCAAACACAAAATGCTCACTCTGACATACAAGCCCTCAACTGCACTGCTCCCCCTATATCTCTGACCTTGTCTCCAGATACTCTCCCTCCCGTCCCCTTCACTCTGCTCATGACCTCCTACTCTCCTCCTCTCTTGTTACCTCATCACACTCCCGTTTACAGGACTTCTCTAGACTGGCTCCAATCTTATGGAACTCTCTGCCTCACTCCACAAGACTCTCCCCTAGTTTTGAAATCTTCAAGCGCTCCCTAAAGACTCTACTGTTCAGGGATGCATACAACCTACGCTAACCTTTCTTTATACAAGTTCCTCTCCTCCATTGCTATCCCCTAAACCCCCTTAGCATGTAAGCCTAAGAGTCCAGCTGTTTGTAGATCACCTTCTTAAGAGCTAACTACAACAGTGCATTTCTCGGCAGGGTCATCTACCCATTTGATCCCTATAATTGTTTTGTTGTACTCCGCCTTTATTTATAGTGCTGCAGAATCTGCTGGTGCTCTACAAATAACCGATAATAATAATAATAATAATAATAATGATACCTGCTGCCTGAACTGACCTCTATTATCCTGACTACGCCTTTTGGACCTTCCCTATCTGTACCTTGCCTTGGATTACTTGCTCTTTCCATTGGGTTTTCACCTTCTACACACAGGGTAGCCTTGCTCCCTGACAAACCCTGGATTTGAATAAGCACATGGTCCTTTTCTATATGTTTCAAAGAAGTAACAAAATTCAACAAAATACATTATATAAAACAAAAATTCACGATGATATAGGGATGTGGTGAAAGTGCAATTCGCTTGGAAGAACAAATAGGGCTGTGGACATTTGTTTTGGACAATGGAATGTTGATAAGTAAGAAAATCCATTAAAATTTATTTGGTAATCAAATGTTATTTCTGGTTTTTGAATGTTACTTTCATTTTTGAATGTTCATAATTAGATTGAATATCCACATTTGAAATTTTGAATGTAAAATTCAATTTAATAAATACGATTCAAAAGTTCAATAGTTCATGTGGTAGGAAATTTATTAAATTGATACATAATAGATACAAATATATCAATTTGTATTTATTATTTCAAATATTGCATAATTCAAATATTACATTTTAAAAGAACATTAGACATAATACTATTACAAATCTATATAGATTTGAAATTGTCTATTTCAAATATTGCAGAATTCGAATATTACATTTAAAGAGAGCATTAGAAATAATATTACAAATATATCAATTTCATTTTTTCTAATTGGAATATTGCATAATTCAATTTGAATTATTTAAATTGAATATTACATTTTAAGATATTATCAGAAATACTATTACATTAAACTAATGTTAGAATGTTCTACAAACATTCGAAATTCGAAACGAATGAACTAATGTGTTAAAATTTGTTTCATTTTTTGAATGCTGCAAAACATTCACCTATTCCTACCATGATACTTACAACAGTTACAGAAAGTTTACAGAGTCACTCAAGCTGCCATGACTAAAGCCTTTATTTAGGAAGTAATATATTTATATGCTCATAAATAAAGTAAAAGAATGTCTTAGATTGCTGTTTAAATTGTATATTAAATTAATGTGTCCCTACCACTTACTTTGGATTGTTATTCAGATATTTAAGTTTTTGTTCCACAAGAAAAGGTTGTCAAAAAATAAATTATTAGTACAATGATAACCATGCACTCTAAATTTGATTATAACCTAGAACATTTTAACTGCAGTGTAGAGTAAAAGTAATATTATTATGCTGATTTTATATACCAATGGTAATTTTAACTTCTTATCAGTCTTTTTTTTATAGATGTTAGGGACTTACACTGTTATTATAATAATTTTTAATAAAAAAAACAAAATTCTACATATTTATAGCTTGTTTTTTCTTTTTTTCTTTCATATTTTTTTAACATATTATAGTCATTATTCTATTTCGTACAGGTATTTTGCATTGAATCTCTGAAGTAATACAATTCTTTTACTCTGTCTTTCAAAATAAAAACAGGACGGCCCTTTTCCATTTGAGGTTCAAAAAACTGCCTACCCATAAGAGATCTCTTCTCCTCTATTTGTTGACCTCAATAAAAATGCTGATTGCCAGGAATTGGAAAAAGGTACACCCTCCGAGTTGGCAGGGCGTGGTAGAGTATCTGAATTATATTAAGTCCATGGAAGACTATGTCTTCAGAGTAAGAAAACAGTCTGCAGAATTTAGTCGCATCTGGGAACCCTGGGAGACATATCTGTCACAGTGCAAGCACTAAGATGACCTGAGACTTGTGAGACTGCCGAAAACGACCCCGGAAGGGGTTGACAGACACCTCTGGATGGGACGCCCGCTGTGACCTAAAGGGGTGCTCTAGCTCGGGGGTGGGGGCCCTCCTCTCCCTCTCCTTAACGATCCTCTTTTCCTTCTCCCTCTTCCCCCCCTCCCCTCTTTTCCCCCCATTAACAACTCTCCCCCCTAACAGGTGCACTCTAACTTTAGGGGGACTCGTACTGTTATGCCCGTTTGTGTTTGTTTGTATTTGTTTGCACATTTAAGTAATACTGATCTGTAAGTGTATCTAGGTATGGCGACATTCGTCGCATCCCTTTATTTCTGGAATCCATTCTTGACTCTGCAGGTATGTTGCAATATCATCACGTTAGGAGATGTTAGATAGAACATGATAGAAATACTTGGCCTATAGATGTTGCATATAGAAACGTTTAAAGTAACATGCTGTATATCGAGTTTCTGTTTTGTTCTATCTCTGTAAGTTAAGTATGGAAATTGTTTGAATATATTGTTATTGCACTTCTTACCTACAATAAAAATTACTTTGAAAAAAATAAATAAAAAATAAAAAAATAAAAATAAAAACAGGATTTAACCATTCTCTGGATATACAGTGCATATGATTATAAATGCATACAAATGTTTTATCTATATGTCTACTTAAAGTCAATCTTAAATGCTTTATTATAAAATCTACATGCTTTATCATTTTTTTTTACAAGATCAACAAGTTTTATGTTTCTAGGGTCATTATTTAAAGTGATTGTCAACTTTGATAAATGAAAGCTGTTATTTAAAAATACTATTAAAAACAGGGGCACTTTCATTCATCAAAGTTTACAAAGCAGCCGTTTTGTTTAAAAACGTACCTTTCTTCTTTTTACAGCCGGAGCAGCTTCCCCCGCCCGCAAAACCTCTCTTCACACCTCTCTTCCGGCTTCTTCGAATCACGGCATGGCATCAGGCAATGTTTTCTCTGGGGGGGAGCTGAATTCGTCATTGCTGACATACAAAGCGAGGATCTGTGGGCGGGGGAAGCTGCTCCGGCTGTGAAGAGAAGAAAGCTAAGCTTTTAAACAAAACGGCTGCTTTATAAACTTTGATGAATGAAAGTGCCACTGTTTTTAATAGTATTTTTAAAAACCGGGCTTTCATTCATCAAAGTTGACCTTCACTTTAAGTTCTATGCAATGGTGTGAATTTTTAAATAAATAGAAATGGGGGTGTTTCCAGGAGACGGCCATGATAGGTCATGAAAACAGAAGCTCCTAATAGTTGACGGATAATCTGCAGATTAACTAAATATATACCACAAACTTTCCACATAACCATGTACTGCACTATGTAACTATCCTACATCAATAGCGACCAATATTAAGGGAATCGCACAATTTAGGAGTCCTGATCCGGACAGTTGACAACGTGAAATGGCGGCCCTGTAACATCCGACCCCCTACCCCGGTCCGCCGGGTAAAGTAAGCTTACTCCAATACCAAGACTAACTATCTGTAATACCTTGGTTTGATAAACAAAGATATAAGTTGTTATGGATCGCAACTCGTGAGATTACCAAAGAAATAGTGTATGTTTCACAACTGTTTAGTTTGATACTATGAGGAAGTAACAAATGGGGCAAGTTGTGCAGATTAGCTTTAATTTAATAGACAACTCCCCAGAGCTGATGTAAAGGGTAAGTCTTATAATAATGTTCTGGCAGAACAAAAGGTAATAAGTAGTTAATTTGCGGTAAAGCAAACAGTTTTGTCAGGGAAGTTCAATATCACTTTCAGTGGTTAATTATATTAGAGCTTCCAGAGATTAAGTATTGAAAACCTTAATTTGTACCTTTAATTTAGTTAGAATGAACAGTTTTCAGTTGAAAGTTTGTGACTTGCAGTCTGTGGCAAAAGTAAGTTTTAACTTGCGGTACCTTGGGTAATGCTTGAAGTTGTTGTGCCACTCGCAGCTGCCGAGCAGTATCGGGTTACCTCTGTTCAGAACTGTGAGACGGAGAGAGGCATCACTGCTGAGATGTAAGTTTGAGTGACAGCTAAGGGGTTCTGACGTCACGATGTTTTAGCTCTCCACGGCGGTATCTCTCTCAGCTGAATCTGTGAGTAGAAAGTTAAAGTCCAAAATTAAGATACAAAGTTACTTAATGTACCTGATGAGGAATCCTGATAAATGGTCCGTTTGTAGTTAGAGGAGTACAAGCGGTGGTTGGAAAATTTGTAATCTGTTTCCCGAGACTGTTGTGATATACTTACAACAGAGGGGTAACCTGAGAGTAGAAAGGTTTTAAGTTGCAAGATCCATTTACATGCAAAGTCCAAATGTGAGGTTTTAACTTCAGTAGTGAAAAGTAGTTTTAGTACGATCACAGCTTAGGTGAGTAGCTTGCTGCAGGTAAGCAGGAAACAAAATACTAAGCACTGAACTTAGTAGGCAGGAAGTTTTTAAAGGGAAAGTTAGTGAGAGTAAAGTAGTTTCTTAAAGCTACACACCGCAACAAGTTAAGATTGTGACATGACCCCCTCCTCAAGCAAGCTGATCCTCAGCTTGAGGACGAGGACGATCCGGATTTTGACGGTGGAACCTAGCAACCAGTTTTGGAGCATTGAGATTGGAAGCTGGTTCCCAACTATCCTCTTCTATAGAGAAGTTCTTCCAGCGGATCAAGTATTGAAGCTCCCTTCTGCAATACCGTGAATCCAAAATCGAATGTACTTCATATACATCCGATTCCAAGTCTGAGACTGTTGGTGGCATAACGGAAAGTCCCGATCTGGTAGGGATGTAAGGTTTGAGGAGAGAGACGTGAAAAGTCGGGTGGACCTTCATAGTAGGAGGCAAAGTCAGAGTAACTGCATTAGCATTAATGACTTTGGATATTGGAAACGGTCCGATATAACGGTGGGACAACTTTTTACTCGGTACATGTAACTTGAGGTTTTTTGTCGACAATTGAATAGGTGGGTGGTGTCCTTCTCTGTAGGTCAAAGAATCTTTTTTGGGTGGCTTGAGCTTTCCTAATGTTTTCTCGTAAGAAATTACAAATTTCTAACATTGAATTATTGAATTCGTCTATCAGAGGGAAGCTTGAAATGGACGGTGGTTGTGAATCAAAACTGGGATGAAATCCATAGTTAGCATAAAACGGTTAAACTTTGGTAGTTGAAGAAGATAGGTTGTTGTATGCATATTCAGCTAATGGTAAATACTTGAGCCAGTTGTTTTGCTAATATGAACAGAAACATCTGAGATATTCATCGAGCCATTGATTAACTCTCTCCGTCTGTCCATTACTTTGGGGGTGAAATGCAGTGCTGTAATGATGCTTGAATTTAAGAGATTCACTGAGTTTTTTCCAAAAATGGGAGGTGAATTGGGATCCACGGTCAGAGATGATCACTGATGGTACTCCATGGTATTTGATAACATTATCTATAAACGGTGAAGCAGTTTCACTGGAAGTTGGTACCTTTTGATAAGGTATGAAATGTGCCATTTTAGTTAAAGTGTCGATGACATCAAATATGGTTGTTTGGCTTTTTGATGGGGGTAAGTCAACTATAAAATCCATACCTACTTGTTGCCATGGTCTATCAGGAATGGGAAGAGACATCAGTAATCCATAAGGTGATTTCTTTTTGCTTTTTGAGGTTTGAAATACTACACAGGTCCTGATGTAGTCTTCTATAGTGGATCTCATATGAGGCCAATGATATTTCCTTCTTATAAGTTCTTCCGTGCGTTTAGTACCTGGATGTCCAGCTAGGGGTGAATCATGATACTGTTCAAGTACTTTAACCCTTTGATTCTCAGGAAGAAAGGTCATGTTACTGGTTGGAACAGTAGGTGTTTGTGCGGAAAGCAGATTGATGTTCATATGGTTGTCATCCTGATCGTAAATAAAACATTCAGCTGGAATAATGGAAGTGGGAGAAATATTATCCGTGGGTGCAATGAAATTTCTTGAGAGGGCATCTGCCTTTCCGTTTCTAATCGCAGGCCTGTAGATGATATGGAAGTCGAATCGTGAAAAGTAAAGGGACCATCGGACTTGTCTTGCAGACAATGTTTTGTTATTCTGGAGATACTGGAGATTCTTATGATCTGTGTAAATAGTAATCGGATATTTAGCGGCTTCTAGCAAATGCCTCCAGAATTCAAGAGCTCTACGTATAGCTAATAATACCTTGTCTCCAATTGTATAGTTTAATTCAGCTGAAGACATCGCTTTAGAGTAATATGAGATTGGATGCAAAGGTTCAGTTAAAGCTTTTTGTTGGGAGAGCACTGCTCCTATTGCAACATCTGAAGAATCTACTTCGAGTATATAATGTTGATTGACATCGGGATAATGCAATATGGGTGCAGTAGTGAAACTTTCCTTAAGGGTACTAAAGGCTTTGCTAGCTTCTGAATTCCAGTTAAACACTTCAGTGTTACTAGTGAGTTGTGTAAGCAGTTTTGTTATGGTGGAGAAATTCCTGATAAATTTTCGATAGTAGTTCGAAAATCCGAGAAACCTTTTTAGTTCCTTTTTTTTTGCAGGAGTCGGCCAGTGTTTAACAGCATCTACCTTTTCAGTTTGCATCTGAATACCTCCAGGTGATATGGTATATCCCAAAAAGGATATTGTTGTTTTATGGAAAGAACACTTTTCCGGTTTAGCGTACAATTTGTGAACCCTTAGACGGGACAGAACCCACCTAACATGTTTTATGTGTTCTTCCGTCAATTCCGAATATATGAGTATATCATCTAAATAAATAACCCCGCACACATCCAGCAAATCTCTGGAGATATCATTAATGAAATGCTGGAATGTGGCGGGTGCGTTGGTCAAACCAAACGGCATTACGAGGTACTCAAATAAACCGTACCGTGTTCTAAAGGCGTTGAGCCATTCATGTCCTTCTTTGATACGGATGAGGTTGTAAGCTCCTCTTAAGTCGAGTTTGGTGAAAATCGTGGCAGAAGAAAGTCTTTCAATCATCTCTGGAATCAAGGGAAGCGGTTATCTATTTTTGACGGTTTGTTTGTTCAATTCCCTATAATCTATTATTGGGCCAAGCGTGGAATCTTTATTAGTTACGAAAAACATACCTGCACCAGCAGGGGAGGTAGAGGGTCGGATAAATCCTTTATGGAGGTTTTCTTGTAAGTATGTTTTTAGGTGGTTGAGTTCTGGCTGGCTCATAGGATATAGATGTCCGACAGGTATGGATGCCCCAGGTATGAGTTGAATAGGACAGTTGTATATTCTATGGGGAGGTAAGCTTTCAGCCTCCAATTTACTGAATACGTCCTTGAAATCCTTGTATTGTGCAGGGATGGATTCATTCTGTGGAGAAGAATGAAGAACAAATAGGTTAGGAAAACAAGTGGAGGTACAAAATTCTGATTTGAACTGTATTTGTAGAGTCCTCCAATTTATGGTGGGGTTATGTCATTGGAACCAATTTACCCCAAGAACAACGGGGAAGTGAGGAGAGGGTATCACATCGAAGGATATGTGTTCTGTACGCCCTGTATCAGTAACAACCGATAAAGGGATCGTGTGGCGTGTAATGGGTCCAAAATTTATAGTGGACCCATCAATAACTCGCACTGAGACAGGTATTGGTTTTGTAATAGTGGGAATTTTATTTGACTGAACAACATTAATATCCATGAAATTCCCCACTGCTCCAGAATCCAGAATAGCACTGGTCTCCAATCTCCTAAGGTCCCACTGTAAAACAAGAGACAATTTGCAATAAGGTTGAGAGTCATTTTGAATATGGGATGTATTTATAAGTATAGACTTACTCTTTTTGTTTCTTTGTAGTACAGGACACTCTTGAAAGATGTGTTTTGAACTGGCACAATACATACAGAGATGGTTACTTTTCCTTTGGATTCTTTCTTCTGGAGTCAGAGGACCATGTAGCATTCCTATCTCCATAGGAGTCGTGGAGGAACTGGGTGATGCAACCTGGGAGCTGAGTGCCTCTGCTTTGAATCTTGGTTGAAACTCAGGATTCATCCTCTCCGCTTTTCTTTCACAAAGTCGTCTATCAATCATTGTAGATAACTTCATCAAGGCTTCCAGAGTGTTTGGTAGTTCTACTCTAGACAATTCGTCTTTGATGTTTTCAGCTAAACCTAGACGAAACTGATTTCTTAAAGAAATTGCACTCCAAGAGGAATCTGAAGAATACAGTTTAAATTCTGTTATATAGTCTTCTACAGGTTTTTTCCCCTGTTTCCGATTTCTCATCTTGTACTCAGCTGTAAGTTGTACATCTGAGTCCTTGTACAATTCATCCATTGCTTGGAAAAAGTTCTTAAGAGATCCTAGGAGAGGGTCTTCTATCTCACACAAGTGGTCCGCCCAGATTCTGGATTCTGATCTCAGGAAAGATATAGTAGTTAAAACTTTAACCCTTTCAGTGGGGTATGTGGAAGGTTTTAAGGAATATAGTAAATGACAGGCATTCTTGAAATATCTGTAATTATTTCTATCCCCTGAGAATGGTTCAGGGAGTGAGACCTGAGGTTCTGGCGAGTGATCTGTTTTATTTTTTACAGCATCTTTTATGATATCCTTTAAAGCTCTATTTTCTATTTGCAAGTCTCTTATTGCCTGTCCCATTAGGTCAACTTTTTGGGACAGGTTATACACTATTTGGGGTAATTCACCTGGCTCCATTGTAAAGGCTTAGTATTATGTAATACCTTGGTTTGATAAACAAAGATATAAGTTGTTGTGGATCGCAACTGGTGAGATTACCAAAGAAATAGTGTATGTTTCACAACTGTTTAGTTTGATACTATGAGGAAGTAACAAATGGGGCAAGTTGTGCAGATTTGCTTTAATTTAATAGACAACTCCTCAGAGCTGATGTAAAGGGTTAGTCTTATAATAATGTTCTGGCAGAACAAGAGGTAGTAAGTAGTTAATTTGCGGTAAAGCAAACAGTTTTGTCAGGGAAGTTCAATATCACTTTCAGTGGTTAATTATATTAGAGCTTCCAGAGATTAAGTATTGAAAACCTTAATTTGTACCTTTTTTTTTTTTTTTTACAATATTTTTTTATTGAGGTCATAAAGAGCAAAACAAGTTACAAACAGGAATCACCAATAGACATAAATAGCATAGTGATGAGACAGACATTCTGAATTTTTAAACATACTGAAGACATAAATTGATATAAACTTTGAGTTTCCATTATGAAACCCCTGATAACATAGGACTAGCCAGTGGGAAGAATGGTCTTGAATAAAGTAAACTAGAATGTCTGTAGGATTCCTGTGTAAGAGAAAGACAACAAACTCAAAATAACCTCTATTTTGTATTAAATGAGGAGTAACATTGGGCCCTACAATGCAGAAGAAAATATATATTAGTTTATCTGTTTGACACAGAAAAAAAAAAAAAGAATTTGGGCAAGGGGGGGGGGGGTGAGCCTTATAATATTTGGGGAAGGGAAATGCAGCGGGCAAGAGCCGCTCTAAATGGGGGATGGGGGAAGGAGGGGGGGGGGCGGGGCCAGTCAGTGCACTAGACTAATGAACGCTCCTAGGTTTCTAAACTTACAGGTTTAACCTTAGATAATAAAAGGTATAGCCACTTATGGCGTAAGCTAGAACCTTGACTGGATACGGAGTGAAAGGATGTAATCTATGTGTGTTGGGCTGACTTCATACTTAAATGGTGTATTATGAGATTATATTTAATCACTCTAGACTCTATGTACAGCTTACAAGTGAATCGTGGGATATAACAATATTATAGATACGCCATAATAAACAGCAGGTAAATGACATAATTCAATTTCCCAAAAACTGATACAACATATGAGGAGAATAACCAGTTTTCATGAAGCTGTACAACTCTTGGACAGAATGATACGATTGGTTGCAGAGTATTAGTAAGGGGTGGGCATGGTTAGAAACAGGGTTATCCACTTAACCATTATCGGTGAGGGATAGTGTGGTAATGGTTGTAAATAATCCTCTAAAAGGAGAATAGTCCCTATCTCTGATCAGTTAGGGTTTGTTTATTTATAATATAGATGGGATAGGGAGGCTAGTAAGGCCTAAAGTTTGTATCTTTACCTTAGGCTGAAAGGCAACGCCCAGGTGAGAAAACCTTTTATGAAGGAAAAAATTATAATGTGCAGACCCTTAAAGTAATTATATATTTTTGCTTTATAAGAGAGATTCCATAGTAACCGCAATAAGGTTACTACCTATATAGACAGGGATTTCAGCACATCTTTTTTATATAAACCGCTGAAACAAATGTCCAGCTCCGCTTAATAGCAGTAAGTGGATACTGCCCTCATTTACCATTCACCTGTAAGCCATCTCAAGAGTATCTCTGATAAACAAAGTAATATATGATTAGAACTCATGAACCAATAAAACAGAGAAGCGTTGGTTGGGAAATGTCTAAGCACAGATTTATCTGTACAATTTTATTAGATGGAAATCACATGAAGCAGCATAATGAATTGTCCAACTGTGAGCTAGCTGAACTGACAACACCTCCACTAGTGGGTGGTTACGAGCAAAGCATAAAATCTGCCACCATAGTGAACCATGAGGATCTATGTCAGTAAAGTAGCCTGCAAGAGCATACACAAAATCACCTTAGCAATACATCCATATGTGTGGGAATATCTCCCAGTATTGTGCACAATACTTAAACAACCAGTAAATAACAGGTTAATTCCAATCTAAATAAATGAATAAAGACTTTTTGACTGTAAAGGGTAATACCACAACTCCAGTAGAAGCGGACACCACCAATATAATTAAAGGTATCAGGCGTCTTGTTATAGTGAATCTGGATCTATGTGCGTATAACCCAATTTTACAGGCTGATTGGATTTTCCATAAAATTAATGGTATGTTAACAGTGGTTGCATTTTATCAGGCTATCAAATAGCAAGTAGAGGTTATGGGGAAGAAGATTAACAACTCCAGTATTCAGCGGGCACCACCAATATTAAAAAGTAACAGGTGTCATGAATGTTAGTTTCCCTGGATCTATGTTAACGCTCCCCCCAAAGCCTTTTAGTGTTATCTGTCACAGTAAGATAGCAAATACATAAGACGGGTTGATACAATTAGAGTAATAAAGCAGTGTATATTCGACACCCATAGACAGAATTTCAGTTTCTAAAATTCAAATTGTCCTGCAAAGTAAATCCGTGTTTATACACAGTGCATCCAAAACCTTCCGGTATAGTAAAGAGTTGCGGACTGATGTGTCAAAGTTAAGACTTTATACTTGTAATACAACCGTATGTTCTGCTTTAGGTGGTTAGATATCCCAGCGTTGTTTCAATGTAAACTGGATCAGCTTGCTTCATTCTCCGTGATCCAAAGTTTTTAGACAGCGTGGACGCTAACAGCGATCTGTCAAACAGACACGTCCACCTCCGCTCCTCACGTCACTTCCGACACGCGTTTCACCCCCCACGTGACTGTTAGTAGTAAAAAGGGGTTTCCTCAGGGCAAAAGCGGATGCAGATTCTAAAGGCAACCGTATTAAGAACAGCCTTCTTTCGGCTCATAGGTGGATACGGACAGTAATAATAGCCAATAGGAATCCTTAAATGAGCCTCAGCCCTCTTTTTTGTTTAAAGTAGAGGAAAAAGTGATATGTATATACAGTGAATCAATTTGTTAGTAAACTGAAATAAGTCAATATTTACAAAAAATAGCAGTGTTGAGATCTAATGATCTAGTATCCTTTACAAGAAATATTTACACAATGTACCGAACATTAATCAATCAAGGCCTTCAGACTAAATATCAACAGAAAAAAAAAATCTGTATATGTAGATAGTCTAAAGATTGGTTCATGTGTATCTAATATGGGAACAAAAGTGTTACTTTTTTGTTTTCATTAGGAAACATCATTAGGGTGCATTGAAATACTTCTGTATAATTTCATTTTTTATTTTTGTTTAATTTTAAAAATAATAGTAAATTTGTTACATAGGATTGAGTACATCTAAAGATCATGATAGTGAGTATATATAGAATTAGAATCAGAATGATGGAAATTATTAGGTATAGTTATTAAGGGATGTCAAATAAGGAACCTTATTTGAGAAATGCAGCAAATTCAAATTTCTCATTAAGTCCTTTAGGCATTACGGTCTGTAACTTGTACATCCATTCAGTTTCCTTCTTGAGAAGTACGTTATCAATATCGCCCCCTCTACCAAAAAGGGAGCATGATTCAGTGCCTATTACCCTTAAGTCTAAAGGATTGCATTTATGAAATTTCATGAAGTGGAGTGCCACTCCACTTCTTATTTCACCCTCTTCTGCTGCCTTGATGTCGTCTCTGTGTTCAGAGACCCTATCTTTCAACATTCGTCTTGTTTTTCCTACGTAGTAGGTCGGGCAGCTACAGGACAGTAGATAGATTACAATCTCAGTTTTACAGTTGATAAACTGTTTAATTTGATAAATGGTGGAAATTGTGGAAAAAGTTTTTGTACGTACAATAAATTTACAGAACACACAGTGTCCACATCTATAGCATCCCTTTATTTTTCTGTGTTCCTCCAGCCAATCTTTCTCACTTGGACTTTTTATAAAGTGGCTTCTGACCAATTTATCCTTTAAGTTTGGGGCCCTCCTGGGAACCAGAGAGGGTTTATCTCCCACAATGTTTCTTATTGTCTCATCAGCTTTGAGAAACTGCCATTTTTCATCTAAGATGGTGCGAATTTTCTCCCATTGACAGTTAAATTGGGTTACAAAATGCACTTTCGATTCTTCAGTTTTCTGTTTAGACTTATAGAGTAACATATCTCTATCTGTTCTCCTAGCTCTATTTCGGGCATAATTCAGGTTCCGTTTGGAATAACCTCTATTTTCAAATCTGTTAGTCATTTGTATCGCATGTTCATCAAATTTGTTTAGGCTTGAGCAGTTACGTCTTAGGCGTAAAAATTGTCCTACAGGGATACCTCTTATTAGGGTTTTGGGTGGTGACTAGATGCTTCGAAAATATTATTAGTAGCAGTTGCCTTGCGGAATATTTCAGTGGCCAGATTTTTTCCTTCTTTCTTGATTTTTACATCCAAGAAAGTGAGTTCGTTAGCATTTAGATCAAAAGTCAAGAAGATGTTATAGCTATTTGTGTTAAGCACCTTAACAAATTCTTTTAGAGAGTCCTCTGTCCCCCTCCAAAGGAGGAAGACATCGTCCACATACCGTAGCCATATAAGGAAGTGTTCTTCAATCCAATTTTGTAGTTCATTGAACACTGTTTCAGTTTCCCATAGACCAAGGTGGAGGCAAGCATAGGATGGGGCACATGTTGCCCCCATCGCTGTGCCTCTGATTTGCTTATAGAATTTTTTATCAAATGAGAATACGTTATTTTTCAACACGAATTCAAGTAGTGTTAACACAAACTCTGTGTGTTTTTGGTATGCTGGACCTCGACTTTCCAAAAAGAATCTCGCTGCTCTTAGACCCACATCATGTGGGATTGAAGAGTAAAGCCCTTCCACATCCAGGGAGACCAGGATTGTATCCTGCTCTACTTCTAGGCCAACGCTTCTCTGTTTTATTGGTTCATGAGTTCTAATCATATATTACTTTGTTTATCAGAGATACTCTTGAGATGGCTTACAGGTGAATGGTAAATGAGGGCAGTATCCACGTACCACTATTAAGCGGAGCTGGACATTTGTTTCAGCGGTTTATATAAAAAAGATGTGCTTAAATCCCTGTCTATATAGGTAGTAACCTTATTGTGGTTACTATGGAATCTCTCTTATAAAGCAAAAATATATAATTACTTTAAGGGTCTGCACATCATAATTTTTTCCTTCATAAAAGGTTTTCTCACCTGGGAGTTGCCTTTCAGCCTAAGGTAAAGATACAAACTTTAGGCCTTACTAGCCTCCCTATCCCATCTATATTTTGAATACAATTTAAAGTCTACCTGGTGGATACCTACTGTACTTTCTTATTAGGTGAGTCTGGTATTAATAATTTCCACTTATCTTTTTTTAATTTTTTGAGAATAAATTTCAATATAATGTATCGGTAAAGGGAAAATACTCTCATAGGATACAATCAGTTAGTGTTTACTCTTTTAGTTTACCTACACACCTGTGTCCCTCCTGGAGTCTTCTCTCTAAACAATTGATGGTCTAATATCATTTTGGGTGACATATATATTAACTTAAAGAAATCTTCTGTTATAACTAATTTAAAACTAGAGGATTGAGTAAAGTTCTAAATATGGCTTTTGTTGTATCGGACGAACAATGGGAAGCTGAACTAGGTGAATCCCTTCAGCACAACATTAATCTTGATGGAGATGATAATACCAACATCTATGGGGCTTTTAAAAAATACAAAAACCTATTAACAAAACAAATAAGAATGAGAGCTGAGAAATATAGCCTAGAAAACTATATAAAACAAAAAATTGTACCTAGGGGATTACGATTACATCTAGACCCAGGTATGCATGATGATGATGAGGAAGGAGAGAACTTCCTGGAGGACTGGAATAAGAGACTTTCAGAGTGCTCTCTTGACCTGATGCAAAAAATGGCTAATAAGGATATTAAAAAATTGGATAAAATTAAAATTGAAATAGATGAAGCTCTAAGAGTAGTCAATTCATTCGAGGGAGACTCAAAATTCTCAAAACTAAATGAAGAAACAAAAGATTTAGTTTCTAAATTACAACAAGAAATCAAGCAAAGAAAATGTAGGAAATTGGGTCGTGACCAAGACGATTATAAAAGAAACCAAGTATATACTTACTACTTAAATAAAAATTCCTATGATTCAGGGACAGATTGTTCTGATGCTGAAGGGGATAATAAATTATCAAAAAACGAGGGGGCAAAAGGACAAGTAAAAAAGAAAGGAAACGAGGAGGGAGGAAAAGACACATAACTAAATCTAAACCCCCAGGATCTATCCAGAGAACGGGGCAGACCCCAGAGAAGGGGGAGAAATATGAGGAGAGGAGTAGGGTCGAGGATGAGAACCCGTCGAGACTACAGGGGGAACTACTGATAGAGCCCCCCAATAAAAGTAATGATGAATTACAAATAGTTAACTTATCCTCTTTCCCTCTTAACAACGCCCATATAAGCCTTTTAAAAAAGGGCTTAACGTTTTGTCCAATAAACCCATTGGATAAATTCACTGTGATAAAAGATCTTAATCTCTTTGCTCGCAAGGTAGTTTTGTCTTCAATAATGAGAGGGAGACAAACCAACACTTCTGATTTAGATTGTGTTGAAGGCAACATTGATATAGAAGATACTTTAGCTATCTCTAATCTTGTACAATTACTTGATTCTAATGAACCTCCAGACGATATCCCCATTCTGGAGACTCAAGAAAGGCAACACACAAGCCTTACAGTACCAATTGACTCAGGTTTAAAAAGAAAATCTGAATACATGCCCCCCCTAATGCTAGTTCCTGCGGTACATCTCTTTGTTAAAGAGGTAGAAAGGGAAATTAATAAAATTACCTTTCATGGTAGAAGCAAAAATAACCTTAATTTTAAGGAAAGGCGAGCCCTGTCAGAACTGATGAACAAATCAGGAATCATTATAAAGCAGGCGGACAAAGGGGGTAACCTAGTCATTATGGAGGAGTCTTTTTACATAAAAGAAGTTCAAAAACAATTAAAAAATAAAGAACAATATCAACTGCTACCAATCAATCCCATTGAATCAATACAAGCTAAACTCCTACACTTACTAAATGATGCAAGAAAAAACAGCATTATTAGTAAAAGTGAATGGAGATATCTATATACGAAGTTCCCCAGAGTTCCAGTATTCTATTGCATTCCCAAATTGAATAAAAACTTACGAGAACCTCCCGGGAGACCTATTATCTCGGGCATTGGGAGCATTACTGAGAACCTGGGGAACTACGTAGATCAGTTTTTGAAACCATTTCTACCTACTTTGACCTCCTATGTGAAGGACACCAGTGACCTACTTAGGAAGCTGGACGACCTAGAAGTAGAGCAGGATACAAAACTGGTCTCCCTGGATGTGGAAGGGCTTTACTCTTCAATCCCACATGATGTGGGTCTAAGAGCAGCGAGATTCTTTTTGGAAAGTCGAGGTCCAGCATACCAAAAACACACAGAGTTTGTGTTAACACTACTTGAATTTGTGTTGAAAAATAACGTATTCTCATTTGATAAAAAATTCTATAAGCAAATCAGAGGCACAGCGATGGGGGCAACATGTGCCCCATCCTATGCTTGCCTCCACCTTGGTCTATGGGAAACTGAAACAGTGTTCAATGAACTACAAAATTGGATTGAAGAACACTTCCTTATATGGCTACGGTATGTGGACGATGTCTTCCTCCTTTGGAGGGGGACAGAGGACTCTCTAAAAGAATTCGTTAAGGTGCTTAACACAAATAGCTATAACATCTTCTTGACTTTTGAATTAAATGCTAATGAACTCACTTTCTTGGATGTAAAAATCAAGAAAGAAGGAAAAAATCTGGCCACTGAAATATTCAGCAAGGCAACTGCTACTAATAATATTTTAGAAGCATCTAGTCACCACCCAAAAACCCTAATAAGAGGTATCCCTGTAGGACAATTTTTACGCCTAAGACGTAACTGCTCAAGCCTAAACAAATTTGATGAACATGCGATACAAATGACTAACAGATTTGAAAATAGAGGTTATTCCAAACAGAACCTGAATTATGCCCGAAATAGAGCTAGGAGAACAGATAGAGATATGTTACTCTATAAGTCTAAACAGAAAACTGAAGAATCGAAAGTGCATTTTGTAACCCAATTTAACTGTCACTGGGAGAAAATTTGCACCATCTTAGATGAAAAATTGCAGTTTCTCAAAGCTGATGAGACAATAAGAAAAATTGTGGGAGATAAACCCTCTCTGGTTCCCAGGAGGGCCCCAAACTTAAAGGATACATTGGTCAGAAGCCACTTTATAAAAAGTCCAAGTGAGAAAGATTGGCTGGAGGAACACAGAAAAATAAAGGGATGCTATAGATGTGGACACTGTGTGTTCTGTAAATTTATTGTACGTACAAAAACTTTTTCCACAATTTCCACCATTTATCAAATTAAACAGTTTATCAACTGTAAAACTGAGAATGTAATCTATCTACTGTCCTGTAGCTGCCCGACCTACTACGTAGGAAAAACATGACGAATGTTGAAAGATAGGGTCTCTGAACACAGAGACGACATCAAGGCAGCAGAAGAGGGTGAAATAAGAAGTGGAGTGGCACTCCACTTCATGAAATTTCATAAATGCAATCCTTTAGACTTAAGGGTAATAGGCATTGAATCATGCTCCCTTTTTGGTAGAGGGGGTGATATTGATAACGTACTTCTCAAGAAGGAAATTGAATGGATGTACAAGTTACAGACCGTAATGCCTAAAGGACTTAATGAGAAATTTGAATTCGCTGCATTTCTCAAATAAGGTTCCTTATTTGACATCCCTTAATAACTATACCTAATAATTTCCATCCTTCTGATTCTGATTCTATATATACTCACTATCATGATCTTTAGATGTACTCAATCCTATGTAACAAATTTACTATTATTTTTAAAATTAAACAAAAATAAAAAATGAAATTATACAGAAGTATTTCAATGCACCCTAATGATGTTTCCTAATGAAAACAAAAAAGTAACACTTTTGTTCCCATATTAGATACACATGAACCAATCTTTAGACTATCTAGATATACAGATTTTTTTTTTCTGTTGATGTTTAGTCTGAAGGCCTTGATTGATTAATGTTCGGTACATTGCGTAAATATTTCTTGTAAAGGATACTAGATCATTAGATCTCAACACTGCTATTTTTTGTAAATATTGACTTATTTCAGTTTACTAACAAATTGATTCACTGTATATACATATCACTTTTTCCTCTACTTTAAACAAAAAAGAGGGCTGCGGCTCATTTAAGGATTCCTATTGGCTATTATTACTGTCCGTATCCACCTATGAGCCAAAAGAAGGCTGTTATTAATACGGTTGCCTTTAGAATCGGCATCCGCTTTTGCCCTGAGGAAACCCCTATGACTACTGACAGTCACGTGGGGGGTGAAACGCGCGTCGGCAGTGACGTGAGGAGCGGAGGTGGACGTGTCTGTTGGACTGATCGCTGTTAGCGTCCACTCTGTCTAAAAATTTTAGATCACGGAGAATGAAGCAAGCTGATCCAGTTTACATTGAAACAACGCTGGGATATCTAACCACCTAAAGCAGAACATACGGTTGTATTACAAGTATAAAGTCTTAACTTTGACACATCAGTCCGCAACTCTTTACTATACTGGAAGGTTTTGGATGCACTGTGTATAAACACGGATTTACTTTGCTGGACAATTTGAATTTTAGAAACTGAAATTCTGTCTATGGGTGTCGAATATACACTGCTTTATTACTCTAATTGTATCAACCCGTCTTATGTATTTGCTATCTTACTGTGACAGATAACACTAAAAGGCTTTGGGGGGAGCGTTAACATAGATCCAGGGAAACTAACATTCATGACACCTGTTACCTTTTAATATTGGTGGTGCCCGCTGAATACTGGAGTTGTTAATCTTCTTCCCCATAACCTCTACTTGCTATTTGATAGCCTGATAAAATGCAACCACTGTTAACATACCATTAATTTTATGGAAAATCCAATCAGCTTGTAAAATTGGGTTATACGCACATAGATCCAGATTCACTATAACAAGACGCCTGATACCTTTAATTATATTGGTGGTGTCCGCTGCTACTGGAGTTGTGGTATTACCCTTTACAGTCAAAAAGTCTTTATTCATTTATTTAGATTGGAATTAACCTGTTATTTACTGGTTGTTTAAGTATTGTGCACAATACTGGGAGATATTCCCACACATATGGATGTATTGCTAATGTGATTTTGTGTATGCTCTTGCAGGCTACTTTACTGACATAGATCCTCATGGTTCACTATGGTGGCAGATTTTACGCTTTGCTCGTAACCACCCACTAGTGGAGGTGTTGTCAGTTCAGCTAGCTCACAGTTGGACAATTCATTATGCTGCTTCATGTGGTTTCCATCTAATAAAATTGTACAGCTAAATCTGTGCTTAGACATTTCCCAACCAACGCTTCTCTGTTTTATTGGTTCATGAGTTCTAATCATATATTACTTTGTTTATCAAAGATACTCTTGAGATGGCTTACAGGTGAATGGTAAATGAGGGCAGTATCCACTTACCGCTATTAAGCGGAGCTGGACATTTGTTTCAGCGGTTTATATAAAAAAGATGTGCTGAAATCCCTGTCTATATAGGTAGTAACCTTATTGCGGTTACTATGGAATCTCTCTTATAAAGCAAAAATATTTATTTATTATAGCAACCGTTTGTAAAGAGAACCTTAAGAATTTTGACTATTAGGGAGTACTGTGATGTGTAAGCTCTCTTCTTTTAGCAGAGATGAATAGCAGGCAATTACTAATAAACATAGGAGACGTATGCAGGGCAAAAGACGTATGCAGGGCAAAAGACGTATGCAGGGCAAAAGCATATATTCTCTAATCTGTGCCCAACTTGATTGCCCTAGGAGCTTTATGTGGGCTTCTGCTCTTATGGTACAACTAAAAGATGTAACAGTATATAGGGCACAAATTTTGTCATAGTGATCCATATCTGTAATAAGCTGGTGACAGCATGAATAAACAGTTGACGCTGTGCTGTGCAAATTTTAACATGCCTAAAACATTTTGCAGGCTCATATAGCATATTATCTGTGACTAAAATAAAAATATGAGCTTAAGACTAAACATCTCTGAGTAGACCAGCTATAAATCAGAAGCTTTAAGTTGCTAGATTTGAAATACAGCGAGGGCATACTCAACAGGAGAAAGGAGAGTTGTGCTCCAACACAAAGCAGATGTGCAAGATATATGGTTTAGATAGATCAATTACATAGACATAGTAGGCAATTTAAACTGTGATAGATATAGATGGAGATAGCTCTCACGCTATAATAATGAACAAACAGAACACGTACACATACTGATAAACAAATTGTGCCTAGCTATATAACTCTTGGTAAAACATTTTGCAAACTACAGGAAATATCATGAGATAGGGAAGAGAAGTCACACTGAAATATACACTTATTTAGGTTAAGATAGATAATACAAATACAGGTTATATCGAAACCACATATTACAGCCTTACAGTTTAGTTTAACCTAGGCAGAATCCCAGAAGTTTCTACAAACACTTATGAGATGCTCTTAAGATATATATATTGGTTTCTACCGGTAGTCCTGTATTTAACGTTACTGTGGGCTCATATTTCACTGGGTGCTAAGTGGGCCGTTCATAGCTCAAGGAAAGAGGATCAAAGCTAGAGGACTAATGGTGTGCGTAAATTTATAGCAAGCTGTCAGTTACGTGTAGCTAGGACATAAATAAAATAATCAGTATGAGTAATCTGTATGACTAACAAACCACACCTAAACATAGTATATAAACCATTAGAACAGCTGAATAAGTGAGCTAATAAAAAGAAAGAGTATAGCTTTATTAACAAACCCCTGTCAGGAAACCCAAAGGGATCAAACATATAGTCAAGTATTAAGCAGCGTTCTCCAAACGCCATAAGTTACTTAAGAGTAAGACTGACACGCAAACCTTGGTTGTGTAAAGTGATATGTCTTCCAGCATAGGTTTATCCTACTCCAGACCTGTGTTTTGGGCTATTTCTGAAGGGGTTGCAAGAACTGATGTAATGACCTTTTCAGGTGAGATTCTGTTTTACACCGTTTAAAGTTAACTGCGTAGTGTAATACAGAGATCAGCGATGTAATGGGCCCACCAGTTATTGTGGGGGCAATACCATCAGCTATGTAGAGCCAAGCACCTGTTACCCCATCCTGTAGAAGTCCCAAGTCATCCATAGGGTAAGTGAATTGCTGAATAGTTTCAGGCCAGATCGGGTGAAGGTCCGGGCAGTCGAGAACCTTAGGCTCATATCGTTGTCCGTCTGTTGTTCGGTCATAGAAGGTGCCCCATGGGTCAAAGTAGCGCTTACAAGTTGTAGTAGGTAGCCGCTCGCTAAAGATATATATTGTGCTGCCTGTAGCGCTGACAGTCTTACCCGGTCTGGTGGATTGTGTGACGGCACTCGAGGAAAGGCACCTGGTAATAGCATGGTTCGCCTTGTCAGAAAAAGTGAGAGATGAAGTGTTTAGGGTGCTTTCTGGAGTCATCCCCTTCCTCTGTATCAAGGGTATCTCCAGTTGAACTGAGCTATGCGGCTCCAATTTTGTAATAGCAGCGGAGGACTGCAAGCGCCACTTAGTAGTGATCTGTGGGGTTTCCCCTTGTTGTAGGTACCCACCAGCCATGTGGTGTAGATCAACTGCAAGTAGTGGTGCCGGGTTTCTTCCCGTTAGTCTAGGCAGGTTGTCGGCTAATCCCCAGCTGGGCCACTCCTCTCGTGGTCGATCTGGAGGGTGTTGTGCAGATAATGTATTCTCAGTCAGATCCCCCTTGCTAGCGTCCGGGCTGGGTGAGGATGAGACGCCATCTTGACTGTGCAGCTCTGCAAACAGAGCTTTCAAGCTATAAAATTGGCTATCAGCTTGCTCACATAGGTCTGCGAGTAGAGAAGTAAGGTGCAGGGAATAGACTGCCATTCTAATAGTATAGTAAGGGACAAATATAGGTACAGAAGGCTGGATGAAACAAGGTTTTAGTAGGCTTCAGAAACTCCATTAATGTGCGTCTGTTCTCTTAGGTAGCTGGCTCCGCCCCCAAATTTGTACCTTTAATTTAGTTAGAATGAACAGTTTTCAGTTGAAAGTTTGTGACTTGCAGTCTGTGGCAAAAGTAAGTTTTAACTTGCGGTACCTTGGGTAATGCTTGAAGTTGTTGCGCCACTCGCAGCTGCCGAGCAGTGTCGGGTTACCTCTGTTCAGAACTGTGAGATGGAGAGAGGCGTCACTGCTGAGACGTAAGTTTGAGTGACAGCTAAGGGGTTCTGACGTCACGATATGTTAGGTCTCCACGGCGTTATCTCTCTCAGCTGAATCTGTGAGTAGAAAGTTAAAGTCCAAAATTAAGATACAAAGTTACTTAATGTACCTGATGAGGAATCCTGAGAAATGGTCCGTTTGTAGTTAGAGGAGTACAAGCGGTGGTTGGAAAATTTGTAATCAGTTTCCCGAGACTGTTGCGATATACTTACAACAGAGGGGTAACCTGAGAGTAGAAAGGTTTTAAGTTGCAAGATCCATTTACATGCAAAGTCCAAAGGTGAGGTTTTAACTTCAGTAGTGAAAAGTAGCAATTAGTTTTAGTACGATCACAGCTTAGGTGAGTAGCTTGCTGCAGGTAAGCAGGAAACAAAATACTAAGCACTGAACTTAGTAGGCGGGAAGTTTTTAAAGGGAAAGTTAGTGAGAGTAAAGTAGTTTCTTAAAGCTACACACCGCAACAAGTTAAGATCGTGACACTATCGTAACCGCATTTACTAGCACTGGAGCTGGAATATCAGTAACAGGATCTTAATATACTGTAAAACACTTATATAGCAGCCGACAGAACTCATATTCAAGATGGAGGTGGCGGCCCTTAAACTTTTACAGGAAATGGAAGACAAACTTGAGGATCATTTCCTTAAGCTCCATGCAGTGCTTGCAGATGAACAGGATTCCATAATAGAGGTTTGCGGCACCCCATACGAAAAGCCAGATAGTACAGCGGAGCTCCCAGCTATTTTCCACTTACCTCCTGAGTGTTACTATCTACCATACAGATCTGCAGCCTTCGTTATCCCCAGCGGCCCTCAACAACATCAGGCTGCAAAAAAAGATTAACCCACAAGAGTTTCTGAATACAAACATAGAGCTCACAGACAGCGGATGGGAAGATTGGATGCTGGAATCGAGCACTACAAGTGAATTACCAGATCGCAGAGTACAGGAGACAAGTAACCCTAAGAATATAGCCAAGATGGAAAGCTGGGTTTGTGGACTGCAACCTCCAGCTCCACTGACCAGAGGTAATATGGCGGAACTCTCATTACCAATACACAAGCGTTTCCCAGACTGCTCAAACTTCGACTTACCCATACCAGAGAAACAGTCCTTACACTGGCGCTTTCTGAGCGCAACTGTTACTATTGCAGCCACTTACTTAGAATCACACACTACTATTGCTTCTCAGAGTGTCAGTAACGGAATGGATCTCACCTCATATGGCATCGCAAGCTTCATTGCCATTATATACACAAAGCAAGCTGCGAAGTCCTTCCAGCCCAGATCATTTAGACTTCGAATAGGCTAAATATTGATTTGCCCAGAGGGTGAGACAATTATCAAATCTTCAATTGTCCTGCCATACCCTCTTACGACATATTTCTGTATGTAATATGAGAACTTCCACAAGCTGTCTCACAGAATATGCCTGATCATTATACTTCTGAATAAGGTCTCTATCTCCACGATATGACCACTTCATGAGGACTATACTGTCTGATGTATTGGGTCTTTGTTAGAGTGCCCTATTAGCCATAAAACCGATATATTTCACACTGTATACCATATTCATCTGCTGAATTTTGAGTAGTATGTTTGTGGGATACTAAATTTAAACCTACTTCATACACTGCGAGCTATTATTATATGCCCCTATAGAATTCCTAATGTAAACTGGGTAATATCTCTTGTGATTGATCACCTTTACAAATGGGGCACTACTGAGGAAACCACGGTTATTCATAGGTCCTTGCACATGCTAAGTTGCAGTTCTACATCCTTCTCTAATAATTAGGCCATCAAACTGGTATAAACCACAGGATTGCTCACTTCAGTCATATACTGCTTTGTATTTATATATCACTAACCACCTTACAAATATGGGTAGTACTGGTAAGGCTATGTCAGGCGAGATCAGCAAACCCTATATTTAAGGTCAGATTGATAATATGTGTCATGACTTAGTACCCTAGTATATTTTCAGTGTGTCTGTTACAAACTCCTAAGGTCCAGGACCTCTACAAACTATGTAGGATCCTATATAGCTTATCAGATTGATGCTCTAATTTATGATTATAAGCTCCACTAACATTTGGGTCATAGCTCCCACAAATACTTTTTATATGTTCACTTTAGTTACCCACAGCCTGTGTCTGGCAATTATGATTGCTGCCTACTCCTTGTTCAACTCCCATAATTTATCCTATAAGTTTCTCTCACCATGACGGAATGTTATTTAAAAGATAAAGTACTCTGCTATATAAGTTAATTGCAAAATATCTACTCTACTTGTCTATAGTTCCGTCATTATCTTTTTCATCCTTATCTACGGCGGGCTAGTGCCTCATACTACCTCTTGAAAGGGTATCCCATAAGCTCTAGATGCCACATTATTTTGGTTGTTTATGTTCTCACTTTTGTCCTGAATGCTATTTATTGTTGGCTCAAGAACATGTTCTGATATAATTGTCCCAGAATATGCAGCACCAGTCCAGTTTTTATGTTGCCTAACTCTCTCTCCAGCTCCTCCAGAGAACTACCTTTCAAGAACATCCAACTAGAACCAGTTGACCTTATACATGTTCTATATATATTGAGTGCCTCTATGGCCAGATTCATTTGCATTAGCACACCTGAACTAACTTTCACAAAGCCCAAGATGTCTATAAAACCTGACATAGCATTGGTCATCATACTCTTCGGAAGATTTCTATTTAGGAATTAGTAGGACACGCCCCCCCTTCCCACTCTATTATACAAGTGACTTTTGTCCAATGTACCCCTTTCCCTAATATCTTACGTAACAATAGTCCTAAGTAACTACCGTTTGACATAGCAATCATGATAAATCTTGCCCAAGAGCGGCCAACATAGTAGTTACTTCGTATCTATATACTAAAAGAAAAACTAGGTTCCATTTATGTTTGTCCAGTTCTTTCGTTATTTTTACTTCTATTTCAGATATCTACTGTTATAAAGAATGTCTGGTTCTACACTTTTCATACACAGGTAGTCATTCTTGCTTTATCCTGGGTTGTATAATTGAGACTTATGGAGCTTGTGAACTATGTATGTGCAATCCTATACTAGTTAATTATTACTCAACCTAGATTTTTTTTTTAGGTCTCCTATTATCCAGACAGTTATATTGTTAGTAGGAAAACATACATTTACCTGTGAATATTAATATTCTTACCTGAGAAACCAATGTATATTTCTTTATTATATGTCTGACAAACTCTGTATTTTCCTTAATGTTGTATCACATAACAACCTCAATAAAAATCGTTTATTAAAAAAAAATAGAAATACTCCATAACCTAGATACCTTTGTCTATCTCTTAATCTAGCTAACCTGCATTTATTTTTTAATTGTTGCAGGGAGATCTGATACAAGAATAAAACATATTTAATAAATTACATTTTCTTTAATTGGACTATAAACACTAAGAATACTGCACCCTTGACTCTGAGCTACATTTATTTTTACACATGTATGTAACTTTATTTTTATTTGAGTCTTGAGTCAGGGTAGATTATTTCTATTTTGGTTCATTTTATTCCCAAGTAAATATGTTCACTAACAAGTTCTATAAACAAATGATTTTCCATGCATATGGATACATTGTCAGTCAGATTTACTGAGGAAAATTTCCTAAAGTCACTTAAAGGGACAGTCATGTCCAAAATAAACTTTCATGATTCAAATAGGGCATGTAATTTTAAACAACTTTCCAATTTACTTGTATCACCAATTTTGCTTTGTTCTCTTGGTATTCTTAATTGAAAGCTAAACCTAGGAGGTTCATATGCTAATTTCTTAGACCTTGAAGGACGCCTCTAATCTAAATGCATTTATGACAGTTTTTCACCACTAGAGGGCGTTAGTTCATGTGTTTCATATAGATAACATTGAGCTCATGCACGTGAATTTACAGAGGAGTGAGCACTCATTGGCTAAAATGCAAGTCTGTCAAAAGAACTGAAATAAGGGGGCAGTCTACAGACATTTAGATACAAGGTAATAACAGAGGTAAAATGTGTATTATTATAACTGTGTTGGTTATGCAAAACTGGGGAATGGGGAATTAAGGAATGATCTATCTTTTAAAACAACAAAAATTCTGGTGTTGACTGTCCCTTTAAAGTATACAGAGTTTGACACAACATGTTTTATCTTAATTCTCATTAACTTCTAAAATCATCTTAAAGGGCCAAGATAGTCACAAAATGACATGCTCTAATTTGTCAAATTTTGTTTTTTATAATTTCTCCCATGGACTATTAAAATCACATTAAAGTTATAATACCAAAGATAAGCTCTTTTGCTCATACATCTCATAATCTTTTTTTTATTATTTATTTTACAAATGTAAAAAGTATTTTTTTTTTTTTTTTTTTGTCACAGTACAGTCAAAATAACTTCATGTCATGATATGGGAAATATGTAGGTTTTGAAAATAGTTAAGAAAAAAACTGAACAGAGGTATTGGATACATAGCAGTCTGTAGTGGAAGCAATTCTGAGGTGATTTAAAATGTATAAGCATTTACATAATATATATAACTCGAGATATATAGCCATAAATGTGAATTTGAAGTAAAATTTTAACCCAATTTCATCAGTGATTGCCAATTACTACAACTCTAAAAGTGTGTTAAATTGATTTTCAGATATAATTACAATAAAATAAGTGCTATTTTTAAAAAATCTTATACTCCTACAGTTAAATGTGCTAAATAGGTTTTGCAGATAAATTCTGGGGGTCGATCCGATAAAAATCGTCGCCCGCAAAAGCCGGCGACGCCAATATTTGCGCTGATTTGGTATCCTATATATGGCGTAACCTAGAAGTTACGCCTGTATATTTCTGCCGTCGCCCGTAGTTTTTTGGGCCATAGGCAGGTATACCAAACCAGCGCAGTTTGGTATCCAATATGCAGCGTAAGGACTTACGTGGCGAAAATGGAGAAATCTTACTCCATTTTCACCTCGCCACAAAAAGCAGCCGTAAGAAGCCTTACGCTGACTATTGGAGCCCCGTAACTCCCTAAACTGGCTGCTAAAATAAACCTAACACCTAACGCATGCGCAATGTCTATCTCCCTGTCAACCGCGATCTGCTAAAATAAACCTAACACCTAACGCATGCGCAATGTCTATCTCCCTGTCAACCGCGATCCCCCGCCGCAATCCATAATAAAGTATTTAACCCCTAAACCGTCGCCATCTACATAAACTAACCCCATACTGTGAGCCCCTAAAACCGCCACCATCTAACTGATCTATCCCCTAATGTGAACCCCTTACACCGCCGCCATCTATATTAAAATTATTAACCCCTAATTTAATCTACCTACCCCGCCGCCAGCTATATTATCTATATTAACCCTAAGTATATTATAGTTAATATAGTTATTACATTATATATATTAACTATATTAACCATAATTATATTAGGGTTAATATAGTTAATATAGTTACTATAGTATTTATATTAACTCTATCTAACCCTAACACCCCTAACTAAATTCTTATTAAATAAATCTAATTCATATTATAAACTAAAATATTCCTATTTAAATCTAAATACTTACCTATAAAATAAACCCTAAGATAGCTACAATATAATTAATAATTACATTATAGCTATGTTAGGGTTTATATTTATTTTACAGGTAAATTGTTAATTATTTTAACTAGGTATAATAGCTATTAAATAGTTATTAACTATTTAATAGCTACCTAGTTAAAATAATTACCCAATTACCTGTAAAATAAATCCTAACCTAAGTTACAAATACACCTACACTATCAATAAATTAAAGAAACTACAAATATCTATCTAAAAATACAATTAAATAAACTAAACTAAATTACAAAAAAAAACAAACACTAAATTACAAAAAATAAAAAAAAGATTACAAGATTTTTAAGCTAATTACACCTATTCTAAGCCCCCTAATAAAATAATAAAGCCCCCCAAAATAAAAAAATTCCCTACCTTATTCTAAATTAAAAAAAGTTCAAAGCTCTTTTACCTTACCAGCCCTTAAAAGGGCCTTTTGTGGGGGCATGCCCCAAAGAAAACTGCTCTTTTGCCTGCAAAAAAAAACACAATACCACCCCCCAACATTACAACCCACCACCCACATACCCCTAATCTAACCCAAACCCCCCTTAAATAAACCTAACACTACCCCCCTGAATATCTCCCTACCTTGTCTTCACCACACCGGGCCGAACTCCTCATCCGATCCGGGCGATGTGTTCCAGCAAGCGGCAGTGAAGTCTTCTTCCATCCGGGCGATGTGTTCCAGCAAGCGGCAGAGAGTCTTCTTGCATCGGCGATGTCTTCAAGCAAATCGGCATCTTCAATCTTCTTCCTTCGCTCCTCCGCCGCGGAGCATCCTTCCGGCACGACGACTTCCCGACGAATGAGGTTCCTTTAAATGACGTCATCCAAGATGGCGTCCGTCGAATTCCGATTGGCTGATAGGATTCTATCAGCCAATCGGAATTAAGGTAGAAACATCTGATTGGCTGATTGAATCAGCCAATCAGATTCAAGTTCAATCCGATTGGTTCAATCTGATTGGCTAGAAACTTTGCACCTTCCTATGCTATAGTACAATGTCCTTAAAGGGACATGAAACCTCAAATGTTTCTTTCATGATTCCGATAGGGCATACATTTTTAAACAACTTTGGTCCAGATTACAAGTGGAGCATAAAATTTAGCTTTAGTGAGAGCGCAAGAGTTAGGTGGTAAGCATTGCGGTCACGAGAGTGCGCTTCCATAGGCAATGGGAACCTAGCACAGCAAAGGGGGTAAGTCACACAGTGATGGACAGCAAATGTATTTAAAATTTATTTAACACATACATATATATATGTATATAAGCATATACATATATATTTACAGAGAACACACAGTGCCCCATAGACCTCAATGTAACGCCACACACCTGCCAGTTCTAACCCCTCATAACTGCTTTTTGCTGTTATAATTTAAATTAAAACACACTACTGTATTTTTTGAGCAATTGGGGCACATTTAGAAAATTAATCAGAGATCTGATTTCTGGTTAATTTTCAGAGCGCTAATTGCTACCATGAGCTTGTGGTAGCAATAACCATCCACTTGTAATGGCTGGTTATTTATAACACGCCCATAAATGGGTAAATTAGCCATTTTATGGGCGGGCAATCTATTATCGCTCCACTTGTAATCTAGCCCTTTGACATTTACATCTTTTATTAATTTTGCTTCATTTTCTTAGTATCCTTTGTAGAAGAAGCAACAATCCACTACTGGGAGCTAGATGAACACATTGGTAGTCCAATGACAAGAGGCATATATGTGCAGCCATCAATCAGCATCAAGCTCCCATTGCCTAAATCTAGCTAGGCATGCTTTTCAAGAAAGGATGCCAAAAGAACAAAGCAAATTAGAGAATAGAATTAAATCTAAAAATGGTATGCTCTATCTGAATCGCAAAAGAAAATTGGGGTTTCATGTTCCTTTAATAAGTTAAGGAACATTGAAGTTTTTCTTCGCACTTACCATCCAGAGGGTGGAGCTATTACAATTTAAAACAAATTCTATTATTGAAAACATGAAGCTAGAAGTTGCCTGAAATTTTCTTATTTGAGTGAGGTCATGAATTTTGACTGAAATACATTTGTATGCCTTTTAGTTGATCATTTCTAAAGCTACACCACATTAAAGGCTAGAATATGAGTGGCGTGTTAACTATTGCGTGTTAGTGATAAGGGGAATATTGTGGTTGTTTGTGCGCGTCGGAAGTAGCACATGTATTATTAGTTGAAAGTAAATGCATTCTCTTGAGCGCAATTGAATTTAACATGCGTTGGGTTAGCGTGACTTCAGAGCTCTGGTTAACTGTTACTCGAGACAAAAAAGTTGCACAAAACCCATCAAAAATACATTTAGCAGTACAGTTACATTCATATTAGCACTGTCTGATAAACATTATTTAACAAAAAATATTGGATTAAAAATTTATAAGGGCTCAAAGATATGAGGTCTCAGACGTTAGAAAAAAAATGTATGCAAAGGCATTTATATTTATACACACACACACATATATATACTGTATATATATACAATATATATATATATATATATATATATATATATATACAGCATGAAAGAAAACTTGCATTCGCTGGATTTTTTAAACAGATTTTACTGTGACCGTGTGACGTTTCGGGGATAATATATCCCCTTCCTCAGACACATGTATTACAAACTGAAGTGCATTTATAACCAAACAAATAGTAAACCCCTCCCCCTAATTTAGTAAAAAAAATGCCAAAAAACGGTTGTCAAGGTGACCACTGAGTCATGATAACAATGATAATAAAGGGATTTACATAGACTGTCTGAGTATCTATCTTTTACAGTCCAAGTGACTCAAAAGTTAACCCTTTCATGACATAGGCAATTGTTCAAGTTCTGAACGTAAACGAAACCTTGAATTTCAGCTATATGTCTTTTCAACCATAATTTACCCCTTTCACATTAAGTGCACCCACACTAATTATATATTGTTTTTTAGAGGACAGATAGGGCTTTCTTTTGGCATAAAAGATTTATTTCTCAACTATAATTTTATATAAAAAAAATCAAAGTAAGTGTGAGAAATTAAGAAATTTGAAGCTTTCCAAATGATTTTATTGTGAATATCATCATCCTGATATATGTTACTGCAATAAAACACCCATACTTGTGTTAAGCGATGTCCCATGAGTATAACGATACCCCCCATGTACAGGTTTTCTGAGTTTTCTGGAATTTACAAGGCCCAACATACGGCCTACCCATTTACATAGAAATCTGGCACATTCATTTTCTGGGCTTAAGTTGCCTTTCATACATTATAGCAGCCCAGGAATGAAAATGACCCCATCATGGCATACCATTTACAAAAGTAGACACCCTAGGGTATTCCAAAAGGGCCATGTCACGTCTTTTTGTGAAGCCCCTTAGTCACAACACCTGGCCAAATGTAGTGGTCATTTTTGTTGTATGCGTTTTTTACACAAACACTGCACTTTGGCTGTTTCTGTCATCAAGCTTTTATGTTTTACTGCTATAAAACACACATATTTGTGTTTGTCAATGTCCTACGAGTACAACAGTACCCCCCATGTACAGGTTTCACGGGGTTTACAGGAGTTACTGGGCCAAATATGGGGTCTGCCCATTTCAGTCTTTATGCATGGAAATTTGGCACCTTAATTTTCTGTGCCTATGTCCTCTTTGAGACATTATAGCAGCCCAGGAATGAAAATTACCCCATCATGGCATACCATTTTCAAAAGAAGACACCCTAGGGTATTCCAAAAGGCCCATGTCACATATTTTTGTGAAGCCCCTTAGTCACAACACCTGGCCAAATGTAATGGTGATTTTTTTTGCATTCGTTTTTTGTCCAAACACTGCACTTTGGCTGTCTCTGTCATCAACCTTTTATGTTTTGCTGCTATAAAACACACATATTAGTGTTTGTCAAGGTCCTACGAGTAAAACAGTACCCCCCATGTACAGGTTTTATGGGGTTTACAGAAGTTACAGGGCCAAATATGGGGTCTGCCCATTTCAGTTTTTATGCATGGAAATTTGGCACCTTAATTTTCTATGCCTATGTCCTCTTTAAGACGTTATAGCAGCCCAGGAATGAAAATTACCCCATCATGGCATACCATTTTCAAAAGAAGACACCCTAGGGTATTTCAAAAGGCCCATGTCACATATTTTTGTGAAGCCCCTTAGTCACAACACCTGGCCAAATGTAATGGTGATTTTTTTTGCATGCGTTTTTTGCACAAACACTGCACTTTGGCTGTCTCTGTCATCAACCTTTTATGTTTTGCTGCTATAAAACACACATATTAGTGTTTGTCAAGGTCCTACGAGTAAAACAGTACCCCCCATGTACAGGTTTTATGGGGTTTACAGAAGTTACAGGGCCAAATATGGGGTCTGCCCATTTCAGTTTTTATGCATGGAAATTTGGCACCTTAATTTTCTGTGCCTATGTCCTCTTTGAGACATTATAGCAGCCCAGGAATGAAAATTACCCCATCATGGCATACCATTTTCAAAAGAAGACACCCTAGGGTATTTCAAAAGGCCCATGTCACATATTTTTGTGAAGCCCCTTAGTCACAACACCTGGCCAAATGTAACGGTGATTTTTTTTGCATGCGTTTTTTGCACAAACACTGCACTTTGGCTGTCTCTGTCATCAACCTTTTATGTTTTGCTGCTATAAAACACACATATTAGTGTTTGTCAAGGTCCTATGAGTAAAACAGTACCCCCCATGTACAGGTTTTATGGGGTTTACAGAAGTTACAGGGCCAAATATTGGGTCTGCCCATTTCAGTTTTTATGCATGGAAATTTGGCACCTTAATTTTCTGTGCCTATGTCCTCTTTAAGACGTTATAGCAGCCCAGGAATGAAAATTACCCCATCATGGCATACCATTTTCAAAAGAAGACACCCTAGGGTATTTCAAAAGGCCCATGTCACATATTTTTGTGAAGCCCCTTAGTCACAACACCTGGCCAAATGTAATGGTGATTTTTTTTGCATGCGTTTTTTGCACAAACACTGCACTTTGGCTGTCTCTGTCATCAACCTTTTATGTTTTGCTGCTATAAAACACACATATTAGTGTTTGTCAAGGTCCTACGAGTAAAACAGTACCCCCCATGTACAGGTTTTATGGGGTTTACAGAAGTTACAGGGCCAAATATGGGGTCTGCCCATTTCAGTTTTTATGCATGGAAATTTGGCACCTTAATTTTCTGTGCCTATGTCCTCTTTGAGACATTATAGCAGCCCAGGAATGAAAATTACCCCATCATGGCATACCATTTTCAAAAGAAGACACCCTAGGGTATTTCAAAAGGCCCATGTCACATATTTTTGTGAAGCCCCTTAGTCACAACACCTGGCCAAATGTAGTGCTCCTTTTTTTTGTATGCGTTTTTTGCACAAACACTGCCCTTTGGCTGTTTCTGTCATCAACCTTTTATGTTTTGCTGCTATAAAACACACATATTTGTGTTTGTCAATGTCCTAAGAGTAAAACAGTACCCCCCATGTACAGGTTTTATGGGGTTTACAGATGTTACAGGGCCAAATATGGGATCTGCCCATTTACATAGAAAATTGGCACATTCATTTTATGGGCCTTTGTCCTCTTTGAGACATTATAGCAGCCCAGGAATGAAAATTACCCCATCGTGGCATACCATTTATAAAAGTAGACAACCCAGGGTATTGAAAAAGGACTATGTTTAGTCTTTGTTTGTAGCCACTTAGTCACAACATCTGGCCAAAGGTAATGTTCATATTTCAGTTTTAGTTTATCACAAAAACACTGCCTTTTTGCTGTTTATATCATCCTTTTATGTTTTACTGCTATAATACACCCATCTTTGTGTTCAGCGATGTCCCATGAGTACAACAATACCCCCTATGTACAGGTTTTATGTGGTTTTAGGAAGTTACAGTGCCCAATATAGGGTCTGCCAATTTGCATGGAAATTGGGCATATTGATTTTATGGACCTTTGTTGCCTTTGAGACAGTATGGCAGCGCAGGAATGAAAATTACCCCACCATGGCATACCATTTGCAAAAGTAGACAACCCAGGGTATTAAAAAAGGACTATGTTTAGTCTTTTTTTGTAGCCACTTAGTCACAAAACCTGGTCAAATTTAGTGGTCATATTTTTTTATTTGCTTTTTTCACACAGACTTTGCATGTTTTCTATTTAGATCAACATCATTATATTTTTTACTGCTATAATACACCCATATCTGTGTTCAGTGATCTCCCATGAGTGCAACAATACCCCCTATGCACAGGTTTTATGTGGTTTTAGGAAGTTACAGGGCCCAATATAGGGTCTGCATAGAAATTTGGCACATTGATTTTCTGGCCCTATGTTGCCTTTGAGACAGTATGGCAGCCCAGGAATGAAAATTACCCCCCTCATGACATACCATTTGCAAAAGTAGATAACTCAGGATATTCTAAAAGGAGTATTTTAGTTGTTTTGTATAACTTATAATGGCCTTAGAGTGGATGGGCTTAACATATAAAGGGACAGGACAAGGTCAGGGGATTTATGAAGTTAGGAATACAGAATAATAAAATAAAATAAATTAGGAACACATACAGATTGCTTTCAAATTAAAAGTTTAACTCTGTGTGATATATTCGAAAGCAATCAGTGATACAGAGGCCAGGTTGAGAGGGGCAGTCAGGGCAATGGTAACTAGAATCCCTCCTCCCTCCTTTTTTATAGCAGACTCTGCATCTTTTCTGGGGTGTTAATTTGCAGGCAGTGGGGGGGATCCTAGTGGGAAAATGCCTGCCACAGAGTCGCTCAACATTTTCAGATTGAACAGTGGGAGGATTAGGGGTCTGGTTAAACAAAATATCAGATGTTACATTTAACACAAATTCCAAAAAAGTATAAGTTTTCCCTGTGCCTGTTTTTTTGTACAGCACATATGCATTATATACTGCGATCTGCATAATATAAAAGGCTACTTTTTTGTACCAAGTTCTAGTTTTTCTTTGAATTAGATATGGCTGCAGGCACCGGTCAGCTAAATCTACCCCCCCCATGTTTTTGTTGTACTCCACAATGCACTTTGGCTTTCGGATCTGTGCAGATCTTCCCTTCACAGACACTGGCACTGTAGCTTCATCGTGCATTGTGGAAAGCATGTACACATCTTTTTTATCAGTGTACCGAAGGGCCAGTAGCTCATTGTGGCGTAAAGCTGACGTTGTGCCCCTACTTTTTTTTCCATATGTCAGCTTCTGGGGGAAACCTTTGCGATTTTTTCTTGTTGTGCCACAGGCCACGGTTTCAAAATAAAACAAAAATTTTAATAGCTCTGTGCTGGTGTAAAAATTATCGAGCCACAAATGGTACCCTTTATTTAGCAGGGGTAGTAGGAGATCCCACACAATTTTCCCACTTGTGCCAACTGAATCTGGGCAGCCAGGTGGATCCAAGTGGCTATCCTTTCCCTGGTAGATGCGAAATGCCCAGGTATACCCAGTACTGCATTCACAGAGCTTATAAAATTTTACCCCATAGCGGGACCTCTTGGATGGTATATATTGCTTGAAAAGCAATCTCCCCTTAAATTTCATGAGGGACTCATCAATGCAAATGTCTTGCTCAGGTATGTAAACTTCTTTAAATTTTTGGGACAGGTGGCTTATCAGGGGCCTTAGTTTATATAACCTGTCATGCAGGGGGTCATTTTTGGGGGGGCACTTGGTATTATCATTAAAATGGAGAAACCGCAGCAATTGTTCATATCTGTCCCTCTTCATAACCCCTGGAAAAAGAGGGGTAGCCAGGATGGGGTTCTGGCTCCAGTATGAACGAATGCTGGGTTTCTTCACAATCCCCATTATTAATGTCAGGGCCCAAAACTTTTTAATCTCTGGTATGTCAGTGGGATGCCAGGTATTTTTTCTGACATACAGAGATTGGGGATTTTTGGACAGATACTGGCTGGCATATAAATTTGTTTGAGCAACTATATGCTCAAACATAGCATCTGTCAGAATCAGTGACATATAGTTTATTGGCTCACATACTGGAACATCACTTGTTATGCCAGGAGTCTCAGTAAATTCTGGCATTTCTGGGGCAGTGAAATTTGGGGGTATCCAATTTTGGTCATTTGTGCGACGCCTCCTTTTAGGTGGCGGGCAGGGAGCACCAGCATCAGATGTATCACTCAGGGGCTCTATATCTGATGCCGTAAGGGTTGCGCTGTCAGACAGAGCAGAGAGGGTTTCACTCCCTGAATCTGCGGCAAGAATGGCATAAGCCTCTTCTGCTGAATAGCGTGCCATAAGGGATTTTTTTCAGTACAAAGTACCACTTCACCACCACCAATTACCACTTCACCTTCCCCAAATTCCCACTAAACCACCCCAATTACCACCTCCCAATTACCACCCACCTATTCCCACCCACCCTATTCCCTTTTTTTTTTTTTTTTTTAAATTATGATTTTTTCTTTATATATATTTTTTTTTTTTTTTTTTTTTTTTATAAACTAAAAAAAAAAAGGAACTGGGAAGGGTAGTGATTGGGAACAGCAGGGAAGGGGTTAATAATAACTAAAGATCCCCACAAATAAACTTTTGGGCACTGATCAAAGCCCTGACAGGCTGATCACTGTGATATTAGGCTGATCACAGTAGCAGCTCAGTGATCAGCAGCAAAAACAATATATATATATATTTGTAACCCCCACAAATAAACCCCCAACGCTTTTGATCAACACTGATCAAAGCCCTAACAGGCTAAGCAAGTTATATTAGGCTGATCACAGTAGCAGCTCTGTGATCAGCAGCAAAAAAAATATATATATTGTTTGTAACTATATTTTTTCTCCCTCTCTAGCTTTCTGCACCAACACTAAACTGTCTTCCTCTCTCTCTCAGATCGCACTGAGAGCAGAGAGGAAGCGGATACACTTGTAACAGCCAATGATTCCACTCATTGGCTGCTACAGTGTTACAGGGGACAATCGATACACCCCCTCCATGCTGATTGGATCCTGGGGGAGTGCCAGAGGTGCTAGGCACATCCCCCAACCGGATCCACAACAAACAAAATAACGGAGGGGGCACAGGAGCTGAAAACCGTTATGCCGTTCTATTCCGTCATAACGGCTCTAAAGCCCAGTGTAATTATGACGGAATGGAACGGCATAACGGCGTTAAAAGGTTAAGAGGGAAAACAAGGGAGCATGAAATACATACAGAGAGGAATATATCAGACCCCACTCAAACACAAACTTAAAACAGCGCAATAGTAATCAATCATAGAAAATCAAGAAAACAATAAAACAGATGTATGTAACAATATGATCTGTTAAACAAATAAGGCAACATACCACTTACATATTTTGGGATCCCCTGCAAACAGAGTAGCTGCCATTGGAGCGATTCCGCTCCGTTCATAATACAGGAAGTAACGCTCTGTGATGCGGTACGTCACAAATGGGCAACAGCCAACCACCTTGCAGCTATCACGCTGTCACAGGGAAATCACCAGGATATGTCAGCACTACATCGCTATGCAGCGCAGTCCCTGTCATCTCAGACAAAGTACAATCCAACTAGCGTATATACATGTAGTACATTCATGTAGTGTACAATAAATGCTTTAACCATTTCAACACTAGTATTGTATCTTGCTGTCAAGCTGATTACCATTGGCGGAACACAAACTATAGGAAACACAGAACACACACATCAGCCAATCACCATCTGGCATCAGTGTTGGCATAGAAACAAGTAAACACAAGCAGGCTAAAACGAACATGCATATATAATGGACTTGAAAGTCTAATATCAAACTATGTCCCAAAGTGTCAAGCAGGGACAAATATTACAATTATGACACTGAGGGTCTAACATTTAGTTAGAAATCAATATGGCTAGGGGGCATTCAATACACATATTCTAAAGTGATACACCCTGACATTAAGTATCAAATTGCCAAGCACACATTTTAAGTTCAAACTGCAAATTGTAAGCTCAAAAAATCAATCAAATTCTTGCCATAGCTATTCTAGGGCCCAACCTATTATGCTATGGTGTCATCAAAAAGCCACATTATTTGCGCTAGATGAACCTGAAACCTAAATTCAAGTAAGCTAAAAGGGGACATAGAGTGATTACCACCAGTAATCCAAAAGTTAAATAGGGGACCAAAGTAGAGGCTAAAAGAATGACTCGTAGACTCACTGCCCAATATATGGGCCCTTTATAAATCTCAATAAGATATTAAATACAAATAGATGTGACCCTGGACTCTCATGTATATCACCAGAAAATGTAATTGAAATCCAGCACTCAGACCCAAGGTGTGTGCAAGCTAGCATAGGATCACTGCAAGGATCCAAACAGTATCCAAAATCTTCAAAGAATGTAGCAGCACCACTTCTCATATAAAAAGTTCCTTTATTAAACACATAGTAGGAGCAGGTAAAATAGAACGACGTTTCGGGTGGTTATCCCTTAGTCATGTTCACATACTGTTTGTTAGACTTAATCACCTTTAAATAGCCATCAGTCAGGTGAGACCACACCTTTCACCTTAATTACTTAGATATACATTTTTCTTAACCTCTATTGCCATCTAGTGGTCTAACCCATATCAAACATACAATTTTATTATATAAAAAAATATTTTTTTAAAAAAAGAGAACAATCACATTTGTTGAAGAGCAGATATCAAAAATGTCAAAATTTAAAATTATAAAATTAAATACCAGAAATGGAATTGTATAAAGATAAAGATATTATACTTTACAGGAATACACTTAAATCAAGTTCTCTATTCATACCATTGGGGATTAAGCAATCTAATTTATTAATCCAAAATGCCTCACGTTTTTTGAGAAGCAGTTCTCTATTGCCGCCACGCCTAGGGCTCTGTATATGGTCTATTATTTGAAATCTTAGTTGTGCAATAGAGTGACCTTTACTCAAAAAATGGTGGGCAACTGGGGCCTTTAAATCTCCTGTCCTAATATTTGATTTATGTTGAATTATTCTATCTCTCACCCTCTGGGTCGTCTCTCCGATATAAATTAACCCACACGGACATTTAATTAGATATATAACAAAATTAGCATTACAATTGTAGTAGCCCTTTATTTTAAATTTCTGTCCCGTAAGGGGGTGGATGAATATATCAGATTTTATCATGTTATTGCAACTGGAGCAATTAAGACAAGGAAAACAGCCATTATTCTCTGAAGTAATGTACCCCAATTTGGATTTCTTACTAGAACCCACGTCAGCCTTAACAATTTTGTCTTTTAAACTAGGAAGTCTAGTATAGGCTGGCATAGGTGGTTGGCGGAATGCTAGTACTTCAGGGTTACACTCACTCAAAACATGCCAGTGTTTCCTAATGATCCTTTGTATTTCTGAACTGCAAGAATTGTATTCAGACACAAATACCATCCTATCAGGGTCCTTTCTCTTATTGGTATTTCCAGTATTAACCCTTTCGTCAGGTAGTTGTATCACCTTATCAATAGTCTCCTGGATCAAATCAGGGGGATACCCACGTTGCACAAATCTAATGCCCATCTCCTGTAGTCTTTGCAAAGCCAGAGTTTTGTCTTTCACTATTCGCTTTACTCTTAACATTTGGCTGTAAGGCAAAGATCTCACCAAAGCAGGTGAATGGGCACTAGAGAAGTGCAGGAGGCTATTCCTATCAGTGTCCTTTCTAAATATATCTGTTTTTAGAAGGGAACCATCCTTATAGATTTTTGTATCAAGGAAGTTAATAGATTCTTCACTCCAAGACATTGTAAATTTAATGCATCTTGATGCCCTGTTCAATTCACTCACAAATTGTTGTAGGGATCCAACGTCACCCCACCAAATGCCAAATATGTCATCTATGTAACGCCACCAGGTGGCGCCACATAGAATGAAGAGCTCATTTTCATATACAAATTTCTCCTCGAAAATATTCATAAAAATATTGGCATAGGTTGGGGCGACGTTGGACCCCATAGCAGTTCCTTGTTTTTGTAAGAAATAAGAATCCTCAAAAAGGAAATAATTGCAGTGCAGAATAATTTCCATTAACTCTATAATGAATTGCTGTTGCATAGCAGTGAACCTATTACTTTTACCAATAGCATATCTGATAGAATCTAAACCACTGCTATGTGGTATGGACGTATAGAGGCTAACAATGTCCAAGCTATACAAGATGCATCTATCCATATTCCCTGGCAGACCTTCAATCTTAGATAAAAAATCATTAGTGTCTTTAATAAAAGATAAATAGCCTGAGCTACAAATGGTCTCAACAGTCTGTCAAGATATATGGATATATGTGTAAAAATAGAGTCAGAACCCGCCACTATGGGACGTCCAGGGGGGGTCCCTAGATCCTTATGAACCTTTGGGAGAGTGTAAAGTACTGGTATAGTGTATTCCTCTTTAATTAAATAATTTTTGGTTTCATTATCAATAATTCCATTCTGGAATGCTCTCTGAATGCATCTTTTTATGTCTACTGCAATTTTAGATGTGGGGTCTGAGGTTAATAGCATATATACATCAGTGTTAGCTAATTGAGATTTAATTTCACCAATATAGTACCCCCTATCTAAAATAACTGTGGCACCGCCCTTATCAGCTTGCTTGCAAATCAATTCTTTATTATTGCAAATTGCTTGTAGGGCTTGACTATCTTTTTTAGACATATTAGGCAAAAATCGTAATTTCTTCTTACAACATTTTTTCTTAAGGTTATCTAAATCAGACTTAACCAATTTCATGAAAACATCAACACTTGAATCATAGCAAGTTGGAACAAATGCACTCTTATTTTTCAGTCCAAGACTCTTAATAGCTAAATCATCAGGGGTAGAAACATTTTTCAATTGACTTTTAAACCCATCATAAGCATTGGAAAAAAAGGATTTTAGCTTAAGGTTTCTATTGAATTTGTAAAGGTCCTGATCTAATTTAAACCAATTGCAATGATCTTGTTTACAAAAAGAAAGTCCCTTCTCCAACACCTTGTATTGGGCATTTGAAAGTTCTACCTTAGAGATGTTCAGCACTAGTGTTTGTTCGCCCGGCGTGTCTTCCTTGGCGGTACCTGTGACACCTTGTTGTGGACTGGTTTTGCGGTGATGCCTCCTACCGCCCCGTCTCCTCCGACATCTGAATCCCCTGAGGTGGATTCCATGGTACTTTCAGAGCTGTTAGCCATCTTCTGTGACCTCCGTTCTCGTCGACGAGCCGCACCGGAAGTGACGTTTCTTGAACTTCCGGTTGGGTCCCGGGTCCACCTGTAAACCGCTCCGGTAAGGTAATCGTTCTCATCACGGTTGAATTTGATCCGCTTCTTATTTTCAAGCTCTTTTTTCAGCTCCATAGGGGATGGACTATTAAGGACATTTCATAGGAAACAAGGCCAGTCAAACATAGTGTTCAAACCATGGGGTTGTAGAGTATTCAACCGATAGATCCACTTTGCCTCGACCTGGAGGAGAAGCTTCTTTCTGTCACCACCCCGTCCTCAATGGGGGGACATGGTCAATAAAGGTGAAGCGAAGATCATGGACCCCATGGCCTTTCTCCAAAAAATGTCTGGCCACTGGTTGGTCACTGGATCCTTTCCTTAGAGCATTCCTGATCGCCGACCTATGATTGGCAAGGCGTGTCCTTGCGTCATTGATAGTTTTCCCCACATAGAAGCTGCCACAGCTGCAGTTCAGCAAGTAAACTGCAAATGTAGTGGTACAGATAAGAAAGTGTCTAATCTGATAATTCTTTTGTTGGTGTGGGTGTCCAAATGAGGATCCTTGGATCATCGCACTGCAAGTAGTGCAGCCAGTGCAGCTCTAAGATCTGTATTTCTTCCTCTGATGTAAACGGGTGTCCTGATGGTAGCAATGAACAGGGTCAGTTATCATTAGTGAGTCCTTTAGATTTCTATCTCATTTAAAGCCCACTCTTGGGGTACACCAATTCTTGAAAGGTAATGATGGGTCGCTCTGCACTATATGCCAGTGCTCTCTGAGTGTCTGGCCCAATGTTTTTGTAGTTGGACTGTAGGTTGTGGTAAAGGTCATTCGTGCTTCTTCCTCTATTTCCTTGGAACTAGGTACTCCATTGTCAGACTCTGCCAAAGATCTACTATGTTCAATCAAGCGTGGGTTGTACCCTGTCTGTTCAAATCTTTGTTCCATATCTGAGAGTTGTTTATTCCTCACTTCGGCTTCACTGTTGTTGCGAATGACCTGGCACATCTGTGCTTTGGGGATGGCTTTCAATAAAGCAGGTGGATGACTGCTGGTAGCGTGTAGTAACAAGTTCCTCTACATGGGTTTTCTGTAGAGTGATGTCCCCAGTCACTCATTATCCAATTTAGAGATCCTGATATCCAGGAATTCAATTGATGTTGCACTATGAATAATTTTGAACTTCACCGGGTTCTCCAAGAAATTCAGATGCGAGAACCAATCCTCCAGGAGTGTTGTTGACCCCCTCCAAATGATGAGGAGGTCATCAATGTAGCGTCTGTAGTAAAGTACCTAAGGCTTATTGTAAATCTGCATATTGGTGGTTTCATAATGCTCCATGTAAAGATTGGCCAGTGAGGAAGCCACGTTTGATCCCATGGCCGTGCCAGAGATTTGCTGGTAAAATTTACCCTTTTTACCCTTTTTATATATATAAAACAAAAAGTCCAAAGCACCAACCGGGTACACCAGATTTAATACAAAAAAGGTTATTTATTACAAAAAGGTAATAAAAACATGTGCTGTATGAGGCTGTCAGGGACGGAGCTCGGCCGTGCAGGCAAATGGCCGCAGGGTGACATCGCTCCATGCTGAGGACCGAACCCAGGACTGCTCACTCAACAGTAAACACCTTCAACTACTATTTACCGGCATCTGACACCAGGGAGATGACCGGACTGGAGGAGCAGCCATCAGAGCCACCATTGTGACTTTTACAGACGTTTAGTCACTCACACCCGGAGGACAGCTGCCATCTTGGATGGGCCACAAGTGAGCCATTATAACCATGCGGCTCCCCTGTAATGAACATTTGTCAAATACAGTGCCTGCAAGGGGTAAGAGGGGTATTACAACCCTCAAGCTAAGCCAATTCTTTACTCTGTTGAAGAACAGCTGTTTGCGGTATAGCATTATTAGCCACATAATTTATGGCATGAACTTTGTGTCAGACATTATGACTCCCTGACTATCCTTACATACAGATATAGGACACTCAGAGAGAGAGTTTTTATTGAAGCTCGATATAATCCTACTTAACTCAAAAATGCAGTCCTTTGTTAACGCAAATAACAGGGACATATGAAGAGTATAATATGCACATGGCATGAAATGAAATAAATCTGGTCACACGGTGCCCCACTCCGCGATCATACCCAGACACACGGGTTCCCTGGTGGGATTAGATCCAGCTTTATTTTTTAGTCCCCCTCCTACATCCATATTAGGGACACAGCATAATAAGGCACCAGCAATCACTCACTAGACATGTGCGATTCGTTTTGGATTTATTCGGAAATTCGGAAAATTCTGTAAATTCAGAGATTCGGATCGATTCGAATTTCCAAATAAAATACTTCCGAATCTGCCGAATGAATCCGAAATAGCTGCCGTATCTCCGAATAAATCCGAATTAGCTTGGTAAAATTCGGCATTCCCCCATAGGAAACAATGGGGCAGTTTCGGCTGAAAAAAACCTAACACCGCAGCCCCGTTTCCTATGGGGAAACACTAAGTCTGCACCTAACACCCTAACATGTACCCCGAGTCTCTAAACACCCCTAATCTAACACTTATTAACCCCTAATCTGCCGCCCCCACGATCGCTGACACCTGCATTATCTTATTAACCCCTAATCTGCCGACCGGATATCGCCGCCACTATAATAAATTTATTAACCCCTAAACCGCCGCACTCCCGCCTCGCAAACACTATAATAAATTTCATTAACCCCTAATCTGCCCCCCCAACGTCGCCGCAATCTAACTACAAGTATTAACCCCTAATCTGCTGACCGGACATCGCCGCCACCTACATTATAGCTATTAACCCCTAATCTGCTGTCCCTAACATCGCCGACCCCTACATTATAGTTATTAACCCCTAATCTGCCCCCCCCAATGTCGCCGAAATCTAACTACAAGTATTAACCCCTAATCTACCGACAGGACATCGCCGCCACCTACATTATAGCTATTAACCCCTAATCTGCTGTCCCTAACATCGCCGACCCCTACATTATAGTTATTAACCCCTAATCTGCCCCCCCCCAACATTGCCGCAATTTAACTACAAGTATTAACCCCTAATCTGCCGACCGGACATCGCCGCCACCTACATTATAGCTATTAACCCCTACTCTGCTGTCCCTAATATCGCCGACCCCTACATTATAGTTATTAACCCCTAATCTGCCCCCCCAATGCCGCCGCAATCTAACTACAAGTATTAACCTCTAATCTGCCGACCGGACATCGCCGCCACTATAATAAATGTATTAACCCCTAAACCGCCACACTCCCGCCTCGCAAACACTATAATAAATTTTATTAACCCCTAATCTGCCCTCCCTAACATCGCCGCCACCTACCTACAATTATTAACCCCTAATCTCCCGCTCCCAACGTCGCCGCTACTATAATAAAGTTATTAACACCTAAACCTAAGTCTAACCCTAACCCTAACACCCCCTAACTTAAATATAATTTAAATAAAACAAAATAAAATTACTATAATTAAATAAATTAATCCTATTTAAAACTAAATACTTACCTATAAAATAAACCCTAAGATAGCTACAATATAACTAATAATTACATTGTAGCTAGCTTAGGGTTTATTTTTATTTTACAGGTAACTTTGTATTTATTTTAACTAGGTACAATAGTTATTAAATAGTTAATAACTATTTAATAACTACCTAGCTAAAATAAATACAAATTTACCTGTAAAATAAATCCTAACCTAAGTTACAATTACACCTAACACTACACTATCATTAAATTAATTAAATAAATGAATCCTATTTAAAACTAAATACTTACCTATAAAATAAACCCTAATATAGCTACAATATAAATAATAATTACATTGTAGCTATTTTAGGATTTATATTTATTTTACAGGCAACTTTGTATTTATTTTAACTAGGTACAATAGCTATTAAATAGTTATTGACTATTTAATAGCTACCTAGTTAAAATAATTACAAAATTACCTGTAAAATAAATTTTAACCTTAGTTACAATTAAACCTAACACTACACTTTCATTAAATAAATTAAATAAATTAACTACAAGTACCTACAATTATCTACAATTAAATAAACTAAACTAAAGTATAAAAAAACCCCCACTAAATTACAAAAAACCCCCCACTAAATTACAAAAATAAAAAAATATTACAAGAATTTTAAACTAATTACACCTAATCTAAGCCCCCTAATAAAATAGCAAAGCCCCCCAAAATAATAAAAATGCCCTACCCTATACTAAATTACAAAAGTTAACAGCTCTATTACCTTACCAGCCCTTAAAAGGGCCTTTTGCGGGGCATGCCCCAAAGAAAACAGCTCTTTTGGCTGTAAAAAAAACACAATACCCCCCCCCACATTACAACCCACCACCCACATACCCCTACTCTAACCCAAACCCCCTTAAATAAACCTAACACTACCCCCCCTGAAGATCTCCCTACCTTGAGTCATGTTCACCCAGCCGGGCCGAAGTCTTCATCCGATGGGGCAGAAGAGGACATCCAGACCGGCAGAAGTCTTCATCCAAGCGGGGCAAAAAGAGGTCTTCCATCCATCAGAAGTCTTCATCCAGACGGCATCTTCTATCTTCATCCATCCGGAGCGGAGCGGCAGCATCCTGAAGACATCCGACGCGGAGCATCTTCTTCTTTCTTGATCCGATGACTAAATGACTGTACCTTTAAGTGACGTCATCCAAGATGGCGTCCCTTGAATTCCGATTGGCAGAAGAGGACATCCAGACTGGCAATTTTAAACTAATTACACCTAATCTAAGCCCCCTAATAAAATAACAAAGCCCCCCAAAATAAAAAAATGCCCTACCCTATACTAAATTACAAAAGTTAACAGCTCTATTACCTTACCAGCCCTTAAAAGGGCCTTTTGTGGGGCATGCCCCAAAGAAAAAAGCTCTTTTGCCTGTAAAAAAAACACACAATACCACCCCCAAACATTACAACCCACCACCCGCATACCCCTACTCTAACCCAAACCCCCCTTAAATACACCTAACACTACCCCCCTGAAGATCTCCCTACCTTAAGTCGTGTTCACCCAGTCGGGCCGAAGTCTTCATCCGATGGGGCAGAAGAGGACATCCAGACCGGCAGAAGTCTTCATCCAAGCGGGGCAAGAAGAAGTCTTCCATCCATCAGAAAAGTACCAAAAAACAAACAAACACTAAATTAATAAAAAAAATAATAAAATATTACAAGAATTTTAAACTAATTACACCTAATCTAAGCCCCCTACTAGCTATTAATATAGCTACAATATAACTAGTAGTTACATTGTAGCTATTTTAGGATTTATATTTATTTTACAGGCAACTTTGTATTTATTTTAACTAGGTACAATAGTTATTAAATAGTTAATAACTATTTAATAACTACCTAGCTAAAATAAATACAAATGTACCTGTAAAATAAATCCTAACCTAAGTTAAAATTACACCTAACACTACACTATACTTAAATAAATTATTCCTATTTAAAACTAAATACTTACCTGTAAAATAAACCCTAATATAGCTGCAATATAACTAATAGTTACATTGTAGCTATTTTAGGATTTATATTTATTTTACAGGCAACTTTGTATTTATTTTAACTAGGTACAATAGCTATTAACTAGTTATTGACTATTTAATAGCTACCTAGTTAAAATAATTACAAAATTACCTGTAAAATAAATCCTAACCTAAGTTACAATTAAACCTAACACTACACTATCATTAAATAAATTAAATAAATTAACTACAAGTACCTACAATTAAATACAATTAAATAAACTAAACTAAAGTACAAAAACCCCCACTAAATTACAAAAAATAAAAAAATATTACAAGAATTTTAAACTAATTACACCTAATCTAAGCCCCCTAATAAAATAACAAAGCCCCCCAAAATAAAAAAATGCCCTACCCTATACTAAATTACAAAAGTTAACAGTTCTATTACCTTACCAGCCCTTAAAAGGGCCTTTTGCGGGGCATGCCCCAAAGAAAACAGCTCTTTTGCCTGTAAAAAAAACACAATACCACCCCCACATTACAACCCACCACCCACATACCCCTACTCTAACCCAAACCCCCCTTAAATAAACCTAACACTACCCCCCTGAAGATCTCCCTACCTTGAGTCGTGTTCACCCAGCTGGGCCGAAGTCTTCATCCGATGGGGCAGAAGAGGACATCCAGACCGGCAGAAGTCTTCATCCAAGCGGGGCAAGAAGAGGTCTTCCATCCATCAGAAAAGTACCAAAAAACAAACAAACAGTAAATTACCAAAAATAATAAAATATTACATGAATTTTAAACTAATTACACCTAATCTAAGCTCCCTACTAGCTATTAATATAGCTACAATATAACTAATAGTTACATTGTAGCTATTTTAGGATTTATATTTATTTTACAGGCAACTTTGTATTTATTTTAACTAGGTACAATAGTTATTAAATAGTTAATAACTATTTAATAACTACCTAGCTAAAATAAATACAAATTTACCTGTAAAATAAATCCTAACCTAAGTTACAATTACACCTAACACTACACTATCATTAAATTAATTAAATAAATGAATCCTATTTAAAACTAAATACTTACCTGTAAAATAAACCCTAATATAGCTACAATATAACTAATAGTTACATTGTAGCTATTTTAGGATTTATATTTATTTTACAGGCAACTTTGTATTTATTTTAACTAGGTAAAATAGCTATTAAATAGTTATTTACTGTTTAATAGCTACCTAGTTAAAATAATTACAAAATTACCTGTAAAATAAATCCTAACCTAAGTTACAATTAAACCTAACACTACACTATCATTAAATAAATTAAATAAATTAACTACAAGTACCTACAATTAAATACAAGTAAATAAACTAAACTAAAGTACAAAAACAAACAAACACTAAATTACAAAAAATAAAAAAATATTACAAGAATTTTAAACTAATTACACCTAATATAAGCCCCCTAATAAAATAACAAAGCCCCCCAAAATAAAAAAATGCCCTGCCCTATACTAAATTACAAAAGTTAACAGCTCTATTACCTTACCAGCCCTTAAAAGGGCCTTTTGCGGGGCATGCCCCAAAGAAAACAGCTCTTTTGCCTGTAAAAAAAAACACAATACCCCCCCCACATTACAACCCACCACCCACATACCCCTACTCTAACCCAAACCCCCCTTAAATAAACCTAACACTACCCCCCCCCTGAAGATCTCCCTACCTTGAGTCGTGTTCACCCAGCCGGGCCGAAGTCTTCATCCGATGGGGCAGAAGAGGACATCCAGACCGGCAGAAGTCTTCATCCAAGCGGGGCAAGAAGAGGTATTCCATCCATCAGAAGTCTTCATCCAGACGGCATCTTCTATCTTCATCCATCCGGAGCGGAGCGGCAGCATCCTGAAGACATCCGACGCGGAGCATCTTCTTCTTTCTTGATCCGACGACTAAATGACTGTACCTTTAAGTGACGTCATCCAAGATGGCGTCCCTTGAATTCCAATTGGCTGATAGGATTCTATCAGCCAATCAGAATTAAGGTAGGAAAAATCTGATTGGCTGATTCAATCAGCCAATCAGATTCAAGTTCAATCCGATTGGCTGATCCAATCAGCCAATCAGATTGACCTCACATTCTATTGGCTGATCGGAACAGATGGATGACGTCACTTAAAGGTACAGTCATTTAGTCGTCGGATCAAGAAAGAAGAGGATGCTCCGCGTCGGATGTCTTCAGGATGCTACCGCTCCGCTCCGGATGGATGAAGATAGAAGATGCCGCCTGGATGAAGACTTCTGATGGATGGAAGACCTCTTCTTGCCCCGCTTGGATGAAGACTTCTGCTGGTCTGGATGTCCTCTTCTGCCCCATCGGATGAAGACTTCGGCCCGGCTGGGTGAACACGACTCAAGGTAGGGAGATCTTCAAGGGGGTAGTGTTAGGTTTATTTAAGGGGGGTTTGGGTTAGAGTAGGGGTATGTGGGTGGTGGGTTGTAATGTGGGGGGGGTATTGTGTTTTTCTTTACAGGCAAAAGAGCTGTTTTCTTTGGGGCATGCCCCGCAAAAGGCCCTTTTAAGGGCTGGTAAGGTAATAGAGCTGTTAACTTTTGTAATTTAGTAATTAGTGTGTAATTAGTTTAAAATTCTTGTAATATTTTTTTATTTTTTGTAATTTTTGTAATTTAGTGGGGTTTTTTGTACTTTAGTTTAGTTTATTTAATTGTATTTAATTGTAGGTACTTGTAGTTAATTTATTTACATAGTAACATAGTAGATAAGGTTGAAAAAAGACTGAAGTCCATCGAGTTCAACCTATACAAATCTAAAATACTTACAAAAAGCTCCAGTTAAGCTTAAATAACCCCATTAAAATGTGACCCATTTAATACTAGCAATCATATCCATGAATTTTGTTTATATACAGAAATTTATCCAGACTATTTTTAAATGAATCTATGGTATTGGCATTCACTACCTCCTTTGGTAATGAGTTCCACAATTTTATTGCTCTTACAGTGAAAAAACGTTTCCGTTGCAGGAGATTAAATCTCCTTTCCTCCAACCTTAAATTATGACCTCTTGTCAGAAACAATTTTCTTGGAATAAAAAGAGCTTCTGCCATCTCTGTATATGGGCCTTGAATATATTTATATAAAGTAATCATGTCACCTCTCAAGCGCCTTTTTTCTAAAGAGAACAGACCCAGTTTGGCTAGCCTTTCCTCATAGGTTAATTTCTTCAATCCCCTTATTAGCTTTGTGGCCCTTCTCTGAACTTTTTCTAGTTCTGCAATATCTTTTTTAGCAATCGGTCCCCAGAACTGCACTCCAAACTCAAGGTGAGGTCTTACCAGGGCTTTATATAATGACAGAATTATGCTTTCCTCCCTTGAATCAATGCCTCTTTTAATACATGCTAGTATCTTATTAGCCTTTGAAGCCGCTGCCCTGCATTGTGCACTCATCTTTAGCTTGTTATCTATTACTACTCCCAAATCCCTTTCCTCCTGTGTTTGGCTAAGTCTTGTCCCATTTAAAAAATACGTAGCCTGCTTATTTTTACTTCCAAAATGTAGAACCTTACATTTTTCCGTATTAAATCTCATTTTCCATTCACTTGCCCATAGTTCTAATTTTAGCAAATCCCTTTGTAAAGAGAGTTCGTCCTGCTCTGACCTAATGACCTTACTTAACTTAGTATCATCTGCAAAAATAGAGATGTTGCTATTTAATCCTTGCTCCAAGTCATTTATAAAAATATTAAAAAGAACAGGGCCCAGTACTGATCCCTGGGGGACGCCACTGATTACCTTTGTCCAATCTGAGTATGATCCATTTACTACTACTCGTTGCTCCCTATCTTTTATCCAGTTATTTATCCATGAGCTAACATTTTCAGCTATTCCCAGTCCCCAATTTTGTGCATTAATCTCTCATGTGGCACTGTATCAAATGCCTTTGCAAAATCTAAGTATATCACATCAACTGATTCCCCTTTATCTATATTTTTACTTACTTCCTCGTAGAATCTAATTAGATTAGTTTGACATGATCTATTTCTCCTAAAGCCATGCTGATTAGAACTCATAATCTTGTTTACACAAATATGCTCATCAATATAATCCCTTATAATCCCTTCAAATATCTTCCCCACTATTGATGTCAGACTAACTGGTCTATAGCTTCCTGGATCATCCCTGCTTCCCTTTTTGAAGAGTGGCACCACATCAGCTTTACGCCAATCCTGGGGTACCATGCCTGAGGATAATGAGTCTTGAAAAATTAAGAGTAAAGGTTTGTCTATAACAGTGCTAAGTTCACTTAACACCCTTGGGTGTATTCCATCTGGGCCTGGAGTTTTATTTACCTTAATATTTTTTAGTTTTTTCCTGATATCCTCTAAACAAAACCCAGTTAGTGGTATGGACTGGCATGTTCTATTCTGTTCCAAAGTATCATTCAATGGTTCCTCTCTTGTGTATACTGAAGAAAAAAACTGGTTTAGTACCTCAGCCTTCTCCCTGTCATTATTTATCATGCTACCCTCCACACATTTTAATGTACCTATATTATCCTTCTTAGATTTTTTGCTATTTATGTACTTAAAGAACCTTTTAGGGTTAGACTTAGAATCCTTGGCAATTAATTTTTCATTTTCAATTTTGGCTAATTTGATTGCTTTTTTGCATGCTTTGTTACATTCCTTATAAATATTGTATGCTGAGTCTGTACTATTTTCTTTTAATAATTTAAATGCCCTACGTTTTTTCCTAATTTCTCTTAACACATTTTTATTTAGCCATAACGGCTTAGTTTTTTTATTTTTATTTTTATAACCATATGGTATGTATTGATATGTATATTTATTTAACAAATTTTTAAATATTATCCATTTATCCTCTGTATTTTTATTAGAAAATACATTGTCCCAATTTATATTATTTAATGATTTCCTTAAATCGTTGAATTTTGCTTTCTTGAAATTAAAAGTCTTAGTTAAGCCTTTAAAACACTGCATATGAAAAGAGATTTCAAATGTGACCATGTTATGATCACTTTTACCCAAATGTTCTTTAACTTCTATGTTTGATATTATATCTGTATTGTTTGATAGCACTAAATCCAATATAGCTTTACTCCTAGTTGGCTCCTCTATTGTGACAAGAAGTTATCCCTGATAACATTTAAAAATCTATCCCCCTTAGCTGAATTACTAGTTTCATTGACCCAGTTTATATCAGGGTAGTTAAAATCTCCCATAATTACAGCACTGTTATTAACAGCCTTACCTATTTGGATAAGTAGTTGAGTTTCCTCCGGGTCACTAATGTTGGGAGGCTTGTAGCATGTTCCTAGTAATATTTTTTTAGGATTTTTCCCCCCACTCTTTATTTCAACCCACAGGGTCTCTACATTGTCACTTGTATCATAAATATCTTCCCTTATTGTAGGTTTAAGGTCAGGTTTAATATACATGCAAATTCCTCCACCCCTTTTATTATTCCTGTCCCTCCTAAATAATGTATACCCCTCTAAGTTAACTGCCCAGTCATGTGAATCATCCCACCAAGTTTCAGTTATACTGATAACATCATAGTCCTCTTCTGCAACTAAGAGCGTCAGCTCCCCCATTTTACCTGTCATGCTTCTTGCATTTGTTGTCATACATTTAATTTTCATGTGCTTTCTGCTGCTACTTGGTGTACTTTCCTCTATACTTTCTAATGTGACATTTCTTAAGTCATCCCTTCCTTGAGATATTAAGGGAGTGACATATTCAGAGACTGATCTCTCTGTTCTATTTTGTTCTAATTGACCCTCCCCCCCCCTTTGCCTAGTTTAAAAGGTTCTCTAAACGTTCTACCATCCTTTCCCCCAACACACCTGCACCCAAATTTAATTTATTTAATGATAGTGTAGTGTTAGGTTTAATTGTAACTTAGGTTAGGATTTATTTTACAGGTAATTTTGCAATTATTTTAACTAGGTAGCTATTAAATAGTCAATAACTATTTAATAGCTATTGTACCTAGTTAAAATAAATACAAAGTTGCCTGTAAAATAAATATAAATCCTAAAATAGCTACAATGTAACTATTAGTTATATTGCAGCTATATTAGGGTTTATTTTACAGGTAAGTTTTTAGTTTTAAATAGGATGCATTTATTTAATTAATTTAATGATAGTGTAGTGTTAGGTGTAATTGTAACTTAGGTTAGGATTTATTTTACAGGTAAATTTGTATTTATTTTAGCTAGGTAGTTATTAAATAGTTATTAACTATTTAATAACTATTGTACCTAGTTAAAATAAATACAAAGTTGCCTGTAAAATAAATATAAATCCTAAAATAGCTACAATGTAACTATTAGTTATATTGTAGCTATCTTAGGGTTTATTTTACAGGTAAGTATTTAGTTTTAAATAGGATTCATTTATTTAATTATAGTAAATTTATTTTGTTTTATTTAAATTATATTTAAGTTAGGGGGTGTTAGGGTTAGGGTTATACTTAGGTTTAGGGGTTAATAACTTTATTATAGTAGCGGCGACGTTGGGGGCGGGAGATTAGGGGTTAATAATTGTAGGTAGGTGGCGGCGATGTTAGGGAGGGCAGATTAGGGGTTAATAAAATGTATTATAATGTTTGCGAGGCGGGAGTGCGGCGGTTTAGGGGTTAATACATTTATTATAGTGGCGGTGATGTCCGGACGGCAGATTAGGGGTCAATACTTGTAGTTAGGTTGCAACGATGTTGGGGGGGCAGATTAGGGGTTAATAACTATAATGTAGGGGTCGGCGATGTTAGGGACAGCAGATTAGGGGTTAATAGCTATACTGTAGGTGGCGGCGATGTCCGGTCGGCAGATTAGGGGTTAATACTTGTAGTTAGATTGCGGCGATGTTGGGGGGGGCAGATTAGGGGTTAATAACTATAATGTAGGGGTCTGCGTTGTTAGGGACAGCAGATTAGGGGTTAATAGCTATAATGTAGGTGGCGGCGATGTCCGTTCGGCAGATTAGGGGTTAATACTTGTAGTTAGATTGCGGCGACATTGGGGGGGCAGATTAGGGGTTAATAACTATAATGTAGGGGTCGGCGATGATAGGGACAGCAGATTAGGGGTTAATAGCTATAATGTAGGTGGCGGCGATGTCCGGTCGGCTAATTAGGGGTTAATAAGTGTAATTAGATTGCGGCGACGTTCGGAGGGGGGGGCAGATTAGGGTTAATAACTATAATGTAGGGGTCAACGATGTTAGGGACAGCAGATTAGGGGTTAATAGCTATAATGTAGGTGGGTGATGTCCGGTCAGCAGATTAGGGGTATATACTTGTAGTTAGATTGCGGCGACGTTGGTGGGGGCAGATTAGGGGTTAATAACTATAATGTAGGGGTCGGCGATGTTAGGGACAGCAGATTAGGGGTTAATAGTTATAATGTAGGTGGCGGCGATGTCCGGTCGGCAGATTAGGGGTTAATAAGTGTAGTTAGATTGCGGCGACGTTGGGGGGGGGACAGATTTGGGGTTAATAACTATAATGTAGGGGTCGGCGATGTTAGGGACAGCAGATTAGGGTTTAATAGCTATAATGTAGGTGGCGGCGATGTCCGGTCGGCAGATTAGGGGTTAATACTTGTAGTTAGATTGCGGCAATGTTGGGGGGGGGGCAGATTAGGGGTTAATAACTATAATGTAGGGGTCGGTGATGTTAGGGACAGCAGATTAGGGGTTAATAGCTATAATGTAGGTTGCGGCGATGTCCGTTCGGCAGATTAGGGGTTAAATAATTTTATTATAGGGTTTGTGATGTGGGGGGGCCTCGGTTTAGTGGTTCATAGGTAGTTTATGGGTGTTAGTGTACTTTGTATCACTCAGTAGTTAAGAGCTTTATATTCCGGTGTTAGCCCATAAAGCTCTTAACTACTGACTTTATTCGGTAGATTCGGATGGCCGTGTATTACACTAGTACTATTTACACCTAATATACAGTACATAATACTAGTCTAATACACAGCATATCCCACCTAAAAGATACCGAATTTCCGAATTTCGGAACCGAATCGAACCGAATAGAACCGAATTCAGCCGAATTCGAATAAATCTGAAACAAATTCATTCAAATTTTGCCGAATTCGAATCGATCTGAAACGAAATTCGAAAAGTCCAAATCGATCCGAAACGAAAACAAACCAAATTTTTTAGCCATGCACATATCTAATATTCACTAACATGGCGTCCAGGCGACTACCTAAAAATGAGAAGCTCACTAAAAGTGCAGCACCGCTTTCTGCAAGCAAATTTTTTCAGCTCCCAGACACAGCAAATAACTCTGTGCTTAACACTACAATGCCTGCTGAGACTCTCACAGAATCGCCCAGCCATACATAACAACAGGTGGCTGCTTCATACATATCACAACTAAAGCAAACCTGCCATCCAAAGAAGACTTTGCTTCATTGAAATCACTGATTACTACATAACTCACATCTATGCGAAAGGATATTAATGTCCTAGGAACCAGAGTAGAGGAAGTGGAGGATATGCAAACTATTATTAATGAGATGATGGGAGCTTTCGACACACACACAAATGTACAAGCCTCTCAAATAGAGTCCATACAAGAAAAATTTGAAGACCTTGAAAACCGCAGTAGGAGTACAGGTTTTTCAAAGACTTTCCTGCGCTGCCTAGGTGTTGACTAGCCCTAACTCCTGAAATATCAACCCCTGTTTGATATTGGATTAGTTTGTGCAAAAGAGAGTTTAAGAGTTTGGGGGTGCAAATAAATGCTGCAACTAAAGAAATGAGTTGGAATAAGTTACTATATGTTTAAAATTGATTAAATTTGTATTCGGTCAATTCAATATAATGATAGACATATAATTGGTAAATATTATCCTTTATTTTAATGCAAGTTTATCTATAACAAGTTGATCTATAAAAAGTACAAATGTTCTTCTAAAAACAGTTCATCGGAATTTTGTAAAAATCTTGTTAAAATATATTATTAAAAAATAATAAAGATACATAAAGATCATATAATGGTGTAGTGAGATTTCAAGTGATTGTGTGAGGAATATAAGAAGGGCTTCTTTTGTCTACATATGTAGCGATCTTACTCAGAGAGGTGCATAAGTTTTCGAAAAAATATATATTTTCCTATAGATGTAGTCAATAATGATCTGTTTGGTTATATACGCAAAAACACCTAGTTCATCAAAACCTAGTGTAGTGTAGACAAACTTTCAGTTCACAATAGTTACACGTCAATAGGAATAGTTGGTTACTAATTGTTAATATGTACTAAATATGTACTAATTCGGCTCCTCTAGGTATACATACATGTAATCTATGTAAAAAACATGTGTGGAGAACGGTCAGTTTAACATGTGTGGAGAACGGTCAGTTTAAAAGCAGTTTAAAAACAAGGTTCTTTGGTTGTGATAGTTAAATTCTTATGTAAACATGATATTTATGCTAACATGATATTTGTGCAGCAGAATGCAGTCGGCCGACTGGAATGGATAGCTCGTTCAAACAGAAAGAACCGTTTGTAGTCTTTTTACGGTATAATGAGTTTGCTATTTGTTAACAATAGTCTGATGTACGTTGCCCGGGTTGTTAATTGTTATGTTGCCAGAGCTCTACGGATTAGGAGCACATAGTGAGAAGTAAGGAACGATAGTTTTACTTACTTGAATGCTCCTAACCGATTCTGGAGCCTGGATGCAGATGAAAATAAAAAATGTTACTTTGTATATCCTTCTGCTCAGTAGATGATGCTGAGGGTAGCTTCTTTTGATGTCCTCAGATGTATTATATCCGTCTTTGCTTACAGCTTAGGTGTGGCGGCTCAATTGTAGTCCTCCAGTCCGCTCACAAATAGCGGCTACTTTGTTGCAGAACTGTAAGTGCTGGTTTTTGAAATCGCGGTCTCTTACTTAACAAAGTTCAGAGTAGTTTATACCAGCGATAGTCTTGTAGGTATCCTTGGGGACACAGTAGAAAGTGTTTTTAAATGGCAGTAGTGTGCTACGCGTTTCGGCCGTTAACTTTGGCCTTTTTCAAGCTCGACTACTGCATTACTTCTTGGCGGGCTTTTTATACCCTATTTCAGATTTTACAATGGTCATGTAATTGAATAATAATTGAATAATAATTTCATTGCTATTTCAAATACTGATGCAATTTGTCTCATATGTAATCAATTAATTAATTTGCTACATTGTTTTTGTGAATCAAACATCTACAGAAAGTGTTGGTTTTGAACAAGTGTTTAAATTAGTGTTTAAATTAGATTAAATCTATGCTTGGAACATATTTGTTTAGTGTTATAATGTGGCGACTACAGCTTGTCAGCTCAAAAGATTTTTTTATATCTTTTTTTTTTGCTCATTTTGTTGTTAAATTTTTCATTTTCTATCGTTTGTTGAAGAACATTTCAAAAATTATTAATTTACACAAATATATAAAAAAGTTTGTAGGAACTCTTAAAAGACTCTGTTTAAAAATATCTAAGAGCACTCATAAATAAAAATAAAAATAAAAATAAACATGTCAGAAAAAAGTATTATTTTGAAAAAATCTATTTTGGATTCATGGGCTAATATTCTGTAATTCTATGTGTAGAAGAATACCACTAGAGGTATTTATTAAAATCAAGTGATGGAATTAATTGTTATATAGTTTTGTTGCATATTTCTCTCTATTCTTTTAGGAAGCTATTCAAATTGAAGTCTATGTTCAAACCTTTGGGTTGAAGTGTCTGCAGTTGGAAATCCATTTCGCTTCTGCTTGCATTAATCTATTAGATTGGTTCCCTCCCCTATAATCACTTCCTATTTTTTCTATAACTGTGAAGGTGAAAAATTTTAAGTTACTATTATTGCATAATCTGAAATGCTTAGGAACTGGAAGCTCCAGATTTCTTTTTTCTTCTGAATTTTCTATAGATAATATGTGCTCTCTTAGGCCTAGATTTAGAGTTCGGCGGTAGCCGTCAAAACCAGCGTTAGAGGCTCCTAACGCTGGTTTTGGGCGCCCGCTGGTATTTGGAGTCAGTGATTAAAGGGTCTAACGCTCACTTTGCAGCCGCGACTTTTCCATACCGCAGATCCCCCTACGCCATTTGCGTAGCCTATCTTTTCAATGGGATCTTTCTAACGCTGGTATTTAGAGTCGTTTCTGCAGTGAGCGTTAGAGCTCTAACGACAAGATTCCAGCCGCCTGAAAATAGCAGGAGTTAAGAGCTTTCTGGCTAACGCCGGTTTATAAAGCTCTTAACTACTGTACCCTAAAGTACACTAACACCCATAAACTACCTATGTACCCCTAAACCGAGCTCCCCCCACACCGCCGCCACTCGATTAAAATTTTTAACCCCTAATCTGCCGACCGCCACCTACGTTATACTTATGTACCCCTAATCTGCTGCCCCTAACCCCGCCGACCCCTGTATTATATTTATTCACCCCTAACCTGCCCCCCACAACGTCGCCGCCAGCTACTTACAATAATTAACCCCTAATCTTCCGACCGCAAATCGCCGCCACCTACGTTATCCCTATGTACCCCTAATCTGCTGCCCCTAACCCCGCCGACCCCTATATTATATTTATTAACCCCTAACCTGCCCCCCACAACGTCGCCGCCAGCTACTTACAATAATTAACCCCTAATCTTCCGACCGCAAATCACCGCCACCTACGTTATCCCTATGTACCCCTAATCTGCTGCCCCTAACACCGCCGACCCCTATATTATATTTATTAACCCCTAATCTGCCCCCCTCAACGTCGCCGACACCTGCCTACACTTATTAACCCCTAATCTGCCGAGCGGACCTGAGCGCTACTATAATAAAGTTATTAACCCCTAATCCGCCTCACTAACCCGATCATAAATAGTATTAACCCCTAATCTGCCCTCCCTAACATCGCCGACACCTACCTTCAATTATTAACCCCTAAACTTCCGATCGGAGCTCACCGCTATTCTAATAAATGGATTAACCCCTAAAGCTAAGTCTAACCCTAACACTAACACCCCCCTAAGTTAAATATAATTTTTATCTAACGAAATTAATTAACTCTTATTAAATAAATTATTCATATTTAAAGCTAAATACTTACCTGTAAAATAAATCCTAATATAGCTACAATATAAATTATAATTATATTATAGCTATTTTAGGATTAATATTTATTTTACAGGCAACTTTGTAATTATTTTAACCAGGTACAATAGCTATTAAATAGTTAAGAACTATTTAATAGTTACCTAGTTAAAATAATAACAAATTTACCTGTAAAATAAATCCTAACCTAAGTTATAATTAAACCTAACACTACCCTATCAATAAAATAATTAAATAAACTACCTACAATTACCTACAATTAACCTAACACTACACTATCAATAAATTAATTAAACACAATTGCTACAAATAAATACAATTAAATAAACTAGCTAAAGTACAAAAAATAAAAAAGAACTAAGTTACAGAAAATAAAAAAATATTTACAAACATAAGAAAAATATTACAACAATTTTAAACTAATTACACCTACTCTAAGCCCCCTAATAAAATAACAAAGCCCCCCAAAATAAAAAATTCCCTACCCTATTCTAAATTAAAAAGGTTACAAGCTCTTTTACCTTACCAGCCCTGAACAGGGCCCTTTGCGGGGCATGCCCCAAGAATTTCAGCTCTTTTGCCTGTAAAAGAATAAATACAATACCCCCCCCCCAACATTACAACCCACCACCCACATACCCCTAATCTAACCCAAACCCCCCTTAAATAAACCTAACACTAAGCCCCTGAAGATCTTCCTACCTTGTCTTCACCATCCAGGTATCACCGATCCGTCCTGGCTCCAAGATCTTCATCCAACCCAAGCGGGGGTTGGCGATCCATAATCCGGTCCAGAAGAGGCTCCAAAGTCTTCCTCCTATCCGGCAAGAAGAGGACATCCGGACCGGCAAACATCTTCTCCAAGCGGCATCTTCGATCTTCTTCCATCCGGTGCGGAGCGGGTCCATCTTGAAGCAGGCGACGCGGATCCATCCTCTTCTTCCGATGTCTCCCGACTAATGACGGTTCCTTTAAGGGACGTCATCCAAGATGGCGTCCCTCGAATTCCGATTGGCTGATAGGATTCTATCAGCCAATCGGAATTAAGGTAGGAATTTTCTGATTGGCTGATGGAATCAGCCAATCAGAATCAAGTTCAATCCGATTGGCTGATCCAATCAGCCAATCAGATTGAGCTCGCATTCTATTGGCTGTTCCGATCAGCCAATAGAATGCGAGCTCAATCTGATTGGCTGATGGGATCGGCCAATCGGATTGAACTAGATTCTGATTGGCTGATTCCATCAGCCAATCAGAAAATTCCTACCTTAATTCCGATTGGCTGATAGAATCCTATCAGCCAATCGGAATTCGAGGGACGCCATCTTGGATGACGTCCCTTAAAGGAACAGTCATTCGTCGTTCAGTCGTCGGTCCGGATGGATGTTCCGCGCTGGAGGTCTTCAGGATCCTGCCACTTCGCTCCGGATGGAAGAAGATCGAAGATGCCGCTTGGAGAAGATGTTTGCCGGTCCGGATGTCCTCTTCTTGCCGGATAGGAGGAAGACTTTGGAGCCTCTTCTGGACCTCTTCAGCACCGGATTATGGATCGCCAACCCCCGCTTGGGTTGGATGAAGATCTTGGAGCCAGGACGGATCGGTGATACCTGGATGGTGAAGACAAGGTAGGAAGATCTTCAGGGGCTTAGTGTTAGGTTTATTTAAGGGGGGTTTGGGTTAGATTAGGGGTATGTGGGTGGTGGGTTGTAATGTTGGGGGGGGGGTATTGTATTTATTCTTTTACAGGCAAAAGAGCTGAAATTCTTGGGGCATGCCCCGCAAAGGGCCCTGTTCAGGGCTGGTAAGGTAAAAGAGCTTGTAACCTTTTTAATTTAGAATAGGGTAGGGAATTTTTTATTTTGGGGGGCTTTGTTATTTTATTAGGGGGCTTAGAGTAGGTGTAATTAGTTTAAAATTGTTGTAATATTTTTCTTATGTTTGTAAATATTTTTTTATTTTCTGTAACTTAGTTCTTTTTTATTTTTTGTACTTTAGCTAGTTTATTTAATTGTATTTATTTGTAGCAATTGTGTTTAATTTATTTATTGATAGTGTAGTGTTAGGTTAATTGTAGGTAATTGTAGGTAGTTTATTTAATTATTTTATTGATAGGGTAGTGTTAGGTTTAATTATAACTTAGGTTAGGATTTATTTTACAGGTAAATTTGTTATTATTTTAACTAGGTAACTATTAAATAGTTCTTAACTATTTAATAGCTATTGTACCTGGTTAAAATAATTACAAAGTTGCCTGTAAAATAAATATTAATCCTAAAATAGCTATAATATAATTATAATTTATATTGTAGCTATATTAGGATTTATTTTACAGGTAAGTATTTAGCTTTAAATAGGAATAATTTATTTAATAAGAGATAATTAATTTCGTTAGATGTAAATTATATTTAACTTAGGGGGGTGTTAGTGTTAGGGTTAGACTTAGCTTTAGGGGTTAATACATTTATTAGAATAGCGGTGAGCTCCGATCGGAAGTTTAGGGGTTAATAATTGAAGGTAGGTGTCGGCGATGTTAGGGAGGGCAGATTAGGGGTTAATACTATTTATGATAGGGTTAGTGAGGCGGATTAGGGGTTAATAACTTTATTATAGTAGCGCTCAGGTCCGCTCGGCAGATTAGGGGTTAATAAGTGTAGGTAGGTGTCGGCGACGTTGTGGGGGGCAGATTAGGGGTTAATAAATATAACATAGGGGTCGGCGATGTTAGGGCAGCAGATTAGGGGTACATAGGGATAACGTAGGTGGCGGCGTTTTACGGAGCGGCAGATTAGGGAGTTAAAAAAAATATGCAGGGTGTCAGCGATAGCGGGGGCGGCAGATTAGGGGTTAATAAGTGTAAGATTAGGGGTGTTTAGATTCGGGGGTACATGTTAGGGTGTTAGGTGCAGACGTAGGAAGTGTTTCCCCATAGGAATCAATGGGGCTGCGTTAGGAGCTGAACGCTGCTTTTTTGCAGGTGTTAGGTTTTTTTTTCAGCTCAAACAGTCCCATTGTTTCCTATGGGAGAATCGTGCACGAGCACGTTTTTGAGGCCGGCCGCGTCCGTAAGCAACTCTGGTATCGAGAGTTGCTTTTGCGGTAAAAATGCTCTACGCTCCTTTTTTGGAGCCTAACGCAGCATTTGTTTTAACTCTCGATACCAGAGTTAAATTTATGGTGCGGCCAGAAAAAAGCCTGCGGAGCGTTAACAGCCCTTTTACCGGCCGAACTCCAAATCTAGGCCTTAGTCTTTCCCTTACTGTTCTCTCAGTTTCTCCAGTGTATTGGATATTACATTTCTTACATTCTATCAGGTAGATTACGTTTTTGTCCATACACCTTATGGTGTTTTTAATTTTGTATTCTTTTTTAGTAATATTAGAAGTGAATGTATGGGTTCTCTTTGAATGTCTGCATGCTTTACATATATGGCAGGGGTAGAACCCTTTTAAATCAGATCCTAAAACTCCTTTTTCTATTTCTTTTCTTTTAGTGTTTTTCATTGAAGGGGCCAGTCTATTTTTTAGGGTGTTTGCTTTTCTGTATACAAATTTTGGTTTTGGAGGAAGGTGTTGGCCAATATCTGGATCATAGCTTAAGATATACCAATGTTTGCGAATAATTTTTTCTATTATGTGTTTATCTTCAGCATATTGGGTGATAAATGGGATGTTTATTTTATCACCAGTGATGTTGCATTTATTTTTCTTATTCGTATTATTTAGAATATCTGTTCTATTAATCTTTCTTACTTCTTCTAGATTTCTCTCTATATTTTGTGTATCGTATCCCCTGTCTATAAATTTTTGTTTAAAAACTGAGCTTTGTTGTTCAAAAGTATCGGGGTCATTACAATTTCTTTTCAATCTTAAAAACTGTCCTTTGGGAATATTTTGTTTCCATTTTTTCAAGTGACAACTTTCCCAATGGATATAGTTGTTCGCATCTACTTCCTTAAAATATTTTTTTGTATTTAGTTTGTCTCCATTTGGTGAGATTTCTAGATCTAGATCATTTATTTTTGTCTTATTAAAATTATATGTAAATGTAAGGTTCTTATCGTTGTTATTCATATTTTGGATACATTGTATCAAGTCATTTTCATCCCCTGTCCATATAAAAAAGAGATCATCTATGTATCTTTTATAAATTAAAAATTTTTCTTTAAAAGCACTATTGTTGATAAAATTATTTTCCCATAAAACCCATGAACAGGTTTGCGTAGCTGGGGGCAAATTTTGTGCCCATCGCAGTTCCGCAAACCTGTTCATAGAAACTACCATCATATAAAAAGTAATTGTGTGTTAGGATAAAATTTATACCATCTAAAATAAATTCAATTTGGTCTTGTGGCATTTCACCCTCCTTGTTGAGAAAATGTTTTACTGCACATATTCCATCTGAGTGTTGTATGCTGGTGTATAGTGATGAGACATCACATGTCACTAGTAAATAATTTGGTTTCCAATGAATGTTCTCTAGGATTTTTAAAATACTAGTTGAATCTTTCAGATAAGAATCTAGGTTTTTTACATGTTGTTGAAGAAACTTGTCTATATATGCTGAGAGATATGATGTAAGGGAGTTAATACCCGAAATTATTGGGCGGCCCTGGTGGGTTTTCTTTGTTTTTATGTATTTTTGGAAGTGCATATATAATAGGGATTTTAGGGTAATTAGGGTATAGGAAATTGTATTCTTTGTCTGTGATTATTCCTATAGTTTTTGCCTTTTCTAGATGGTTTTTTAGGAAAATTTGGTAAACTCTTGTAGGATTTGTTATCATTTTTTTATATGTATCTGTGTCGTTTAGTAGTTTAAATATCATATCATCATATTGAGATTTGTCTAGTATCACAATACCCCACCCCTTTATCAGCAGGTTTTATAATAATTTCATTGTTCTTTTCTAATTCTGTTATGAGTAATTTTTGTTTCCTTGTAAGGTTTTGTTTACTATTTTTCTTATTAGCTATATTTGTTATATCTGTTGTAATTAGTTTTTCGAATGTGTCTATATATTTGCCCTTCTCATTCTTAGGGTAAAAGTTAGATTTCTTTTTCAAATCAGTATGTATGAAACCCTTATCATCTTTGTGGAAGGTTTTCATTTCAATTGTATTAGGGTTTGTTTTTGAGTTACATGCTCCTTCATTTATGATCGCTTTTTCAACTGGATTTTTTATAAAATATTTCTTTAGTGTTAGGTTTCGAACAAAATTTATGTGCTTCTATAAATGTGTTAAATTTGTCAATGGTTTTAGTTGGGGCAAACGATAGTCCCTTACTAAGTATTTGATTTTGGTTTTCATTTAATTTTAGTTTGCTTAAATTATATATTCCTTGTTCTTGTGTATCTATTTCTTTCTTTTCAGTTCTTGGAATTGGGTCTTTTTGTGGATAATATTGTTCTTTTTAGTTCTTTTTTGATCTACCTCCTCTAGTTCCCCTCTTTCCGAATGCCTTCTTTTTCTTCTGCCTGAACTTTGTTGGGGGCCTATTTCTAAAAAATCTTGTGACTTTTTGGAGCTATTTTTAGTTTATTTCTTATTTGGTCTTCATCTTTATTATCAGATCTATCTTCTGGTTCGTACCGGTCTAAGGCTGAGAACCTATTGTAGTTGTTGTAGCTATTATAGCTGTTGTATGGTCTGTTATATGTATTTTGGTAATCGTAATAGTTATTGGTTTGTTGTTCATGTGTTCTTAAATGTCCACTGTTGGTTGGTCTGTTATATGTATTTCTATGTTCATGGTAATTGTTAGGTTCAGGTTCAAATGTTCTTGAATGTTCAAAAGTTCTTCTGCTGTATGTACCCCAATCGTTTCGCCAATTGTTTGGTTGTGTGTGTTGTAGTTTTTTTTTAATTAAAATTATGTGTGTTGTAATTTTGATACTGTTGTCTTTTTTTCATATTTATTCTGATTGTAATTTCCTTTTTTATATTCCACCTTTTGCCATGAAGGTCTTAGGTTAGGATTGTTCTGATTTGTTTGTTCTCTATCTGTCACGTAAGGCCTGTGTTGTTCGTTTTTTTTCTTTTATGTCTGTATTCATATTCGCTACTGTTTTTTCCGCTTTTATAGCCTCTCCATTTGTGGCTTATATACTCCTCACCATTTGGTTCTTTTTAATAAGCCTGATAGTCTATTTTATCTCTTTCAAATTTTTTAAATTTATTATCTACTAACTCCTGTTTGGATTTTATCAGTAATTGTTTTATTTCTTCCTCTCTTTTTTTATATTCATTTATCTCTTTAAAGTCCCTTATTTTACTTTCAATTTCATTGATCTCATTTCCTAATTGTAGTAATTGATCTTCCCTGTATTCTTTGATAAGGTTCATTAGTTTAAAAGATGTTTCCTCTAATATGTCTCTCCATTTTTTCTTGAAGTTGGAATCTATATTTTTAAAAGAGCATTTTTTTTTTAATTCTTAGTCCCCTAGGGACTCTTTTGTTGCTTAAATATTAATTTAGGAATATGCACTCTGTTTTATGTCTCATCTGTAAAATGAGTTTTGTTTCCAGGGTGTTTAAGTATTCTCTCATTTTGTCTATATTTTTATTCTTTGGTTCAATTGTTTGCCTTCCTTCTTCGAATATATTGTGTATATTGTCATAAATATGAGATCGTAAGTCGAAAATGTTCTCTTTCTTGTGTGTACTACTTTTATTTTTACTTTTATAGTGTTCACTAGTTTGTATTTCAATTATATCATCGTTTTCTATGGCTGCTGCAGTACTCATTTTTACGGGGTTCTTTAAAGTAAAAGCAAAAAGTACAGGTTTTTCAAAGACTTTCCTGCGCTGCCTAGGTGTTGACTAGCCCTAACTCCTGAAATATCAATCCCTGTTTGATATTGGATTAGTTTGTGCAAAAGAGAGTTTAAGAGTTTGGGGCGCAAATAAATGCTGCAACTAAAGAAATGAGTTGGAATAAGTTACTATATGTTTAAAATTGATTAAATTTGTATTCGGTCAATTCAATATAATGATAGACATATAATTGGTAAATATTATCCTTTATTTTAATGCAAGTTTATCTATAACAAGTTGATCTATAAAAAGTACAAATGTTCTTCTAAAAACAGTTCATCGGAATTTTGTAAAAATCTTGTTAAAATATATTATTAAAAAATAATAAAGATACATAAAGATCATATAATGGTGTAGTGAGATTTCAAGTGATTGTGTGAGGAATATAAAAAGGGCTTCTTTTGTCTACATATGTAGCGATCTTACTCAGAGAGGTGCATAAGTTTTCGAAAAAAATATATATTTTCCTATAGATGTAGTCAATAATGATCTGTTTGGTTATATACGCAAAAACACCTAGTTCATCAAAACCTAGTGTAGTGTAGACAAACTTTCAGTTCACAATAGTTACACGTCAATAGGAATAGTTGGTTACTAATTGTTAATATGTACTAAATATGTACTAATTCGGCTCCTCTAGGTATACATACATGTAATCTATGTAAAAAACATGTGTGGAGAACGGTCAGTTTAACATGTGTGGAGAACGGTCAGTTTAAAAGCAGTTTAAAAACAAGGTTCTTTGGTTGTGATAGTTAAATTCTTATGTAAACATGATATTTATGCTAACATGATATTTGTGCAGCAGAATGCAGTCGGCCGACTGGAATGGATAGCTCGTTCAAACAGAAAGAAACCGTTTTGTAGTCTTTTTACGGTATGATGAGTTTGCTATTTGTTAACAATAGTCTGATGTACGTTGCCCGGGTTGTTAATTGTTATGTTGCCAGAGCTCTACGGATTAGGAGCACATAGTGAGAAGTAAGGAATGATACTTTTACTTACTTGAATGTTCCTAACCAATTCTGGAGCCTGGATGCAGATGAAAATAAAAAATGTTACTTTGTATATCCTTCTGCTCAGTAGATGATGCTGAGGGTAGCTTCTTTTGATGTCCTCAGATGTATTAAATCCGTCTTTGCTTACAGCTTAGGTGTGGCGGCTCAATTGTAGTCCTCCAGTCCGCTCACAAATAGCGGCTACTTTGTTGCAGAACTGTAAGTGCTGGTTTTTGAAATCGCGGTCTCTTACTTAACAAAGTTCAGAGTAGTTTATACCAGCGATAGTCTTGTAGGTATCCTTGGGGACACAGTAGAAAGTGTTTTTAAATGGCAGTAGTGTGCTATGCGTTTCGGCCGTTAACTTTGGCCTTTTTCAAGCTAGACTACTGCATTACTTCTTGGCGGGCTTTTTATACCCTATTTCAGTTTTTTACAACGGTCATGTAATTGAATAATAATTGAATAATAATTTCATTGCTATTTCAAATACTGATGCAATTTGTCTCATATGTAATCAATTAATTAATTTGCTATATTGTTTTTGTGAATCAAACATCTACAGAAAGTGTTGGTTTTGAACAAGTGTTTAAGTGGGTACACAGAGCCCTTTGTCCCCCACCTCCCAGCTGTGCACCCCCTAGAGACGTCATTATCAAATTCCTGAAATTCACAGATAGAGAAGAAATCTGGAACAAAGCACGACAGTCGCGGAACATATCTTACTTGGATCACTCGCTGCAGATCTACCCGGACTTATGTCCAAGCACTTTACAGTGCAGGAGAGAAGTTTGCTTCATCACTACAACTCTGCAGGAAAAGAACATCAAGTATAGATGGGGATGCCCATTTATCTTGGTAGTACTCAATGAGGGTCATACCCACACCTATAGAGGGCCACAGGACCTGGAATCCTTTTCCAAAGGTCTAGGACTGTCATTTCAACCCCCACATCCCTTTGAAATACCATCAGATCCTACAGTGAGGCCGACACAACCCAAGACGAGCACACCATGGCACAGAGTTGTTAACAAGAAAAAAAAGGACAGCTCCAAAACGTGATATTTGGATGAAACTACTTGATGGGTATCCAGCTTATCATGGTGGATTTATGCGGACAGTTACTGTTGTTTTGTCTCCTTTCTTAGAAAGAAGAGGGTTCCTTAGTTAAGAGGGACGTTCTGATTAATGGACATGCTATAAAGACAATATAGGTGTTGATAGTACGTACATAGCAATGTGGTTACATTAAATGTTTACTTCTGCTGTTATTTAGTTATAAAATGAATAAGTAGAAGCACTGTGTACCTTAACCTCAGGGTCAAAAAATGATATGCTACACTGCAACAGTGCCCAAGTATAATATGTTAGACTAACAGTTATAAAAAAGGTTATATCTTCACCCGGGTCCCAGTACTCGGCCAACCCTTTTTGTGCCTATACTTAATATGTTTGAGGGAATGTGTTTAATTCCTTCACTTGACAGTTTTACATGTGTTTTTAATTATTTGTTTACTGTTTATGTTGTTTTTGTTGTTGTTTTTTTTTTTTCACAATGTGATTGCCCGACCAACATCCCACTACCAGATGCACCACACTGTGACATTTTCTACACCTTACACCCCTTTTAGAACCACCCTACACTCATATGAGTCATATTTCCTAGATAATGCTGACTACAGGCTAACTATCATACTGAAAAACCATGGTCTCTAATAAGATTCCATTGAACATACTAACAGTTAACGCACAGGGTCTGAACAGCCCAAATAAAAGGAGTATTGCCCTTAGGGATTTTAAAGCTCACAAAGGAGATATAATTTTGGTCCAAGAAACCCCACTTCCTCTATAAGAAGGAGCCTAAAACATTCAATTACAAATTCGGGGAGGCACATTACGCATCTAACCATACTAAAACCAACGGGGTTGGGATATTAATCAGACAAGGCATACCCTTTACTTAACTCAACCAAACACAAAGGTAGATATTTGATCTAAGTCAGTAAATTATATAATACAATGGTCACTCTGGTTTGTACATATGCCCCCAACGTCCAACAGGACCAATTTTTCAAACGCCTATCTGATACTATATTGGAAGTAAAGAAAGGCCTGTTGATTTTGGGGGGAAATTTAATGTCTCCCTTACCACTGACCTAGATACTTCAAACAGACTCTCTTCGACACCAAATAAATTACTACACAGAGTTAAACAAACATCTCAGGGACTTAGCTGTACATGATGTATGGAGGGATACATCCCACAGGCGTACGGCAATATACTTTTTTCTCATTCCCACACTCTCACTTCTCACAAATCGATTATATATTTTTAGATGTGTCATGTTTATCCATGGCTGTTAGATCCCTAATATCCCCCACAGGTTGGACAGACCACTCACTGGTGAGCTGCTCAATTGACTGGCCATCAGCTCCATACACCACATTTGTCTGGAAACTAGATAATGATTTACTGGACCACCCCTTATACCTAGAAAAGATTTAGGCGCGCCTCCAAGAATACTTTAATCTCAACATATCCTCAATAAGTGACTTTAGACTCATTTGGGAGGCACATAAGAGCACTTTCAGAGGGGACCTTATTAGCATGCAGTCTCAAAGACACAAACAGCAACACATAGCACTACAGACCGCACTAATTGGCGTCACTGATATTGAAGAGAAACTCAAACTCTTACCGACTGATGAAAGTCTGAAAAAAGACCTCCAAATACAGAGATCAGTAGTCAATTCTTTATTAGAAAAAGAATGCAAACAACTAGCACTCAAACTATGACAAACTCATTACAACAGTTGATTATAGATGTAGCAGACTACTAGCCCGTAAAACTGAGATGACAAACCAATAGATCACACATACTGTCCATTATCAGACAGGGTCAAGATACAGCTTACTCCACGCATATTATGAGTCCTTATATAACTTATCAGACCCTATGCAAAATGACCCACCTAAAGCTACATTTATAGAATCCTTTTTGAAAGACCTCCCCATACCCACATTAACGCAAGCTCAGGAAGAGATACTCAACTCCTCTTTTATGTTGGAGGAGTTGATGTTGGCCATAAAGGACTTGCCACTGGGAAAGCACCAGGACCAGATGGCTTTACCCAACTACTATTATAAAAAATACAGGAAAATACTAGCCCCCACACTTTCTAACCCTCTTTAACTCCATCTCTTAAACAAATCCATTCCCTAGTGATTCACTAACCGCACACATCTCACTGATTCCAAAAGAAGGCAAAGACCCACAATAGGGTAGAGAATTACAGACCTATTTCTCTATTAAACACAGACGTGAAAATTTATGCCAAGTTACTAGTGACCTGATTGAATGTCTTACTCCCGAACTTAATACACGCTGACCAAGTGGGCTTTGTCCCTACAAGAGAAGCCAAGGACAATAAGGTACGGGTCTATAGACTTAATCGACTATGTTAATACATGCTCCATCCCCACAGTAATAGTCTCTACTGACACGGAAAAGGTGTTTGATCGGGTTTGCTGGGTTTTGATCGGGTTTGCTGGCATTTCCTATGAACGGTTTTTATTGCACATGGGTCTGGGCGCGACATTCGTTGACAAAATATTTGCCATGTACACGGCCCTAACAGCTAGGGTTCGGGTAAATGGATCCCTTTCAGCACCTTTTAAAATATCCAACTGAACCAGACAGGGATGCCCATTATTCCCACTGCTATTTGCCTGTGTAATTGAGATCTTAGCATTAAAAATTAGATCAAAGCCTGACATCACAGGAGTTCAGATTAAAGAGCACCATCATAAGCTCATGCTATACGCGGATGATGTGCTCTTTTTCTTAACAAATCCAGTACAATCTATTCCAAACTTTCTACACCAACTAGATACATTTGGAAAGTTCTCAAATTTCCTTATTGTCATGCCGCGCCGACTCTAGCCATTGCTAGGGGCTCGGCGTCTCCTTCCTGCTCATTTTGCCAGGGGCAGTGTCGAACCTGGCGTCTCCTTCCTGCTCGCTGCCAGGGGCAGTGTCGGCTCAGGATGCGTGCGGGACTGACGTCATCGCTGCACATTCCTGCTGCTGGGAGCTCTCTGGCGTGAATCCTGCACCTATTTAAACCTGCACTAACGATCTGTCACTGCCCAAGTATAGGTGTTACTCTGTGTGCTCTTGGGTGTGACAGATCGTTCTATACCATTGTTGCTGATCCTGCCTGTTACTGACTACTCTACATGCCTTAACCCCTTAACTGCTGGACTGATCTTTTGTTTCTGAACCTGCCTGTTGCTGACTACTCTGCCTGTTTGTCCCCTGAATTGCTGGATTGATTTACTGCTGCTGAACTCTGCCTGTCTGACTACTCTGTCTGTTTGTCCCCTGAATTGCTGGATTGATTTACTGCTGCTGAACTCTGCCTGTCTGACTACTCTGCCTGTTTAACCCCTAAATTGCTGGTCTGATATAATGTTGCCATACCCTGCCTGCCTTGACCATTCTAGTGGTGTGCCCCTTGGACTGCTTTACTGTTGCCGAACCCTACCTGCCTTGACCATTCTAGTGGTGTGCCCTTTGACTGCTTTACTGTTGCCGAACCCTGCCCTGCCTTGACCATTCTAGTGGTGTGTCCTTGGACTGCTCTGCTGTTGCCGCTGGGGACTGTCCTGCTTGTGGTGAGTGCCGCTCTCCTCATCTTCCTAACTTTCTCTGCTCTGGGATATTCCCTATCATCCGGCTCAACGCCGGGGTAACAAGACTACTGGCCGAGTTCGGTCTGATAGAGGAGTACCCCACAAGCATTACATTATACTTGGGCCATGCAGCCAGATGAGGTGGCACAAGCTGTTTATCTTCAGGGACAGATGTTGGGAATCCATACCACACAGTTGCAGAATATGGATTCCAAGCTAGAAGCTATTACCGCTCAGCTCTCCTTACTAGTTGCAGCGAGGGATGCCGCTCCTGTTGCTACACCACCAGTCCCTACTCCCAGTACTTTGACTTCCTCCTCTGCTTCTTGAAGCATACCCCGGATACCCTTGCCTGACAAGCTTGAAGGTACTACTGATTGCAGGGGCTTTCTAAACCAATGCAGGCTGCACTTCCGCAACGATCCTCACACCTTTCAGTCTCATCAGTCAAGGGTGACCTTTATCATTTATTTGCTAAAGGACAAGACCTAGCCTGGGTCTCTACTACACTCCTGCATGATGCTGATGAGTTCATATCTGCTTTGTCTTCTGTGTTTGGGACTTCTGGCCGTACCTCTGCTGTAGAATATTCTCTCCTGGATCTCAGCCAGGGTAATAAAACTGTGGCACAATTTGCCATTGAGTTCCGCACATTGGCACTTGAAACCACCTGGGGTTGGCAGTGCTCTCAAGGTAGCCTTTAGGAGGGGGTCTCACATGAATGCATCAAAGATGAACTCACTTATCATGATATACCTTCTTCTTTAGATGACTTTATAGCGCTTTTTATCAATCTGGACTCTCGCTTTCAGGAAAGGCAAGCCGAGAGAGACAGAACAAGGAGGGTCCTTCCCTCCTGTCCTCCTATTTGCCCAGTTTCTACAGCATCCACTACCCCTTCAGCAGCTCCAGTTACCTCGGTAGAGGAACCCATGGATTTCTCCTCCTTCAAACCCTCAGAGTCTGAAAGGCAGAGAAGAAGGAGACTGAGGCTATGTTTTTATTGTGGATTTAACACCCACCAACTAAAGGACTGTGATGTTCGGCCGGGAAAAGCCAATGCTTAGAGGATAACACTGGGGGTACCTCTAAGCATGGTCTCAACTAAATCCCCTCACTCTTCTCGGATCCTGGTACCTGTTACCCTTACTTTCCTTCAGAATACAGTCCACACTCAAGCCTTCATTGATTCAGGGCCCAGGGGCAGCTGGAAACTTCCTGGATCACCGTTTAATGATTCAAGCTGGTTTGCCTCTTCTACAGAAAAGACATTGTCTCAAAATAACTACCCTGGATGGAACCCCCCCTTGGTTCGGGCCTGATTCATTTCGAGTCAGCATCCCTGACCCTGACTGTGGGAGTCCTCCACACTGAACAGCTACAGTTTGAGGTTATTCATTCCCCAGCACAGCCTGTCATCCTTGGTCCTTCCTTGGCTTCGGGTACACAATCCACAGTTCGATTGGACTGAGGGGACAACTGGCTCTCCTGGGGCACCTCCTGTTTCCACTCCTGCCTTGCTAAAGTCATTCCTCTGACCCGTATTCCCATAGCCACTATAAAGACTCCAAACCTTCCCTCAGTATATGCGGACTTCACTGATATGTTTGAGAAAAAAGCAGCCAACATGCTGCCACCCCAACCATCCTTACGACTGCAAGATCGACCTCTTTCCCAGAGCCCCACTTCCCAAAGGGAGGACTTTCTTCTCTGTGAAAATCACTATTGGGCTAAATGAGGCTGCTCCCAGGTAATAAATCACCATAGAACAAGCTATGGAGCTGTTGTTCATTTCTTATAGAGTGCTTCTCTTTCTGTATGTATGTGTGTAGATAGAGAGATAGATAGATAGATGATAGATAGATGATACATACTGTAGATAGATAGATAATATATAGATAGATACACGATAGATAGATAGATAGATAGATAGATAGATAGATAGATAGATAGATAGATAGATAGATAGATGATAGATAATTTCATAATATTAGCAACTGGGCATAAAAAGTATAAACCTAAACAAATTATATATACCATTTTATGGTATAGTACATATAGGATCAGATTTGGTAGCGTTTGATAAACCCTGCGTGATTATCTTTGATGCTAGATAATATATTAATATTTATTCTATACATTTCTGGAAGTCAGAAGAATCACACTCTGTATAATATGAGAATATAAGTGAGAAAGGCAACAATAAATGAAATGTCAAATGAGTAATATATATATATTTGTGCTTAAGAGGTGCAGTATTTTCAGAGGAATCATTTTAACAAATCAAAATCAACACCCATTTTAAAACTATCTTTCAGTGGTCTTTTATGACACATAGAATAAATGATATGATAATACCAAAAATATGTTCGTATAATTTTTTTTAGATGAAGGCAGTGAAAGTAATTGTGTTATACAGAACATTCAATCTTGAGGAATTCTATATTGAGTAACACTGACATAAATATGACTTGACATGAGGCAATAAATTACAAGGGAAAAAAAAATGTGTTTTCAGATTTTAGTTAATAATTTAAGGATGACTTCCCATTTCAAGCTTTCTTGGTAAATGGAAATACAAAAGTATATATAACATTTTAACACACTAAGACCTAGATTTGGAGTTTGGCATTAGCCGTGAAAACCAGCGTTAGAGGCTCCTAACGCTGGTTTTAGGCTACCGCCGGGTATTTGGAGTCACTCAAAATAGGGTCTAACGCTCACTTTTCATCCGCGACTTTTCCATACCGCAGATCCCCTTACGTCAATTGCGTATCCTATCTTTTCAATGGGATCTTTCTAACTCCGGTATTTAGAGTCGTTCTGAAGTGAGCGTTAGACATCTAACGACAAAACTCCAGCCGCAGGAAAAAAGTCAGTAGTTAAGAGCTTTCTGGGCTAACGCCGGTTTATAAAGCTCTTAACTACTGTACTCTAAAGTACACTAACACCCATAAACTACCTATGTACCCCTAAACCGAGGTCCCCCCACATCGCCGACACTCAAATATTTTTTTTTAACCCCTAATCTGCCGACAGCCACCTACGTTATCCTTATGTACCCGCTAATCTGCTGCCCTAACACCGCCAACCCCCTGTATTATATTTATTAACCCCTAACCTGCCCCCCACAACATCGCCTCCACCTACCTACACTTATTAACCCCTAATCTGCCGACCGCAAAGCGCCGCCACCTACGTTATCCTTATGTACCCCCTAATCTGCTGCCCCTAACACCGCCGACCCCTATATTATATTTATTAACCCCTAATCTGCCCCCCTCAACGTCGCCTCCACCTGCCTACACTTATTAACCCCTAATCTGCCGACCGGGACCTGAGCGCTACTATAATAAAGTTATTAACCCCTAATCCGCCTCACTAACCCTATAATAAATAGTATTAAACCCCTAACCTGCCCTCCCTAACATCGCCGACACCCTTATTATTTTTAACCCCTAATCTGCCGACCGGAGCTCACCGCTATTCTAATAAATGTATTAACCCCTAAAGCTAAGTCTAACCCTAACACTAACACCCCCCTAAATTAAATATAATTTAAATCTAACAAAATTAATTAACTATTCTAATAAATGTATTAACCCCCTAAAGCTAAGTCTAACCCTAACACTAACACCCCCCTAAATTAAATATAATTTAAATCTAACAAAATTAATTAACTCTTATTAAATAAATTATTCCTATTTAAAGCTAAATATTTACCTGTAAACTAAATCCTAATATAGCTACAATATAAATTATAATTATATTATAGCTATTTTAGGATTTATATTTATTTTACAGGTAACTTTGTATTTATTTTAACCAGGTACAATAGCTATTAAATAGTTAAGAACTATTTAATAGCTAAAATAGTTAAAATAATTACAAATTTACCTGTAAAAGAAATCCTAACCTAAGTTACAATTAAACCTAACACTAGACTATCAATAAATTAATTAAAATAAACTACCTACAATTATCTACAATTAACCTAACACTACACTATCAATAAATTAATTAAATACAATTGCTACAAATAAATACAATTAAATAAACTAGCTAAAGTACAAAAAAATAAAAAAGAAACTAAGTTACAAAAAATAAAAAAATATTTACAAACATAAGAAAAATATTACAACAATTTTTAAACTAATTACACCTACTCTAAGCCCCCTAATAAAATAACAAAGCCCCCCCAAAATAAAAAAATGCCCTACCCTATTCTAAATTACTAAAGTTCAAAGCTCTTTTACCTTACCAGCCCTGAACAGGGCCCTTTGCGGGGCATGCCCCAAGAAATACAGCTCTGTGTTTCTTGGGGCATGCCAATAGAATGCAAGCTCAATCTGATTGGCTGATTTGATCAGCCAATCGGATTGAACTTGATTCTGATTGGCTGATTCCATCAGCCAATCAGAATATTCCTACCTTAATTCCGATTGGCTGATAGAATCCTATCAGCAATCGGAATTCGAGGGACGCCATCTTGGATGACGTCATTTAAAGGAACCGTCATTCGTCGTTCAGTCGTCGGCCAGGATGGATGTTCCGCGGTGGAGGTCTTCAGGATGCTGCCGCTTCGCTCCGGATGGATGCCGCTTGGATGAAGACTTCAATCGGATGGAAGACCTCTTCTGCCCCGCTTGGATGAAGACTTCAGCCGGATCATGGACCTCTTCAGCCCCCCGCTTGGGCTTGGATCAGGACATCGGAGGAGCTCTTCTGGACGGATCGGTGTGATACCCGGTGGAGGTGAAGACAAGGTAGGATGATCTTCAGGGGCTTAGTGTTAGGTTTATTTAAGGGGGGTTTGGGTTGATGTTAGATTAGGGGTATGTGGGTGGTGGGTTTGTAATGTTGGGGGGCTTGGGTATTGTATGTTTTTTTTTACAGGCAAAAGAGCTGTATTTCTTGGGGCATGCCCCGCAAAAGGGCCCTGTTCAGGGCTGGTAAGGTAAAAGAGCTTTGAACTTTAGTAATTTAGAATAGGGTAGGGCATTTTTTTTATTTTGGGGGGCTTTATTATTTTATTAGGGGGGCTTAGAGTAGGTGTAATTAGTTTAAAATTGTTGTAATATTTTTGTTATGTTTGTAAATATTTTTTTATTTTTTGTAACTTAGTTCTTTTTTATTTTTTTGTACTTTTGCTAGTTTATTTAATTGTATTATTTGTAGCAATTGTATTTAATTAATTTATGATAGTGTAGTGTTAGGTTAATTGTAGGTAATTGTAGGTAGTTTATTTAATTAATTTATTGGATAGTTAGTGTTAGGTTTAATTGTAACTTAGGTTAGGATTTCTTTTACAGGTAAATTTGTAATTATTTTAACTATTTTAGCTATTAAATAGTTCTTAACTATTTAATAGCTATTGTACCTGGTTAAAATAAATACAAAGTTACCTGTAAAATAAATATAAATCCTAAAATAGCTATAATATAATTATAATTTATATTGTAGCTATATTAGGATTTATTTTACAGGTAAGTATTTAGCTTTAAAATAGGAATAATTTATTTAATAAGAGTTAATTAATTTTGTTAGATTTAAATTATATTTAACTTAGGGGGGTGTTAGTGTTAGGGTTAGACTTAGCTTTAGGGGTTAATACATTTATTAGAATAGCTGTGAGCTCCGGTCGGCAGATTAGGGGTTAATGTTTGAAGTTAGGTGTCGGCGATGTTAGGGAGGGCAGATTATGGGTTAATACTATTTATGATAGGGTTAGTGATGCGGATTAGGGGTTAATAACTTTATTTATAGTAGCGCTCAGGTCCGGTCGGCAGATTAGGGGTTAATAGTGTAGGCAGGTGGAGGCGACATTGTGGGGGGCAGATTAGGGGTTAATAAATATAATATAGGGGTCGGCGATGTTAGGGCAGCAGATTAGGGGTACATAAGGATAATGTAAGTAGCGGCGGTTTACGGAGCGGCAGATTAGGGGTTAATAATAATATGCAGGGGTCAGCGATAGCGGGGGCGGCAGATTAGGGTTAATAAGTGTAAGGTTAGGGGTGTTTAGACTCGGGGTACATGTTAGAGTGTTAAGTGCAGACGTAGGAAGGGTTACCGCATAGCAAACAATGGGGCTGCGTTAGGAGCTGAACGCGGGCTTTTTTGCAGGTGTTTTGGGTTTTTTTCAGCTCAAACAGCCCCATTGTTTCCTATGGGGGGAATCGTGCACGAGCACATTTTTGAGGCTGGCCGTAAAGCAACTCTGGTGTCGAGAGTTGAAGCTGCGTTAAAAATGCTCTACGCTCCTTTTTTGGAGCCTAACGCAGCCTTTATGTGGTCTCTCAATACCAGAGTTATTTTTTATGGTGCGGCCAAGAAAAAAGCCGGGGTTAGTTTTTCGGGTCGTTACCGACAAAACTCCAAATCTAGCCGAGAGTAAGCTTAAAGATAAGAAAGCTGAATAACGTCACTAACTGTCTTTCCTCACATCTCATCTTGGATGTCCTCTCACTACCTTAAGCTAAATCTCTCCAAAACTGAACTCCTTATTTTTCCCCCCTTCTTCCAATGTCTCCACCCCCAAAATTTTCTATAACTGTTGATAATTCCATCATCACCCCTACCCCTGCACGCCCCGATGTCTTGGGGTCACTTTTGACTCAGATCTTTCCTTCACTCCTCACATTCAGTCCTTGGCTAAAGCCTGCCGGCTTCCATCTTAAAAACATCGCTAAAATTAGACATTTCCTTACACAAGATACATCCAAGATTTTAATCCACTCTCTCATCCTTTCCCGCCTCGACTACTGCAACTCCGTCCTCTCTGGTCTACCTAGCTGCTGCATAGCTCCTTTACAATCCATTATGAATGCCTCTGCCAGGCTCATCTTCCTTACTCGTCGCTCTTCATCTGCTGCACCTCTCTGCCAATCCCTTCACTGGCTTCCTCTTGCCCTCTAGGATTAAACATAAAATCCTCACCTTACATATAAAGCTCTCAACTGCACTGCTCCCCCCTACATCTTAGAACTTGTCTCTAGATACTCTCCCTCCCGTCCCCTTCGATCAGCTCAGGATCTCCTCCTCTCCTCCTCTCTTGTTACTTCCTCACATTCCCGTTTACAGGGACTTCTCCAGACTGGCCCCCCATCTTGTGGAATTCCCTGCCTCGCTCCATAAGACTCTCCCCTAGTTTTAACAGCTTCAAGCACTCCCTAAAAACTCTACTATTCAGGGATGCATACAACCAACACTAACCTTTCCTAACTCCATTGCTTTCCCCTTGAACCCCTTAGAATGTAAGCTTATGGGCCCAGCTGTTTACAGATCACTTCATAAGAGCCGACTACAACAGTGAAACTCTCAGCAGGGCCCTCTACCCACTTGACCCCTACAAAAGCTATCCTGTACACCGACTATGTTTACAGCGCTGAAGAATCTGTTGGCGCTCTACAAATACCCTGATAATAATAATAATAATAAAATAACGTGATACCAATTTTTTGTTTTAAAGAGGTATATAATGTTTTAGAAACCTAAAAATTAAATGTTACACACCTTTATTTTGTTGTGTTTTAACTGTTTATATTACATTTACTAAGATGAATTGTGTGTGGGAAATTTATCTGCTGATGAATATAATTCTCCAAATGACACATTGATAAAACTCATAACTCATAACAGTGGTAAAGTTGAGGCAGATATAGTAATATACCTTTTTAAAAACACACTATAACTATATTGAGCTAAGTAAGATATCACATAGAACAGTACAATATTGTTTAATCCAAAGCAATTGATGCAACTTGCTGAAGTATTAAATGTATATCTGTTAATCTCCACCAAATCAAAAATAGACACAATAATTTAAGTAGAAAAGTGGAATAGCAGACCATAATCGAAGTGTCCGAGATCTGTAATAACAAGTTTTGTAAGATCAGAAACAAAGCAGAGCAGTAGATCGTTTCATTTATTCAGATGAGCAAACACAGGTAACAATTATATTCACAAAATAAAACTTGTGCTAAACTATTTTTCTTCACACCAACTCAAATGTGATGTAAAATCTACACTATCTTTAGCTATCCATGAAAAAATGAACAGAAAAGAAGGAAAAAAAAAATAGAAAATTCTATGTTTTTATTTTCTTTTTATAAACAGGTTTAGTCTTGGGCAGGATATTTTTACTTTATTGTAACGATAACATTACAGAAAATAAAGAAACCTAACATTACAGAAAATAAAAACCCATAGTTATGACTATTCTAAAACTAAAGCCACCTTTAAAAAAACATCCCAAAAACAAAACCTCTATACTAACACTAAAAGTTACTATTTTTGTAGGGCATTACCCTAAAGCGATTTAGTTCTTTTTTTAAAAAAAAAAAATACAACCACATTCTACAATAAAAGTTACCCCTCCAAAAAAAGCCCATCTAAAAAACCTACTCTATAAATTGCCCTGAGAAGTGCATTTGGTAGAGCATTGCCCTAAAGAGAATACAGCTCTTTGCTATTTAGAAACCCTTATCTAAAAAAAAACCTATCCTTAAAAAAAGGTTGCCCTGAAAAGATCATTTGGTAGGGCTTTGCCCTAAAGCTATTACTGCTCATTTAAATAATAAAAAAAATTAAAAAAAAAACTACAGCCAGTGGTGTATTTAGGTTTTATGCTGCCTAGGCATTTAAAATTCTGCTGCCCCCCCTAACCCCACCCACCCCCAAGGTTTTAGGCCTTTTTTGACCATATGTTTTTTTGGAAGGGAGTAATGTGAATTTCTTTTTCTCATGGAATTTCCAAAGTAAATGTTCACAAGGACTTGCAAAACACTTGCACATACAAACACATATGCAGTGTAGGGCTTAGCATAAGCTGGAGCAGCCTAAGGGTTAAGGCTGTAGGAGAGTAGGATAGAAGAGAGAGTGCTGTGTCAGGGTGCAACATTGTTGCTATTCACGGTAGGCCCCTCCTTACCTGTAGAAAGCTGAAGCTCCCCTTGCAACTTCCCTCTTCTACTCCGGATCCTGACTGAAGCAGTTTTGTTCTCATCAGTGCAGACATGAATCGTTCAAGACGTTCTACTTTGCCCCCAAGACGTTTTCAGAATGACCAATCTCTATATGGAATCTGCAAATGTGACAAGACAGATAAGTGTTCATTCTGATAGTTAGGATGATTTGGATGTTATCCCCGCCAACTCAGTTTTTCTAATGTTGTAACTGCTCAGATTCATAATATAGAAGAGCTGGAGTCAGTTAATGAGCAGTATAGATCAAGTAAATCCCCCCACAACAGCAAATAAATTTGCCTTTTGAGAATATGGCAGCTAGCCACATGGCTTCATTTATCAGTGCTGTTCCCCCATCAGCAGTTTCTGCAGTGTCAGGCTTATTGCAGAATATTATTGCAGCGATGGCTGCTTCTCAGCCCATTCCTCAGGAGCAAATTTCACCTACTTTGAATACTCAGGTTTTGCATAGCCCTCAGGATGCACATAGGCCCCAATCTGCAATATTGCACACACCACAGACACCGCATCCCTACCGCCACACCACCCGTTATTCCAGGAGTCTTAACTCCTCGTAGGCCCACAGTAGTTACAAAATCTAACAGGCCACAGCCTCCATCTAAGACCCTACAGTCACCTGCAGCCTCGGGCGGGTGCCCTGCCCGGACGGGACAGAGCCCAGACCAACCGCGCTTCTACCGCCACACCAACTCACTACTATGCGGAACACCTTCGGGGACCGCAGGGCCTCCGGTGGCATTACTGGAGCCTTGCGGCCTCTTGCTGACCCCAACCGCGTGGTGCACAGCCTATCTCTAGGGCAGTCGACATCTTGTTGACGTCACCGGAAGTGCCCATCTGCACATCGGCTCACGGTGGTACAATATTTTCAAATGCCGCAAAGGGGCCGCTCACAGTTTAGGGGTAATGCCAGGCAGACAGGCATGAGAAGGGGTGAAGAGGGGCTCGCAGTATTAACCCTTCAAGGGGCAATGAGGCCTTTAGAATTTGTTCAGGGGTTTCAGGTAGAGAATATAGTTGCAGCGCAAACGGCCAATCAGCAGGCTGATTCAATTAACATCAAAAATGCTGCAGGTAGCACAATTTCAACAGCGCCGCAGCAAGATGCATTACTCCTTTAACCTCAAAGGAATGATTGTGGTGCAGCTCAAACAGCCGCGCAGGTAGCAGGTTTCATTAACCCCCCAAAGGTATGAATGTGGATTGCGCAAGAGCGATGTCTGTCAGACGGCTGCACAGCCAACAGAATTAGCTATTAACACTTTAAGGTCTGAAAGTGGTTTTCATGTGGCTGAAACTCATAAATCATCCTCCATCGGTGGCAAATGCAGGCATGCAAGGGGTGAATGTGCAGACAATAGGTCAGGTACAGACAGGAGGCCAGGGCCATCTCTCAGCTATGACTGCTACAGGCAGGTAATGCATTAGTATCGAATTTAGGGCAGGATGCTAATGTTAGGGCACAAAACACTGCTACTACTATTGCATCTAACTCAGCCCAGGATGCTATTGGTATGGCCCAAATTCCTGCTATTGATAACCCACAACACAAGAACAAAGTGCTCGCGGAAATATTATCTCTCTTGCAGGGAGTTCTTCATTCAAAGGAGCCAACAAAGGCCAGCAACCAACTGCTGCTGTAATTAACCCAGCGGATGCCGGAACAGCTAATAACACTTCAAATGGACAGCAGGGCTCAGCCAACGCAGTCGCTATTCCTGGTCAGCATCCAGACCAAATTCACTAGCAACGTCGGACAAGGACTGACTGCTAATTCACATGGTAAGAACCACTTTGTTTACACACGATAACAATTCTTCTTCTGACTCATCCACTCTGACACAGAGTCAAATAGTGACTCTTCATTGGGTTTACAGGGGTCAGGACAGAAGAAAATGTTTAGAATGATTAAAAAAAAATTAAAGAGGGGGGCTGCCGCGGATAAGAAGCGCGATAGTGCGAACATGCTAAGCCAGCCCTTCCATCCACGGAACCCCTTTACAGAGGTCCCGTCAGAATCCTTACCCCCCAGGGCCATTTCTGAAAGACAGGCGGCCCCTTTATGGTGACGCAAGCCCAGGAACAATTTATTCTCTGCATAAGCATTTGCACAAGAAAGTAGTTAGCAGAATCCAAAGAGGTAAATACGTTAATATATTTCGACCTCTCTGTGGAGGCTTATAGGCAGAGGGAAAGAAGTGCTGAAGGGACAGGCCCCAAAAAATGTAAAGCGCCCCCCGACACTTTCGATGAATGGCTGCAATGCTTTAGGGTGTTCTCCTCTTGTTATATAGAGAAATACCCCTCACAGAGCTTGGCAATTCTCAAATACACTGATACCATTCATTGGATTCAGCGTAATCACAGTGAGGGAGTATGGAGGGAGTATGATGCAGAGTTCAGAAGAAAGATGGCAGGTAACCCTACCTTAACTTTCGACTCCACAGATAACCAATTTATGGCAGCGGATGGACCCCAAAGGGGGTTCCTCCTCTGCCAATTAACTCCCAGCAGCAGTCATTTCGTTCCAATAGAAATAGAAAAGGGGGGGGGGCACATGCTGGCCTTTTCAGGATAAAAATGTGAAAAGGGTAGCTCGTGCACCTTTAGGCACGTCTGCAGATTCTGCTCTGGGATCACACCCCCGGGTAGTGAATGCAGTAAGCGAAGGGACAATACCACAACCAATAAGCCCACAAATGCCAGCCTGGGCCAAAAAAGTGGAAACGCCAATTAAGGGTTGGGCAATGACACCCTGGTTATGGACTTACCCAGACCAAGGTGCAGCAACGAATGTTGTGGGAAGGGTTCTCATATGGTTTCAAAATTCCAACTGTCAAGTTCATTAAGGCCAGGAAAATTTCATAGGAATCTTATCTTCAGCCTATCAACACCCTGAGGTGCTGAGGGAAAAAAAAATTAATAAGGAGGTGGCTTTAGGCCGCATGGCTGGGCCCTTTCCTTCTCCACCCTTAGCCCAATTTGGTCCATTTCTCCGTTGGGGGTAGTCCCAAAGAAGGAACAGGAAAGTTTTGTCTGATTTAGCACCTGTCATACCCCAAAGGTGGCTCAGTCAACGATGCTATTGACCCAGAACTCAGCTCAGTGCGCTATCAATCCTTTGATAGCGCACTAGAGATGGTTCGGAGGGCGGGGTCCAGGTGCTTTATTAGTGAAACTTGACATCGAATCAGCATTTAGGCTTTTGCCCACTTCACCCTTCAGTATTCCACCTTATGGGTTGCAAAGTTGTCGGGTATGTTTATGTGGATCGTTGCCTACCCATGGGCTGCTCTTTATCATGCGCCTTATTTTGAGGCGTTTTAGCAGTTTCACATTGGGTGGTAGCTTCTGACTTGGGCAGCGATTCCATAGCACACTACCTTGATGATTTCCTCATCATAGGAAGGGCAGGTTCTAGCGAATGCTTAACCATAATGAACAGAATGCGCAGCATTAGGAGTCACTTCGGAGTGCCCCAGGCCGAAGACAAATCTCAAGGCCCCACTTCATGTTTAGTTTTCCTAGGTATTGAGATTGATACCATCGCCTCAGCTTTGTAGACTGCCATTGGACAAAGTTTCAAGCCATGCTAGAGGTGGTCAGAGCAGCCATCTCGCAATCGGTTATTTCCCTCAAACAATTACATCGTTATTAGGGCTAACTTAACTTCGCCTGCAGGTTATCCCCATGGGTCGAGTTTTTAATCAAAGACTAGAGAGACAAGCTAAGTGGTAGATCCAACCCGAACTCTAAAAATTGCCCTGGGGGATGATTTGATAGCAGATCTGGTAGTCGTGGGAAAAATTCCTTTCACACTTTCAATGGGGTGCGAGTTATGGCCGGTCGAGTTCCCATGTCAAGTCAGTTGTTACATCTTTTTACGGACGCAGCTGGATCGCATGGCTACGGGGCATTATTTTCAGGGTGAGTGGAGAGCAGAGCTTGGCCTAAGTCTTGGCCCCTAGCGGGCCCTGACTCCTAATTTAACTCTCCTGGAACTATTTCCCGTGGTCTTGGCCATCGAGCTGTGGGGTAAAAAATTGGCGAATGGGACCTGTTGTGTTCTGGACAGACAACAATCAGTATGGTATAGCAATCAATAACTTAAACAGCCACCTCTGAGAAGGTGAAAACTTTGTTGCATCACTTGGTGTTGCGCTGTCTAGAGCTTAACATCCAATTCCAAGCCTGTCATGTCCCTGGGGGTGAACAATGTTGTAGCCGACGCACTGTCACATTTTGATTGGGTAAAATTTAGACAGTTAGTTCCAAGGGCGGCTACTTTGGTGTTTACGCTGTCCTGATTTTCCTTTGGCAGCTCGTTCTTCCTGGGATAGCCTTGCTTCCGTTGGTTCGTTCCTCCCCTGCACCATCCACATGGCACTCTTATGTCCGCATGTGGGCTGAATGGGAAAAGTTCTGTAATTCCAGGGGAATTGAGGCTGCTTGAGGATCTCAGGACACGTTATGTGATTGGCTGGTGAGTTTACATACTTCCGGCGTTCGTCAAGGGCAATACAGTCTAAATTAGCAGCAATATCATTTTTCTACAGGGCTTTATCCATCCCTGACCCCGCAAAACTCATTTTTCATCAGGGCAAGTCCTCAAGGGTTGGGGTAGAATCGCAGCAGCGTAACATTGACTCTCACGAGCCCATTACTTGCGACCCGCTTGGAACGGCTGGTCCAGGCACTCGATGGAGTTTGTTCATTGAATTTGAAGCCGTGCTCTTCAAAACGGCATTTAATTTGGCCTTTGCAGGGGCCCTTAGGGTCAGTGAATTAGTAGCCACCTTCTAAACAGGATGACAGGATCGGGGATTCAGTTGAAGTACGTTAGGGCCGCTCCTGGATCCCTCCTCCTTTTCCTTCCACGTTCAAAAACGGACCAGGATGGAAAGGGAACTTGGATACCCCTATATCCGCAAGCAGACAGCGTATGCTGCCCCCGTTAAATGGTGTTAACATTTATTTAGCCTGCAGACCGCAAGTCCAGGGTCAGTTCTTGGTCCACACGGACGGCAAATCCCTTTCAAAATTCCAGTTTGGGAGGGTTCTGAAGCTGGCAGCAGTCAAAGCGGGATTGGATGCTGGCAAGCTGGCCCCACACTCCTTCAGGATAGGGGCTAGCTACAGATGCAGCGCAAGCGGGGTCCTCGAGCAAGGACATTAAACGTATTGGGCGTTGCCAGGTCCAATTGTTTCAAGAAAATATGTCCGGCCAATTGTTTAATGTTTATAGTAAATTTTCAAATACTAAAATATTTGTCTCCACAGGCACTGTCCCCAGGAGTGAAGAGAATTTGGATTGTTGGACATTCCTTCGTTCACTGGGCCTCCCTTCGCTAGTGCATCCCTCCCAATTGGCCAATCCCTAGGTTTTTCCCTCCAACAAAGCATCCATTAGGTGGTTGGGGGACAGGGGGGATGTGTTGGCCACAATTAGCAGGAACAATATCAGAGGCCCTAGTACGTTGGGGTAAGCTCATATCTGATCCTTCACCTGGGGGGTAATGATGTAGGGGCATGCCCAGTTTCTACAGTTAATAAAAGTTATGCAGGCAGACATTAGGTTGGTTTGAGAGTGCGCATTTCAGGAGTCATGATAGGATGGTCCAATATTGTACCCCGTCTCCACTGGAGGCATATGTCTGGCCCATACGGTGGCATATCGGATTCGGAAAAAGATCAATGCATCATTGGCAAAAACCGTCACAGGTTCAGGTGGCTTCGTGGTACGGCACAAAGCCATTTCGGCTGATAGAACCGAACTTTACAGAAGGGATAAAGTTTCATCTCTCTGATGTGGGATTAGATCTATTCATATGAGATATACAAAGATGCAATTTCACCCCTCCTCTAAGTCGGGCTGTGGGTTGTGGCGGCAAGGGACCATTAAAAATGCTTCCTTGTGGCCGGGAGACCCCGGTCCTGTTGCGTAGGAGAAGGTCGCTAGGGGTGAGTGATGACCACAATTTTGGGGAGGAGGGTAGGTCTCACGTGCACGTGACGGTAACCCCTCGTTCCTCCCTCTTGAGGGATGGTCAAGTGATCTCTGCAAACCCTCAGCGTCATCTCCTTAGGGCAGAGACCCCTCTCCTTGCTGTTACTGGGGTTAGTTGGTCTCTATGCCGCCATATATATTTCAGTTCTATCGGTTGATTTAGGTTAATAAAATTTCTGACCTGTGACGGTTAAAAATTTCTCCCATACAAAGTTGTCTGTCGTTATTTTGCACTACATGCACATGTAAATAGTTATTTAAGTTAAGTATGTTAAGATTCTCCCCTCCATCAGCTGGGAAGGATCCGGTAAGCGTTTAAACCCTTAATGCAGTGTAGGCTTAGCATAAGCCTGGAGCAGTCTAAGGGTTAAGGCTGTAGGAGAGTGGGATAGAAGAGAGAGGGCTGTGTCAGGGTGCAACATTGTTGCTATTCAGGGTAGGCCCCTCCCTTACCTGTAGAAAAGCTGAAGCTCCCCTTGCAACTTCCTCTTCTACTCCGGATCCTGACTGAAGCAGTTTTGTCCCGCCCTCCCTTCCCTTGTTACTGGTTCTTTGCTAAATGGACGGCAATTCAATGGCAGGGCTATGGCTATTCAACCTAGGCCCCCTATGCATTGCTGTAGTTTATGGATCTCCTCTCTCTGTTATGCGGTTCAATTTCGGCTTCGTAACAGAGGGATCCTTATATCAGGTGGAAGATCTTATTCCACCCCGGCGGCAGGGGGAGATCCCGGGTCCTGTTGTGTAGGAGAAGGGTCGCTAGGGGTGAGTGATGACCACATTTTGGGGAGGAGGGTAGGCCTCACGTGCACGTGATGGTAACCCTCCTTCCTCCCTCTTGAGGGGACGGTCACGTGATCTCTGCAACCCCTCAGCGTCATCTCCTTAGGGCAGAGACCCCTCTGCTGCTGTTCCCCGTTGGGCCGGAAAATCTCCTTGCTGGTACTGGGTTAGTTGGTCTCTATGCCGCCATATATATTTCAGTTCTATCGGTTCTACTAGTTGATTTAGGTTAATAAAATTTCTGACCTGTGAGGATCAAAAATTTCTCCCATACAAAGTTGTCTGTCGTTATTTTGCACTACATGCCCATGTAAATAGTTATTTAAATTAAGTTATGTTAAGATTCTCCCTCCTCAGCTGGAAGAATCCGGTAAAGCGTTTAATCCCTTAATAATCTATCTATTGCTGCAATATAAATAAACCTTCAAACACAGATTTCTTAATACAATGCTTCCCCCAAACAGAATACGAAAGCGCTGAAAGCCAACATAATTAAAGGCAATAGCTAGCTAAATAAAATTAAAGGTTCATTTACCTCTAAAAATTAAGCTTTATTGGCAAACACTTATAATACTTTCATAGAATGTAAGCTCCTTGGGCTTTCATCACCTGGAAAGCAGAAGCCTTAGTGCAGGCTCCAACAATCTGTATAATTATCAAAGGGAGACTGAAGACCCTGTGCACTATACTTAGGGGTAATTCTGTGTTTTCAGATCCCAGCATCAGAATGCACACATTGCGCACCTAAGGCTGTCTACTGTGCTAAAAGTCATCTTCTTAGAGCAACCCTGGGCTACTACTGCACTCACAGCCCTCTTCTTAGCGTAACTAGAGACCTATGCCATACCTCTGATCGTAAGCTTAGCCATAACCCCAGTCATACTCAGGTAGGGACTCCCCGGGAACCTCATAGTTATTCCAAATACTGTCAATCTAAAATTGAAATTAATAGTGTCGTTATTGTGAAATTCTTCCTGGACATGCCATTTCCCTCTCAAATTATAAGCACATCAATGGTTTGCTGTACCTCATCCAAAAAATGTATATTAGAATATTTAAACATATCCCAATCAAAAAATGTATTTTTCCTCAAACTATGCCATGTTTAAATTCTCAAAAAGTGATCTGCTTAGCCATGCGGGGGTTTTTTAGTACCAAATTGCTTTCTGTAATAAAAGTATGGCCTCAGTACCTCAAGAATGAGACTTAGTGCAGCAGATCCCAGACCCTGCTCTAAAGGTTCTTCTCCTAGTAGCAGATGGTGGAATCTGCTGCACTAAGCCTCCTATTAGCACTGTCCCTGGACTAAATTAAAGTAAATGAGTATACACTAACACATTTCATTAGTATATATTTGTTTTCTTTACATTTGTTGAGATATTCTTTTTGTGAAAAATAAACAAATATCGGTATTTTCATTAGGAATATGCATTTGTGACAAAGTGAATGCACAGTCTAATTAATAAGTGCTTCAAACACACTATATAAGTAGACAATCTAGATGCAACGTGAATTGAAACCCTGAAATAATTATGCACTCCAGGAGGGAGCATCGAATATTTTATTTACCTTTGGAAGTAAAAGATAGCAACTTCTGGATGTTAATTTTTCCAGTATTATGGGCCAGATTACAAGTGGAGCACAAATGATTTTGCAAAGGTGTTTCGCTATTGTTTGTGCTCCTTTTTAATTGCGCTGATATTACAAGTTAGAATCATTAAACTGATCTCAGAGCTCTGGTTAACTGTTTTCCAAAATAAAAAGTGTCACAAAACACAAAAATAACATTACAAAAATACACTTACACTCATATTAACACTGTCTAATAAAAATTATTTAAAAAAAAAATTCACACTACAAGTTATAAGGGGCTCAAAGATAGGAGGTCTCATGTAATAGATAAAAAAGCCACCAAAGGACTTTAACATAGAGATACACTAAAGATACATTTCTAAGGGCAATGTAGCCCTTTGCAGGTTAGGTAGAAGAAAACATGTTAAAGCATGTTATGCAATTCATGTCAGGTAAGCGCATATTACAGTATGCGATCATGTATGCGCATTTTACAGTATGCGATACAGGTATCGCGGATATTACAAACAAACATGTTAAAGAACATTGAAATATGAAATATTCCGATTTTCATTTTAGTTAGCGCATAATGAGAATATGTGATGGTGTTTGCGCAAGTGTGGGGTCTTGCGCAAACCGACTAGTGCAAGAATGAAAATCCTAGCAGTTTTTGCTATAGCAAAAGCACAAAATACCGCTCCACTCTAGCCCTATGCAAGAATCTAATTATATGAATACATGACAGTACAGTATATCTTTTGTAAAGTTATTGTAAAATAGGATATTTACATTGCATAGATTATATATCATGGGATGCTTATAATCTGTATGTTTGCATGTACAATATAGATCATGTTATGATAGTTAATGAAAATGTTTTTAATTTGGGACAGCAGTCTCGCTGTGTAAAATGATAGGTATCTTGAAGATCTGGTAGACATGACTAAGGGGACAACCACTGGTATTTCAGGTGCATGTTTTGGGATGTTTCAGTTACCAATGCCACTAACAGATAGAAATCTTTTAAGTTGTGCTATTATGATTTGTGATGTTGTGGTGATTTTTTTCCCACAACAAGGTTTTATAAAATATAGGCCAATGTAATACATGGAAGCATTCCCAAGAGCATAATCATACCATGATGACCTTTAGTACGACCCCAATGGTATGTATCTCTTGCCCAATTTGTCAGCATCTCTGATTCATAGCTGCTGCTATTTTTTTTTGTCAGCATAATGAACCACTCTCATAATCACAATGTTCCAATAAGTAAAACATGTTGCTTTTCTATGGCAGATACAAGACCTTCAATTACATTCATGGCAGAAACATTTTTCATGAATTCTTGGCACATTTTGCTTCAGGTCATGTGCTAATTAAAGAGTGTGGTTTTGGAAATAGAGCACCAGTAATTACTTTAGATAGTTTGGTCCCTGATTGTGCAAAGCTTTGTAAGATAGCAGGCCTATCTTGATGTGCATGCACCATATTATTAGCAACCAGTGCAGGGAGTGAGTAATGGGTATTAGTCAAATGTCAGACTATTGAGTAGCCAGTTAGCAGCTTTGCTGAGGCACTTTGTGCTAACTGAAGGTAATGGAGTCGTTTTCTGGGAGACCATAATAAATGCGTTTGGATAGTTCAAAAGCAATGTAACCAAATCTTCCACAATCTAGACCAATTTATTTATTTATAAAATATTTTACCAGGAAGGATACATTGAGATTTCTCTCGTTTTCAAGTATGCCCTGGGAGTCAATTAGTTGATCTGCTACACCTTAGTCTTTCTGTTTGTCTGGGTTTAGTTTGAACTAGATACGTGCATTTGTTTTAGGACAAAGGTGAATTTGTCTGAAATTTGGACCATTCATTCATATACATAACAAACATATTTTCATGTTCATTAGTCGCATTAGTTTGTTTTTTGTTCTGCACTTTCGGAATAAAATAAAGGGGCAGAGAACACAGGAAAGGGGGAAAGAAAATCATCTCATTTATTTGCAGTGATGTACAAGTAGTCTGACCATTCATGCGTACAACTTCCCGTGCCCAATCTTGACAGAGCATTACTAAATGATTGATGTGAGGGCTATCAAGTCAGGCATCAAATGCCAAACAGGCTTGTCCAATCCACTTTTAACCTAGCATAGGGAGGTGGGAGTCTAAGTGAACATTAGCCATCTTTTAAGCACTTTCACTTAAAGGGAAACTGAACCCAAATTTTTTCTTTCATGATTCAGATAGAGCATGCACTTTTAAGCAACTTTCTAATTTACTCTTTATCATTTTTTCTTCATTCTCTTGCTATCTTTATTTGAAAAAGAAGGCATCTAAGCTAAGGCGCCAGCCAATTTTGGGTTCAGTACCCAGGACAGCACTTGTTTATTGGTGGGTGAATTTATCCACCAATCAGCACGAACAAGCCAGGTTGTTCACCAAAAATGAGCCGGCATTTTAACTTACATTCTTGCTTTTCAAATGAAGATACCAAGAGAATGAAGAAAATTTGATAATGGGGAAAATTAGAAAGTTGCTTAAAATTGCATGCTCTATCTGAATCATGAAAGAAAAAAATTTGGTTCAGTGTCCCTTTAAGCTTTTAATTGGTACAGTGATGTGTGCTATTGTCAGCTTGCTGTGCTGTCTTTTGTGTTTGAAATTTGTGCACAAGCAGATTTTTTTTTTTTTTTGCCGTGCAGTGTAACGGCAAATACTGCACTATTTGTTTTCACTCTAGGGACCAGTGATTTATAATTTTTCATTATTAGTTTATTGTTATAGAGTTGTAGCTTAATATTGCAATGGGGACATAGCTGGGACTAATAGGTAGGTCTCCTGCCTTTGTTGAGGAAAAATGTTTAATTTAAAAGGACAGTCTAGTCAAAATTAAACTTTCATGATTCAGATAGGGCAAACAATTTTAAACAACTTTCCAATAGACTTTTATCATTAAATTTGCTTTGTTCCCTTTTTTGAAAAGCTAAACCTAGTTAGGCTTAAACTGATTTCTAAACCGTCGAAAACCGCCTCTTTGCTCAGAGCATTTTGAAAGTTTTTCACAGTTAGACAGTTCTAGTTCATGTGAGTCATATAGATAACATTGTGCTCACTCCCGTGGAGTTATTTAGGAGTCTGCACTGATTGGCTAAACTGCATGTCTGTCAAAAGCACTGAGATAAGAGGCAGTCTGCAGAGGCTCAGATACAAGGTAACCACAGAGGTAAAACATATATTACTATAACAGTGTTGGTTATGCAAAACTGTGGAATGGGTAATAAGGGGATTATCTATCTTTTTAAACAATGTCCCTTTAACCATTTGTGTTTGTAATCAGTTTTTTCTTGCAGTGAGTGCATCACAATAGCTATACATTTATATTGCAGTCGGGGCATTGCTGGAACAGGTAGGTCTCCAGCCTGTGTTGGGGTAAAATGTTTTAATTTAAGTTTAACCCTTTGTGTGCAGAATCAGTTTTTTTTTCTTGCATTGATATTATATTGCAGTGGGGGTATCGCTGGAACTGGTAGGTCTCCTACTTTGGTTGCGTGGTGAATAAGTTTAATTTAACCCTTTGGGGCCAATTTATATAAGTGCGGACGGACATGATCCGCTGCAGTGATCATGTCCGCTGCACATCTGGTGAACTGCCAGATCAGCTGCTAGCAGGGGGTGTCAATCAATCCGATCATATGCGATTGGGCGGATTGCTGTCCGCCGCCTCAGAGGCGGCGGATGAGTTAAGGAGCAGCGGTCTTAAGACTGCTGCTTGTTTCCTGCGAGCCTGAAAGTACGGAAACAGCTGCGTCAAGCTTCATTTGGAGCTTGATGAATCGGCCCCTTTGTGTGCAGAATAAGTTTTTTTCTTTTGGTAAGTGCATCACTCTGGCCGCACATTTATATTGCAGTGGGGGCTTTGCTGCAACTGGTAGGTCTCCTGGTTCTTTTGGGGGAAAAAGTTTTAATTTAATGTTTGTGTACAGAATCAGTTTTTTTCTTTCAGTGAGTGTATCACACTAACTGCACATTTATATTGAAGTGGACGCATTGCTGGAACTGATAGTTCACCTGCTTTTGTTGGGGGGGGGCATTTTAAATTAACCCTTTTGTGCACAAAATCAATTTTTTTCTAACAGTGAGTGCATCACACTGACTTGCATTTATATTGCATTGGGGGCATAGCTGGGACTGGTAATTAGGCCTCCTGCCTTTTAATGGGGAAAAAGGTTTTAAGTTAACCCTTTGTGTATAGAATCAGGGTTTTTCTTGCAGGAAGTGCACATTATATATATCAACAAGGGTAGCAACATAGTAGTACTAAATACTACTGATTATGTGAAAGAGTGTCATCGGCAAGTATCCTGCAAAGTACAATATGAAATACTAAAAAACAATCCTACTACACAATATAAAAAGATTTAGAAACTATTCTAAATGAGGGACTTTCTAAAGTTTTAATTAATAAAAGGGAATTTTAATTTTTGAATGTTAAATATCCAACGATACCAACATTCTATACAATCCCTAAACTACATAAAAATAAAACACCACCACCAGGACACCCAATTTTCTCGGGACAGGTAGGCCTTTTAGAAAATATTGCAAAATATGTAGATTGGAATTTATGACCTTTCCTAACAACAATGCCCTCATACATTAAATACACTACTGATGTTTTTTTTTTTTTTTAAATATTTTATTGCAAACATAAAAACATTACATACACAAAGATTCCATAACAGACCTTAAATGTTCTTACTATATCGATAAGTCCTTTTAACAGCAGACACTAGACAACATCAACCCCTACATACTCCTGGGAAAAAAAAAAAAAAAAAGAAAGGAATTCCCCCCCTCCGCCACCTTGTCCCCTCCCAATTCTTGTACCTTTATGTACCCGGTTGAGTTGGAAGGGTCCTATATTTAAATTCTTCCCAATAGAAGCGGATCTTCTGAAAGACCTCTTCTCTATTAGTTTTTAGATAAGTATATTCTTCCAACATTAATAATTCATTAATTCTAGTAAGTAAGATTTCCTTATCCGGGATATTTGGTTTTTTCCAATTTCTGGCCAATAAGGATTTCGTTCCATTTAATACAAATGTTATAAGTTTAGCTCTTACTTTACAAATATCTTTAATGGGTTTATTTAATAGGGCCGTGAAGATGTCCAGTTGAAAATCTTCTTTCCCAATAATCTGCTGGATGCATTTGGAAATTATTCCCCATACAATTTTCACCCTAGGGCACTCCCACCATATATGTTGCATATTCCCAATCCCCCCACATCCTCTCCAGCAAAAGTTGGAAGCATTTGGGTATATACTATGTAGTCTAGCCGGTGTAAGGTACCATCTAGTAAGTATCTTATAATTTAGCTCCTGGATATTAGACGAGGATGACGATCTAGCTACCTTATCACAGATGGACCGCCACTCTGACTCCTCCAGCTGTATCCCTGTCTCTACTTCCCATTTTTGCATATAACTATGTTTTATAAACTCTGCTGGAGTGTTAAGGAGTTTATAACTAAATGAAATTATACTTCTAATTGGAATTTCATTATGACAGGTTTTTTCAAATAATGTTAATTGCCTAGTCAAATTTGCTTTGTCTGGATGTCGTGTCACAAAATTCTGTAATTGTAGATATTTTAACCAATTTCCATAAGTACCGTCGGCCATTTTCCCCAGTTCTTGTTTGGATTTAAGCTTCCCATTATTTATAAATTGGCATAGCGGTAAAGATTGGTGTAGGTTTTGTTGGCCAAAGAAGCTAGGTGTGAGCCCTCCCTGAAATTCCGAGTTGTTTGTAATCGGGAGTAAAGGTGAGAGGGTTGTTGAAATAGAGGGGCACTCTTTTATGATTTTACTCCAATTCATAAAGATATGCTTAATCATTGGGAACTGCATGATTTTTAAAGGTCTTCCTTCTGGTGGCATCCATATTAATTTTTTCATTGGAAGGGATGTTATTAAATTATTCTCTAATTGTACCCACGCTTTGTTCTTACTATTTAAATGCCAATCTAGTATCCTTTGTAGTATAACTGCTCTATGGTAATTCCTAATATTTGGTACCCCTAGCCCCCCCTCTTTCCTTGCTCTGTAAAGAATAGAAGCCTTGATTCTTGGTTTAATTTGGTTCCAGATGAAAGAATTAATGATTTTCTGAAGATTAGCACAAAAAGTATGGGGGATATTAATGGGAATAGTCTGAAAAATATATAGAATACGTGGGAGCACATTCATTTTTACTAAGTGTATTCGCCCCAACCAAGAAATTATTTTCTGCCTCCAAGATCCAAGCTCCGATTGGAGTTTAGACATTAAATTCACATAGTTATCTACATAAAGCTGTACATCTTCTGTTGATAATTGGACCCCCAGGTACTTTAAGGACGATTCTTTCCATACAAATGAATTACCTATTTTGCATTCATGATACTCTCTTACTGGGATTGCATGCTTAAGAGCTTCTGATTTATTCTTATTAATGAGAAAGTTTGAATAATTCCCGAATTCCTGTAGTATCTCTTCCAAATTTTTAATGGACCTTGCCGGGTCCGTTAATGTTAATAGCACATCGTCGGCGTACAACGAGATCTTATATTCTTGCTCCCCTATTTTAATACCCTTAATGTTTGTCTCTGCCCGGATTCTAGTTGCTAAAATTTCCATGGAGAGAACAAACAGCAAGGGAGACAGGGGGCAACCTTGTCTTGTGCCATTTGTAATCATAAGAGAGTCTGAGAGCACACCATTAATTTTTACTATAGCCGATGGTAGGGTATATAAATGAAAAATACGTTGTATAATTTTCTCCCCAAAGCCAAATTTGTTAAGTGTTATTCGCAGAAAGGACCAGTCTAGCCGGTCAAAAGCCTTCTCTGCGTCCAGCGATAGCGTGACCAGGGGTATCTTATGTATTTTTGCGTATTTTATCAAGTATAATGCTTTAATGGTGTTATCTCTCGCCTCTCTACATGGTACAAAACCGACCTGATCTATATTAATGATTTCTGGTAAGATTTTATTTATTCTATTTGCTATGAGTTTAGCATAGATTTTAACGTCGTTGTTCAATAATGATATAGGCCTGTAGCTGGCTGGTAATTTAGGATCTTTTCCTGGTTTATGCAATACCACTATCTTAGCTTCAAGCATCTCTTTTGCTAAAAGGGGTTCTGTGCTTATCGAGTTAAAATAGAGTAGAAGTTTTGGTGTCAGGGTCTCATTATATGTTTTATAATAGTTTGAGCTAAATCCATCTATTCCTGGACTTTTCCCTAGGGCAAATTTTTTAATAGTCTGCATTATCTCTTGCAGGCTAAATGGTTCATCTAACATCTTTTTTTGAGACTCTGATATAGTGGGCACCTGTATTCCATTGATATAGTTATCTTTGTCTATTTGAGAGTGTCTGGATTTATTTTGTGGGCCCAAATTATATAATTGCTGGTAATAATCCTGAAAAACCTTGGCAATATCCTGGCTCCCTGTCTTACTGTTACCTGATCCATCTATAATATTAGAAACATAAGTTTGAAGGACTTTTTTTTTAACGGCTCGTGCTAACAGTCTCCCGGCTTTGTTACCCCCGTTAAAGAACACCTTTTTAAGTTGTAGGGCTCTACGTTGTACGCCTTTATTCAGGAAAACATTCAAACTTTCTCGCTCCGCTTTAAGGGATTCTGATAACTGTTTATTATATGGATCCTTCTTATGTTTATCTTCTGCCCTGGAGAGAGAGTCTAGTAAATGTGTATATTGTTTTCTAGCTTGTCTATTAATTCTGGATTTATGTTTTATAAATTCTCCCCTAATTACCGCCTTGTGTGTAACCCACCATGTACTTGGTGCAGTATCCTCTATAGAATTAGTCTCAAAATAGGTTTCAATAGATTTCAGTATGGATTGTCTTATCTGAAAATCCTTCAGGAGATTATCGTCCAAACGCCATTGATATGGGATTATTGGTTTTGAAGGCCAGTTTAGCTTCAGGGAAATAAGAGAATGATCTGACCAGGTGATGTTATGTATTTTGGCCTCTTGAGCTAAAATATAGCTGTTTTGATCTATCCAGAAATAGTCAATGCGTGAGTAAGATTTTTGTGGAGATGAATAAAATGTATAATCTCTAATAGCTGGATGGAGCGTCCTCCATACATCCAACAGAGATAGGGAGAGAAGACTTGTCTTGACTGCTTTGATAATATGTATATATATTACTTTTCTTTTTAGAACAATCTTCTACAGGCTCCATTGGTACATTAAAATCCCCCCCTATGATTAAAGTACCCTTTTGAACATCCAAAATCCTGTTACATACTCTCTTAAAGAATAATTTCTGTCCTCTATTTGGTGCATATATATTCACCAGTGTAACTGGTCTATTATATAATAGACCCACCAAGCAAATATACCTTCCCTCTTCATCCCTATCCATTTGAATAAGTTGAAATGGTGAGTCTTTGTGAAACAAAATACAGACCCCATTTTTCTTTACTCTATTAGAGCTCTGAAAAATAGTTGGATAATAATTGTTTGTGAAATTAGGTTCTTTATTTTTATTAAAATGAGACTCTTGAACAAAGATGATATCTCCCTTTTCTTTATGAAAACTATGTAGGGCCTTATTTCGTTTCTGTGCATTATTAAGGCCCTTAGCATTTTGTGATAATAAGCAAATCTTTTTTTTATCTATTTTCATACTTTATTAAATAAAAGTTTCTAAGTAATATATGGCACAGAAAATGAAGGGTTGGGGCCAGGCGGCGGGAACCAGGGAAGGGGAGAAGGAGAGAAAAAAAAAAAAAAAAAAAAACACAAATCCCCGCATCCCCACACAATACCCCCATACATACCCTACAAAAAACACAAATTCAGGGAAAATTAAACCGACAGATGGTTTCCCCTTAAATGGCAATTATATCTTAGTTTACCATAATTACAAATATTATTATACTCCCAGAAAGATCCTTGCTAGGTAGGGCCTTCATGCTCCTTTCCTTCCCTATTGAATTTAACAAATTCCTCTATACCAAACTAACTTCCTTAATATGTAACTAGTTCATCAGCATACCCACCTTCTCGACTAATTGTTAATTTCTCCTTAGAGAAAAAAAAAAAAAACCCTAGCTTAAAATACTCAAATCTCCCTCTTTTCTCAAAAACTTAATGTGACCTTTAAGTGTTTAGGTATAATAAAAAAAAAAAAAATTCCTATTCTTTTTTCTTTACTCCCGTGTTCTTGTGAAAAAAAAACAAAAATTCCCCGCCCTACCCTTTTCCCATAATTGAAAAGGTGGAGGGGGGTTATACTTAATTATTTCTCAAATCTCCATCTTTTCTCAGAAACTTAATGTGACCTTTAAGTGTTTAAGAAAAAAAAAAAAAAAATCCACACCCGTGTTCCTGTGTAAAAAAACCCACAAATTCCCCACCCTCCCCCTTTTTCCATGATAGAAAAGGTGGAGGGGGGTTATATTTAATTACTAGCTTAAAATTCTCAAATCTCCATCTTTCTCAAAAACTTAATGTGACCTTTAAGTGTTTAAGTGTAAAAAAAAAAAAAAAAATTAATTCCCTACCCTACCCCTTCTCCATAATAGAAAAGGTGGAGGGGGATTATACTTAAAAATTCTCAAATCACCGTCTTTTCTCAAAAACTTAATGTGGCCTTTAAGTGTTTAAATGTGAGAGAGAAAAAAAAAATTCCCTTCTCTTCTTTTCTCTTTTTTTTTTTCTTTTTATCTACTCCCGTGCTCTTGTGAAGGGAAAAAAAAAAAAATTCCCTACCCTGCCCCTTTCTCCATAATAGAGAAGGTGGAGGGGGGTTATACTTAAACATTTTCAAAAAAAAAAAAAAAAAAACCCTTTACCCCACACTTTCTTACTTATACAGCCATAGTGCATTTATACTAAAAGTGACTCTTAAATATTAACCATCTCTAAGAGAGAGAAATAATAATAAAAAGCAGTTAGGAGTAATCCATGGTCTTAACATACTAACTATATATATGATTTTTTAACACCTTAAGCCAGTGCTAAGATCATAGTCTCTCATCTTGAGCCAACAGCCTTTATGCATTAGAATTTGGTATTGTCTCTATGCAAGTATTAGAAATTGACTTTAGATCATTGTTAGTCCTTTCCTGTTGCTTTCTCCTAGTCGGGACTCTTATCCATTGATGTCCCCTTCCTTCCTGAACAGTTCTAGGATTAGGCAAATAGCCCTCCTTCCTTTTCTCTTGGTTATTTGATGTTTCCAATGCTGGTATACTAATACCTAGAGTGGTACAGAAAGAATTGAGGTCCTGCAACGAATGTAAAGTTGTATGTTTTCCATCCACTGTGGCCCTTAGACCAAAGGGGAATCCCCATCTATATGGGATTTTCAGATTACTGAGATGCAGAGTGAGGAATTTTAACTCTTTTCTTTTTTGTAATGTCCTAGGACTAATATCGGAAAAGATTTGAATTTGCTGACCTTCAAACATAATATTTGGATGTAGTCTGGCTGCCTGTGTAACAGCCTCTTTATCTTTGAAGTGTGCGAATTTGATTATCGTGTCTCTAGGTGGATCTCCTTTCCTTAACCTAGGATTTAAGGCTCTGTGACACCGTTCCATTGTCTTATCTGTGTATGCCTCGTCCCCTGTCAGGGTATTAATAAAACGTAGAAGGTATTTTTCAAGGTCAGCTGGTATTATGTCCTCTGATATCCCCCTTATTCTTAAGTTTGACCTCCTCTGCCTATTCTCCATATTTTCTAACTGATTTTGTAAGGATATTATATCCTCTCCCTGTTGGTGGATCTGTTGTGCCATGCTATCTGTGTGATTCACCCATGATTCTTTGTCCTCTTCCAATTGGGCCACTCTATTCCCAATCTCCCCAATGTCCTTTTTAATAACAGAAAATTCGTTTTTAATGCAAAGTTTCACCTGACTTATTTCTTCCAAAAGAGTTTGGATGTCTGCTTTCGATGGTAAACCCTGTAAGTCTGCTTTAGTCAGCGGGGGTATGTTGGGTTCAGGAGTGTTAATGAATTTATTAGGTGACATATACTCTGAAGAGTGATTCAGTAGAGAAGTATCTGTGGTTTTAAAAAAAGAGTCTACTTTTGGAGCATGCGATGTATGGGATTTACCCCCTTTATCCTGCTTAGCTGCTTTCTTAGTAGTCATTGTAAACCTTTTTTTTTTTTTTCACGCTCCTAGGGCTTGATGTGTAAAAACAGACTCTCTTTACCTTATTCTAAATTACTTCCCAGCCTGTTGTGATAGCTCCGCTATGATTAGGTTGTTAGGCTAATACACTGGATTATATGTAGGGCCTATAGTTCATGCATATGCTTGCTCAGAAAAAAAACCCTTTTGTATCACAAGTTGTCCTTGTATTAACAACCCTTCAGTACCACATTGCTACAGTATTTCAAAAAGGGAAAAAACAGCCAAACGTTTACCTTTCCTTCCCCTTCTGCTCCCGTTCTGCTTAGGAGACTGGGCCTCTGATCCTCTATTGCTCCAGTAATAGCTGTCCCATACACAGTGCACAACCAGAATCTCTTGCACCGGCTCACCTTTGATGGTCTTTGGTATTCTGCCAAAAACTAAGGTAAGCGACCAGCTATTCCTAGGGCACCAGGGCCCAAAGAAGACTTTAAAATTGTTCTATGGCTGGCCGTCTATACGCTTAGCTGGCTATTAGATACAAGCGCCGTAAAACGCTAGTTCCAGTGTTCTGCCTCTGCTCCGGGCTGTGTTCCTATACTCCACCCTTGGCAATCTCCTCTGCTGAAGTACCGGATTCGGATTCTACTGTCTTTACTCCTCTCCGGGCTATGCCGGTTGTGATCTTTAAGGCGCGGCAGGTAGACGCCCACACCTGTCCAGGTCCGACCCGGGAGTTCGCTCTTTCAGTGGCTTGTGGTCCGGGGCCTTAGCCTCCACCTGTGTAATATACCTTCAGGGCTAGCTTTTTCATACACCCGCTCTTTTTCCCCAGGAGCTAAGATACCGCTCGAGGCTTCCTCTGTGATATGTGTACACAGCACACCTCCGCCTTCCTTTTCGGCGTCTCTCCCGGTAAAGCGTGCAAGGGGATCTTACACAGGTAGTGTAGAATTTTGTGTACAGGTGTCCTTTTGGCTGTGCCTTCCACCTAACTTTAATTCTCCTTCAGTCCGCTTACATTATTTAGCAGTTTTGGGGTATAAAAAGCTTCTTTATTGCCATTTAAGAGGACGGTTAAGCAGGAGCTCTAAAGGTGTGCGGCCATTCTCTACCTTGGCCGGCTCCGCCCCCCCTAAATACACTACTGATGTTTTATGTAAATTGGATGGACTGGTCCTCTCTGAATAAACTTTACTTGTTACCATTGATGTTGAGGCATTATATTAATCGATACCCCATTATTTGAGGCCTTACACCGCTATCACCAACAGAGAGGTGTCACATTCAATAAACATACTGCATTTGCCATCAAACTTTTTAAATTTGTTTTGGAGAGAAACTATTTTAAATTTGATTAAAAATGTTATAGACAGATTCTTGGAACAGCCATGGGGGCAAGCTGTGCCCCCACTTATGCATGTCTGTATCTGGGAAAATGGGAAATGGAGATGATCTTGGATACACCACAATGTTTTGAAAAATAGTGTAGTCCTTTGGACACGCTTTATACCTACCGCAAATTCAAGGTGAGGATGAAAGAACATAGACATGATAATATAAATCAGGAAATAAAAAAAAACTGTGGAATTGCATGACTTTTTTTGAGTTCCACAACAGAAGTGATGAATCCCTCAGATTCATGGGGGTAGAGTATGTGGGTATTAATGAAAGAGGTGTAGACTGGGACAAACTCCTATTGAAAGCAAAATGCAAATGGATTTTTAATTTAGATACAGTCCACCCAGGTGGCCTCAATGAAGAGTTAAATTATGCTCCATTTTTGGCATAAATAGATCCTACTCTGGTGTATCCATAGTATCTCCCCTCGAATTCTCAGTACCCTGTACTGTGTATCCTTATTCTATGGCCTCTATTTAACAAAGTCTGCCGGACCTGATCCGACAGTGCGGATCAGGTCCGCCAGACCTCAATGAATGTGGAAAGCAATACGCTCTCCGTATTCAGCATTGCACCAGCAGCTCACAAGAGTGCAACGCTGCCCCCTGCAGACTCGCGGCCAATGGGCCGCCAGCAGAGAGGTGTCAATCAACCTGATCGTACTCGATTGGGTTGATTTCAGGCAATGTCTGTTTAGCGCATACGTCACTGCTTAATCCGGTCTCAGTGTAACACTTCCTCTTACACGCATTGAGCGGAATTGCTCCGGGACAGCGATGTGCTATGCGCTATACAGATGATTCCCATAATATATGCAGGCAGGTAATGGCAATTTGAATGCTTGTAGAGTATAGTCAGCATATATCATGTGGTGTTGTTTGGTTCTCTGTGATGACTCGCAAGTGGGCTGCTACGATATGTGCACTGATTGCTCCAGTGTTTTTGTGTCTGTTATATCCCCCACTGTTTTGTATCTTTGTCCTCCTATTTTCTCCCTTTATCTCACGAGTCACTCACAATGCTAATATTGATGCTCAGACAGTTTATGCATATCACTTTAATTGTTAGTATGACTCAGTGGTTACCTTGACAACTGCTGTTTGGTGGTTTTTTGGTCTAATGAGGGGGTGGGGTTTATTATTTGTTTGCTATAAGTGTATTTCACTTTGTATCACATGTGTCTGAGGAAGGGGATACATTATCCCCGAAACGTTACACGGTCACAGTAAATTTGTTTTGGAAAATCCAGCGAGTGCAAGTTTCTTTCTATGCTGTTTATGACCATTCACTAGCACCCTGGTAGCTGTAGTTTGAGTGAGAATGCACTTCCCTGCTAAACTACTCTATATATATATATATATATATATATATATATATATATATATATATATATATTGTGTATATATATATATATATATATATATATATATATATATATATATATATATATATATATATATACTGTGTTTATATATATATATATATATATATATATATATATACTGTGTATATATATATATATATATATATATATATATATATACACTGTGTATATATATATATATATATATATATATATATACCCATGCTCAACATGTGCAATATCCACTTATGATTTTACTTATATCAATCCCAATGTTTCTGACCTTTGTCAAGGGCACAGCAAAACAAATCGTACACTAAGTTACTTACTCAGATTTATAAATGGTACAATAGCCTCAGCGTTCCCGCTAAACATGCCATAAGGCAACTGGAAGTGACGTCACATAACTTCCAGATTCAGTCAAAACAACAGCAACACAAGAACCATGGGCTGAACACAAATGTTGTTAACACATGCAACTGCCGGTTACTATAGAGACCCATCCTTTTGGTGTAAAATATATAACAACAACGATAATTAATAACAATCATTCTCAGTGACTGGCTATATTGCACACAGTGCATGTCTGTTGCCTATACAGTCCCTAGTATACTAAGACATTACAGATATCATATATGGTGTATACCTTATCTAATTGAAACCATATTTTTTATTGCAGTGGGGGCACTGTCAGTTTGTTAGAGGCTTTCTACGCCACCATAGTAGTTGTCTAGCATACCTTTTACTTTGATGTAAAATATATAACAATAATAATTAATAACAATTATTTTCAGGGACTGGCTATATTACAAACAGTGCACTTCTGTTGCCTATACTGTTACTAGTACACTATCAGTATTACATTTATCGTAGTATGGCATACGCATCATCTAATTGAAACCGTATTTGTGATTGCAGTGGCGGCACCATGGGTACCTGATAGTTTGCTACAGGCTCTCTACAGCACCATAGTAGTTGCATAGCAAACCTTTTCCTTTGTGTCTAGAATATATAACAACAACACTAATTAATAACAATCATTTATCAGTTGCTGGCTATACTGAACACAGTGCATGCCTGTTGCCTATACTGTCACTACTATACTATCAGTGTTACAAATATCTAATTGAAACCACATTTGTTATTGAAGTGGGGGCACCATGGGTACCTGGCAGTTTTCTATAAGCTTTCTACATAGTATGCCACCAGGAACCACTTCACGATTTTTGAGGAAAGCCTAAGTTTTGCTCAAGAGATGACTGAACAAGGCTATGATGACCAAGACTGGCAGAGTTTTGGCTCAAGTTCTCTATGATATACCTTTAGGATTGCCACTAACTGACCAACCATAGTCCACTCATTTTTGCCTAATGGGTTCCCAATCCCAATGAATTGACATGAAGCCATAGCATGGACGATAGCCTTCTGTTGCTCCAACGTTACACCCTCTCAAAAGTCGATTTCTACAATGTAGCGATGTTGTGTTGCTTAAGACGTTGCTGGGGAAAACCTTTCTTCTAATGTTCCTGCCTAAGAAGGTGACTGCCTTTAACGCTGCTGTAGAAGAGGACTGCAATCATTCTGCACAACAGTGTCATGTGTTTCAATTAAATGCAGTTTTGTAAAAGCAGACCAAGGAATAAGTGCACCAACTTCATAAAACAGAAGAATCCAAATGTAAGTTTTGATTTCAAGCATTGGGTATATATTAAGTATGGTATAAATGTAGGGCTTAGAACAGGAATTCAAATACTCAGGGAACTGCTGTCCACTGTGTCCAAGGGACTCTAAACATGAGTGTCCTCCTCCCTTTGCTGTGTATTTTTTAGGTTTATGTACTGTAGTTAGAGGCCTACCTTGTTCTGTAACACTGCTGTCTACTGGTGCTGCCTCTGTTGCTCATGCCCTTCAGTGAATTGAGTCTCCAATAATAACTAACTACAAACTTATAATGGAGCAGGTGTGTGAGAAAGTTAGGGATGTGGTTACTTTTGCATTAGGGAATGAGAGAGTTAAAAAAAGGAAGATTGTACAGAAAGGTTGCAGTGATGGGAAGTGAAAGGCTAGAAGGAGAGGGGAGACAATGGCATGGTAAGAAAAAGATAGAACTAGTAAATAATTGATATTACTGTAATTATCAAATGCTTTTCATTTCAATTTATTGTCTGAATTATCTTTGTAAAAATTGTTCTAGTTCCTGTATATTCTCTTGTCCCAGTTAGCAAGTAATCTTTCAATTGTTGGCATTTCCTACCAGTGTAATTTTGTTGCTAAAATTAATATTTTGTAGACTTCTCATAGGCGTCAATGCAATTAAACAAAAAAAAAATTCGAAAAAAAATTCTTATATGTATATTCGATCTAACCGAATATAAGAAATATAAGAAATTCTGACAAACCGAATCAGCCAAAAATTCCAAACCGAATCTTTCAGACAAACCGAATTCTTTGCCCATGCACAGGTTAAGTTTCAACCAACTGGCATTCATCTATCACAGGGGATTAGCAAGACATATTGGCTGTGTCCGTGGGAACATTTGAGTTTGGCTTGAAGGAAATGTATATTTGCGTGTCATCTACTTAACTGTGATAGATAAGGCCATGTTGCCTTATGCTATCTCCCATTGGCAACATATATATATATACTGCAAATAACATGGGAGATAAGAGGGAGCCACGTGGGACTCCATATGCCATGGAGGCAGGTGCTGTCAGATATAAATGATTTGTACCAATGTAGGACTGTACCAGCCAGCCCACAGATATCCTGCAGGCAGTTTAATAAAATTTCATGGTCCACTGTGTCACTGTTGTGCAGAATCTTTGCCACATTCTCTGCTCTGTTTGCTCCTTTGCTCATAAAGGAGATATCCATTAAGCAGATGGAAAACTTTGTCCTGTGAAGGTGACTTTGCATCTGCTGTGTAAAAACTGACATGGTCATGTTATTTCCTGCTACAATAAATATATATATACATAATGTTAAACTTAAAATTCCAAATTTGAAACCATGCAACTTGTTTACAAGGTAAATAGTTAAACGACATTTTCATTTATGATTGCAGTTAATTATTTGAATGTTTAATAAAATTACTGAAAATTATATATATATATAATTATTTAATATTTACACAAATCTCATGAATAAATATAGTTAAGTGAAAACATGTATTCAATCATATTAAAAGTCATAATCAATAGTGCATTGAGTAGTACCGTTTCATTTATGCTTTGACCTCATACTTATTGCTTTAAAAAATATAATTAAAAAACTGATAAAACTTGTCATACCCCTGTATCCTTTTAGTTTATATTTGCTTTTGATGTGTTTTAACTAGTTTTTGCTGAAATAATTTAAAGGCAGTGGATGGATTGACATGGTTTAGAAAAGTAAACAAAAAAAATGTCATCTAAGATGCCGAAAATATTAGAAACCACCCCAAGATGTCTACAATTACACATAGGCAGATTTGTGTGCATGCATAATAATGTGCAGTCTGTTTTTCTTTACAGTATGACAAATGAAAAACTTTTTAATATTTGATCCACTTGTCCTGTATTGAATATTATACTTAATACTTTTCAAGGGAAATATCTTTTAGACCTGTGGCTCTTAATGGTTTGGTTCACTTTGTTTATATATATTGTCATGTCCTAAATTAATATAATATACTTATATCAACTAGAGATTATGAACATGAAATATATATAGGCAATATTACACTTGTCAGGCCTATATATATATTTATATCCTACATTTAGCCACCAATCAGTAGGTGCTACCCAGGTGCTGAACCAAAAATGGTCCGGTTCCTATGATTACATTCCTACTTTTTCAAATAAAGATAGCAAGAGAATGAAGAAAAGTTGCTTAAAATTGCATGCTCTATCTCAATCATGAAAAAAAATATTTGGGTTTTGTGTCCCTTTAACTTTGACACAAGACTAAACCCAACTAGTGAGTTGCCAGCAATGGAGGCTTATTTGTCTTTAAAAATCCTTCACAATGAGGGGCGGAGCCAACTGCCAATGCATCAAGACATGCTTTTACAGAGCTCCTGAAAGTTTATTACTAAAACTTCACTTTTTGGTGTTTTGGCAGCCAATCTATCTATTGCCTACATAGATCTTAGTATGGAGGAACCTTCTGCGCAACTTATATCTCTTTTGGAGAGTCTGATAGATAAAGCCGACAGCCAGTTTTGCTGTTTGAGCTCTATCATGCTGGAGCTGCGCAACAAAGATGGTGCTTCTCATCTTCCCTGCTATGAGACCCTGGTGGTAAGCCAGTTAGAAAATCCTCTATCTACCCTACAGGATACTACCCGACCGCAAGAAGAGAAATTTGGACAGAGAGTAACCAGCACTTTCCCTGGACCTGCAAGCAGAGATCCGATGCAGCCGAGAACAGCTGACCTGTCTCACATCGATACCGCTACACCGCGGGATGTAAAAATTCTCCAGAACAATATAGGGCAATTATTACAGCTCACTTACCCTCCTTACATGGGTTTGGAGGCGGATCTCTCGCCTTCCATTCATGAGTTCCTGGCTGGTATGAGAAGCATGCAACCTAAAGCATCTTACCGGGCAAAGCAGCAAACAAAATATAGAGAACACACCCTGCTTTTGAAACCCGGAGCGTGCATCTTGTTCGACAATACCGCCATTGCTACAGGTTTGTGGGACTGCTTCGCTACACCTCTGACAGCGCTCTCTAACTCGGGCCATAGGTTGCACCTGCCTGACATATTTTTTAAACAGTGAGTTGGGTAGCCGCCATAGCCATTGCCGGAGTACATATTACTACAGTTACACTTTTTTGTTAGTGTTGGACATATGTTGTGGGTGAAAAGGCCCCCAGGATGACGATCTATTGATTTGAACAATGGGGCACTGAAGATAATCCTCTTAGACACTATTAGACTGCATATGATTTCTCATGATAACCCTGCAAGATACAGCTTATTGAATACTTATATTAGTCTACTATCAAAAGAGATCGCACAGGACACTTGATTCTTAAAATAGTTGATTACCTACTAATTATTAACTGAACCCCAGTATGTTTCATCTTAAAGTTTTACTCACTCCCAGCCTATACAGCATATATGGGAAAAATGGATTATATGGCAGGGATGTAGGCTGAGAGATCAGCTACTCTGACAAGATGGCACCTTTCAAGTTTGAGAATTACAGTTCAGCAAGTAACTTCTGTTATATTTCAAAGAACAGTTTGCAATATTCTTATGTTTTACTTCTCTAGTGTGTCAGGAGTGCTTTAATACTTCTAGATAGAGCTACAATTTGTTTTGCGATTAGCTTACCTGCTGATCCAGCTATGATACCTGAACCCATGCTTCATGTTTTTGGATAATTACATGTGAAGTGACATTCGAAGCTGCGTCAGTCTTACATTAGGTTTATTTTTATGTAGTTGCTATGTTTATGCTCAATATCTGTGTTTACTTATTCTATGTCCAGAACGCTCTCTCATATAATGGGTCTTATACCTTCTTTCTTAATCAAGCAACCCACAATTATTTTAGTGGAGCTCTATCTTACATTAAGTAGCTATTTAGAAACTGAGCAATCAATCTGAGCCCTGGGAAATTTTACTTTAATGAGTAGGCATATTTAAGGTTCTTATGATATGTTTGACATACCTTATATCAGTCCATTATCACTTGCTATCCTTGCATGTCTAAATATGTCTTATGGCTCTCTTTACAGGCTCGAATACATATGTTTGCTTCCACCTTATATTATAACTATATCGTACTAACTACATTAACCACTAATGTTACCACTTATAGCTAACTAAAAAAGAGAGATGTAACCTAGCTCACTGAATTATTTACCCCAACATATCCTCTACCCACAACAGCATGCTGCATGTGCGCCTAGGCCTACTAACATTACTATTTGTGATCAGCTATGCCCTTGAATGAGAATAAGGGACTGGGGTATTGTTGCAATTTCATGTCTAAACTTCCATATGTTTTTTGGTAAATCTTCCCTGCCATATTTGCAATTAGAGAAGATAGCAAAGATATATTCTCCACAAAACCCATCACCTCTGCAGTCTATATATTGACTAAGCATCTGGACATGATCCTATAGCTCCTTTAAGACACTATATTTCACAAGATTTGAATCCCCAGCTGCCCGTATGCCTTCAAACATTGTTGCAGGGTCTCCTATTAGTAATTCTTGGCAGCTATATTACTTTATTTTCATGCTAGCATCTACATGTCAAGATTATCTCTATATAAGATACCTAAATCTAGAATCTGAGCCTTAAGGATGTAAATATAAGCTAGTTTCAGTGGCCTGGAGACATTACACGTGGGATTATCTCTCATTCTGTAATATATTGCGGTAACACCACTAACTGGTTATCTAGTTCCCATGCATATTGTCATGCTCAAACTACTATAGTTTTACCGATAGCTCATAAGTTGCTTCTTATCTACTTAGGTATACTTTTCTGGCTGACACTTAGTCATTGATATTGAGTGATAAAAGATGCATTACTTTTGTATTTCAATATCCAGCCCTATAAGGTTAGAGCAAGCATTAATGACAAATCATTACAGATAGAGTTTGTAATTTAAGGTTTGACTGTTGGTCTTTAGAAAGACATTAGAAGTCCTTTAGTAATATATGGATATGTGTTATTCTGCACCTTCCTTATGCTTTAAATATATTTTATGCCTTGCATGTCCCCAATAGTGTCATTGAGGCCTCAACACAAATGACCTAATTAACAGTGAGCCTTGTAAATATATTATAGCTACGTAATCCATAACCCCTCCAGTCAGTTACCTGAGTGTGAGGTAGGGATCCTTTGTTCCTGTGGTTTCTCTTAGGTCACTGTACAGTATTAGATGCCAAATATCATATGGCCTAAGCGGATCCTTTAGTATACCCCTATCTCCCCAATATATATTCTAGAAGCCCCCTTACGCCATTACGCCACTCCGCCTGTCCTCCAATAAGGCTCCGCCCCTCCACGCTCCCCCATATTTGAATAGCGGTGCTTACCCGCTGAATCTCCTCCCCCCCCCTTATATTTTTGAAGCTAAAAATGTCTACATTTGTTTTTGTTGTTTTTTTTTCTTGGTCCAAAAGTGGCCGGTTGTTATATCTGAGGAAATAAGTAAAGAACATAATATGAAAATAGACGTTCTTAATACATACCTAGCACAATACTATTATGTTATTTCATGTGTAAACATAACTACTGTAAATTTGACTATGTTCTTGTTTCTGTTGTGAGGTATTCTATACCTTCTGTATGTATCATCATAACTTCAATAAAAAAATAATTGAAAAAAAATCCTTCACAATTTGTTTAAGCTCAAAGAAAGATACCATAAGTATTTAGTAATCTTTAAACCTTTAGCCCGAATTCCATTTGCATTAAATGAGTGATCTTAACAAGCTAAGAACTTCAGGTGCTGAATTCAGAACTAAAGAAAAATGCACCCAAAAACAATTCCACATTGAACACAGAAAACATAAAAGCTGACAAAAACTTGCTGAATAGTTTCAATTGTGTTTAAGCTTTATTATATACAGGTGGCCCTCGTTTTAGAACGGTTCAATTTACACTGTTTCAGAATAACAACCTTTTTTCCAGTCATGTGACTGCTATTGAAAAGCATTGAGGAGCAGTTCATTTATTAAAATATCCAGTAGGTGGAGCTGTCCGCTTGTGTTGCAGCAAAGCCAAGCAAGTTGAAATTAATCAGTTTAACCAGACCTGAGTTATCGAGCAGATTTCAAAGGAACAAGATCTTCCTGTCTATAAATCAGTCCAGATTGGAATGCATAGAAAAATCTGTTTGCAGAAAAATGCAAGTGAAGTCTGTGTTGTGTGATTATTAGGTTTATAATGCTGTTTAGCATTTAAAGTCTTCATTTCAAAGCTTTAAAAATAATGTATTAGGTGTTACTTATGACAATTTTGAGAGGGGCCTGGAACCTATCTCCCTCACTTCCCATTGACTTACATTATAAACTGGGTTTCAATTTACAACGTTTTGATTTACAACCATTCCTTCTGGAACCTAACCCCGGCGTAAACTGAGGGCTACCTGTATATATTTCCCCATCTGATTTTAAAGTCATTTAGGAGATTTATTGTTGCAGATGCCTAAAAATCTCACAAACAAACTGATACTAATACTACTGTTTCATAAAAGATTTGCTTTTGTGACAAAATGTATTTTATTACTTGCTATTTTATTGCAAAGTTTGACATCAAAGGGAGGTTCCGTTGATATATTGGGGCTGATTTCTCATCGGTCCTGTCTGACATGATCCGCTCAGCAGATCATGTCTGACAGACATTGATGAATGCCCGACAGCGTATTTATTATTTGCATAAGCAGTTCTTGCGAAACTGCTTGTGCAATGCCGCCCCCTGCAGATTCGCGGCCAATCGGCCACTAGCAGGGGGGGTCAATCAACACGATCGTATTTGATCGGGTTAATGCTGCCCGCCATTCAAAGCAGCGGTTTTAAGACTGCTGTTTTCCGGCGAGCCTGAAGGCTCGCACCGGAAACAGGGACATCAGGGGCCATTCGGCCCTTGATAATTCGGCCCGGTAGGCAGGAGTAATAAATTGTACATGAGGAAGTTGTAAAGCATACAAATAGCATACAATGTACTGTAACCTTACATATCTAGTATACTCAGCTAGCACACATGTAGACTTATCTACATTATGTGATTACATAAGACTGCAATATGTGTTTGAACAGAAAATGTATCATATGACGTACAAACATTCTGAAAATATCCCAGCACACAGACTAATATTCTTTTCATAAATGAGTGAAAAATTAGTTCTTTTATCTATTCCAAGATTTTTCTAAAGCTTGTTGCCATGCCAGCACTATTCTGACTATAGTTATGGGATCAGTGCCAGTTAGATAACAGCTGCTCAACTATTCCACAGCATATAACAGAGTAACATTGTAATTTGAGGCAGAAGGGAGAGATACTCCATTAAAGTGCATATCTTCCCCTACAATTAGTTAACACCTGAAACAGGCTTTTTTATACTTGTTATTCATCAATATAACAACTAACAAAAAATGCACATTGTTAAAAAAAACATAAAAAAAACTATCATTCCTCTTTCTTTTTAGGTTTATGGTAGTATTTAATTTAATAATTTATACTTCACAGTCATTTTTAACTAAATAAATGTAGTGAAAGATTGAACTGCTGTCATCTTTCAATACTGCCTAAATTTATTTATTCTCTAGTGGTGATGATTCCTTCTAGTATTCCTGTGTCCTTAGGTTGTGTGTGATTCTCTGGTGCTTTATTACTGTACCTGGTAATGTTGACTAAGAGGGCAGGGCTCTAATACAGCCCCTAACCCTTCTAGTTTAACCCAGATAGACATAATGACCTTTACTGAAAAAGGAGAAGATCCTCTTTCTAATGAGAAACTACTTGATCCCATAGGACTCCCAGGGTTTTCTATGAAAGAGGGTCAATAAGTAGTTAATGCATTTCAATAACTTTCAATAATTGTTGTGATAACCAAAAGTTATCTAATAGTGTGATGATTTAAATATGGAAAAATAAAGGTTTTGTTGCTCTTTTCTTAAAATAAGCAAGAGAAAATGATTTATTAAACTTACTTATTTAAGGTGAGTCATTAATTTTGTAATTGATTGAATATTATGAAACTTCACTAAGGTATGAATATATAAATATTCAGGAAAGATTATGAGTAACTGAGATTTAAGTTCAGAGAAAGTCATATGTGTTACAATATTATGCAACAGTAAATGCTGATTAAAGCAGAAAAAGCAAAGCAAAGGATAAGACTTGCTTGATAAAGTAAAGGTAATTTCTTCACGCACTCACACTTTCACGCAATAAATATATACACAGTCCAAACATACTAGCTTGAATCCCAAACCGCAATCTACTGAGTCAGATGAGAATCAGCAATAAAGGTTATAGGTATCTCCAATAACAAACAATGGTGTTTAAGGTTAACCTTTATGAATGAATAAATTGTAGCGTGGAGAGCGGTACTTATCTTAACAGTAGCGGTGGTAAGAAGCGTGGGGGAGCGGTAATGCCTTTTGGATATAAAGGCTGAGAGGTAAGTTGCAGCTCTTAGGTTCAGCGTCTGTTTGGTGTGAGCGCGACTTCGGCGTGTGAAAGAAGTTCCGTTTGGCGGAATGAATCCGAAGATGGTCCCGGTCAGGATAGAGGCAAGAAGTAGATACCCAGCGGTATCGAAGGCGAAGTAAAAGACCTGAAGGTTAAGCAACAAATGGCACATGTGGTAGTAGCTCCACAGAGGAGCAAGGGGAGAAGTGAAAACAGCTTCAATTTTCAGGCCCTGATTAATGGGTAAGCACTTCCTAAATAGGAAGGAAGTTGCTAATGCAGGTTTTTAGATTTAAAGGGATATCACAAATTGTCACCTATGCACATACGGTTCTGCTCATGAATTCTTCACTGCCTCCTGTTTGACATTATATTGCTTCTTTAGAGTGGACCTTAACTATATGTTAAACCCCTTTACTATATAGGTATATGCTAGCAATAGTGCAATAAGTACATTTTTTTATTCATTACAGCATTTTCTTATTGCACACCTGTTGACCACTCATAAAGGTCTTGTGGCTTATTCTGTAAAGCCAATCACAGGTAAAAAGCATTGTATGGTTAAAACTTCTTATAGTGACTGGGGTAGTGTACTTTAAAATCTTTTTTTTTTTTTCCCTTCTGTTGCTGTCAATAATGTACAGGTCATAAGGAGCTCCTGTTCCCTGATGACACAGTAAAAGTCACTAGTGACTGGATCTGTCACTAGAAAGAAGCAGCCAATGATACAGTTTCTAAAACAAGCCACTACAAAAACAATGATCTGCTGTGTAAATTCTAAACCTCTAAATGAACCATTTTTTTTTTATAATTATGTCCATTATTTATTAAGAAATCACAAGAGTACAGTGACAATTAAAGTTCCATGTTATTTCAGGAGGCAATGATTTTGCACTTATGGATATTAACGGCTGTGGCAATTGCCATCACTGGAAAAAACACAATAACAATGGGGTCAATTGCAATAGCTGTAGAGAAAAAAAAAGTTAAAGTTAAGTTAATAGGGGTTTTTCTGTAGAAAAACATTCAGACACATTTTTTCTAAAGGATTGTGATCGATCCCCAATATTCGCCATAAATTTAAAAAATCATTACCTCCTGAAAAAAAAAACACTAGATTGAGAGCCGCCCCATTACGATTTCTAAAAGCTCCTTTCTCATTGGTTTATATCCATCAGCCTAACTGTTACATTTAATTACTCCAATTTTAATTAACCCCTCTTTATATAAAGGACCAGATTACGAATGGAGCGCAAGCATAACGGGTTTATTGCAGGTGTTAACGATCATATGAGCTTATCGCTTATATTACGCAATGAATGTCAACGCCCAATCGCAATTTAAAGGGTCAGTCTACTCCAGTTTGTTTAAAAAGATACATAATCCTTTTATTACCCATCTCCAGTTTTGCATAACCAACACTGTTATATTAATAAACATATTAACTCTGTGATTACCTTGTATCTAAAGCTCTGCAGACTGCCCCCTTACCTCAGTGCTTTTCACAGACATGCAATTTAGCCAACTAGTGGCAGACTCCTAAATATCCTCCACTGGAGTGAGCACAATGTTATCTATATGACACACATGAACTAGTACTGTCTAACTGTGAAAAACTTTCAAAATACTCTGAGCTAAGAGGCAGTTTTTAAACGGTTGTAGAAATCAGTTTTGAGCCTACCTAGGTTTTGCATTTTAAAAATACCACCAATGGAACAAAGCAGATTTGATGATAAAAGTAAATTGGAAAGTTGATTAAAATTGCATGCCCTTTCTGAATCATGAAAATTTAATTTGACTAGACTGTCCCTTTAAGCTAGAATCATTACTGCGACTGCAAAGCTCTGGTTACCTGTTTCGCAATACAAATATATATAGTATATATATATATATATATATATATATATATATATAAAAATTATATATATCAGTATATACCTTTACCTATATATATATATATATATATATATATTTATATATATAAATATAGTATATATATATACATATATATTGGTACAAATAAACAACATATATATGTAGACATATTTATTTATGAATAAATAGAACATATTCTTGTATGTGAAGAATATTGGAACGTGAAATATTCATATTTCAATGTCGGGTTAGAAGAATATGCGTTTGGGAATTAAGCAAATGTGCACGCAATATTGTAAGTTCGACTTTTTAAGCTCGTCGGGTTAGTGGCATATACAAAAACAGTTTACTTTCATCTTATAATACGAGCTTTATCAGACGAGTGCAAAAAGCTTACTTATAGGGGCCTATTTATGATGGTGCGAGCAGACATTAATCCGATATCTGGATCATGTCCGCTGGCACATCGATAAATACAAAACAGCATACACTCTCTGCATTTATCATTGCACCAGCAGTTCTGGTGAACTGCTGGTGCAATGCTGCACTGCAGATTCGTGGCCAATTGGCCGCTAGCAGGGGGGTGTCAATCAACCAGATCGTATTTGGGTTGATTAGAGCAGTGCGGACAGGTTATGGAGCAGAGTATCTATAACTTCTGTTCCTCATAGTGCAATTAATGCTCGAGCAGGAGGCATTAATTAGCGCTCCACTTGTAATCTGGCCCTTAATTCTATATTATATTTATTTGTCTACCTGTTTAATGCTTCCTACATTCAGGACAATGACTTATACCCTGCTTAACCTCTAACAATGGTGCTTTCTCCTCCTCAGTCCATAGCTAAGAGTACGAGCCCTACGTCGAAATGCGGTCAGCTGTATAATAACAGATCATGGGGCTCTCCGTGTCTTTTATGTATCAATACCATCTATGAGATATTCTGCTTTAATGTTTACAGCAATAAAATCTAAGGTTTTACCCTGCTCGCGTTGATCCCTTAAATTGGGTTTATTTTTATTACACGGAACAAAAGGATAAGCCTGCTCAGTGCATGACAAGTGTTAAAACTGTTTAAGGGCTCAGGATCCTACACTGTAGCTCATTTGGGACACAGAGAAGAAGGAGGTGTAACATCATCAACTGGAGTCTAGCAAAGAGGCCTGAAGAGAGAATATTGATGTGAGCAATTGCATGGGATTCCTAGGATATGAAAAGCAAGTTGAGAACCAACATATTTAGTTGATTTCCTGAAGAATGGACCAACTAATGAGCGGTAAGACACATCCTCTATAAGAGGCTGGTAGTTACACTGGGCTAAGGATATATATGAAGACGCCTAAACTTATAAGGATTTAAGTATATTTTTATTTTCCAAGCCAGGTTTAACAGCTGTCATCAATGATGTAATTTTTTTCTAGAGACATTGCACTATGTCTACCTGTTTTTTCCATTAATTTATATATATTTCTATATAATATATACATACACACAAGAAGTGCACTGTCAGGAATAAACAGACAGCCTCAGTAACTGGGTGCAGCTTCTTTTTAGCCTGGTATGCTTTTCCCAGAGTAAAACTTCCTGTAGCATATTAGTCTGATCCTGCTGAATAAGGTTATTATATCGCAGAGAAATACCACGCAATTTCTTTCTGAACGAGTAAAACGGCAACCTCAGATGAATCATTTTGGACTTCATAGAGCCTCATCAGTGCATTGTAGCCATATTCCTCTAAGCACACTCGAGCAAGGAGTCCACAGTTTGGTTGCCCTTTTTCCTTAGGGACGACATAATACACGACAGAGCGAAGCACTCTCTCAGGAAACGAACAACCAGCTAAATAACTTGTTAGCTTGTTCTATGGTGCAGCTTTCTTTTTAGCCCAGTAATGATTTTCACAGATCAGAACAATTCCTCTAATTATATCAGTCTAATTTTGCCTATCAGTCAACACCGAAATACTAGACATGTGCATTTGATCACTTTGATAGGATCCAAATGCAGAAGTATGTACTATTCTGCTCTTCTCTGAGCCAGTTGATTCTTGTGCAAGATCACCACAATAAGATCTTTTGCAAATCCAGACTTAATGTAGTGATCTTGCACAAGAATAAATCTGGCTCCGAAAAGAGTCGAATTGCGCAAATATTTCCACATTTGAATACTAACAAATGCACACATCTACGAAATACCAGGCAATTTCCTCTTTAAACATGGAAACACAGCAACCCCAGATGATCATTGGGCCTAGACAGTGAGGTACAGCCATATTTCTCTAAACACATGCATCAGTATTCAAACACGATGCCTGCTCAGACACAAATGATTCAGGTATTCAAACACGATGCTTGTATGACACAATTCATTTCTTTAGATGCCTACATACCACCACTAGCTCTCTGCGAAGGTGTGGTGTTTAAATACTGGTGTACTGGTCCTCACAGGAAATATGCGTAGCTTCAGAAAAATAATAATAACTTTTACTAGAAGCATTTTGATAATTAAAGTATAATGCAAAAATGATTTTATTTCACAATGAAAGTGCACCCACACAATTTCATGTTTGACCTTTATATCCTTTTAAAGGTAGTTACATTTTACACTGTTTAAAAAAAACACACACAAAACATGACAATAAAGGAATTTAAAATAATTTTGTAAATGATCTTACAATGGTGTAGTAGAAGGAATATAGGTTTGATTTAAACTATTCCCAGATTTTAGGGAAATTCACTATGGATAAATATTGTCATCTATGCCATAAATTATTTTTAATTAAGCATAGTAAAATAATAATGCAGTGTAAGTATTATATTTATTTAGCCTGTTTTACCTATAATTTATTTCTAAAACATTGGACTAGATTATAAGTGGTACGCTAATGATAGTGCTGTAATGAGATATGAAATATCGCTGGACCTCGCTAACATTAGCGACTTGATATTACAAATCCATGACAAAGTGTAATTAACCAAGGGAAGAGTTAGCATGGTGACTTTGCTCGGAGCGCAACCCTAGTACTTTCAAAGGAGATTGCTAACATGCCAGGAGCGGAACTTCAATTGGGTTGGGGTTAGGGGTGCCCATAGTAGTCAGTCTATACATAGGCGTGTGAAGAATGTGTACAATTGTAATGCATGGGAGCCTTTTTTTAGTGTAGGTTGTAAGTCTATCCTCAAAACTATGTAGCAGTATGTACATAATTACTATTGCTTATTACTACTATATTTAACTATAATTACTATTGCTTACCTTTTTTACTATTACTTACCTTTGACAAGGCCCAAACAATAATTATATATATATATATATACAAATCACTATGGTTTACTTGTCAGAGGTTGAATGCTTCTTTCCCAAGAGGGAAAAAGTTGACTGGTCAACTCAATGTTTAAAGATAGGAAAAAGTAAAATCTCTAAGTCGTCTTTTTCTAAGGGTTTTGCTACCATTGATTGTTAAAAATGCAGCCGTAAGTGCCGTAAGTGGCCGACAGCTAAAAGTAGTTTACTGCTCCAGTTTTGTACCACTTTTCCATTCAAAAAAGATCTTATGGGTGCGCACAGTTGCTCATTTCAATTAAACGAAGTTTGTGCTAGCCAATCGAAAAGCACACCATAACAAGTGCATTGCCATGCTAACCCAACCTTACTCTATAAAAATAATGGTTTGCGCCTGCGCTTTTTACCTGTGATTGCCTCTAGAGAGAAAGGCACGGGAGCTAGTTGCACTGGTAGGAGTTTATTGGGTTGGAGAGAGATTTTGAGTTTGTGGAGAGAGCTGGAGTGAGCTTCATTTGTTTTATTTTATCATTGTAGGCCCCCTTCCCATCTTTCCTTTAACCACCCTTCCCTTCCCTATTACACACCTTTCTTTTTATTTTAGCCCATCCTTTTCTTAATTTCCTACCCTATTTTCTTAAAACTATATTTTTTTTATGGAATCTAGGTTAGTGTTAGGGTCTATATAGGTTAGTTAGCTTGGGGGATAGTTTAGTCAGGTGTTTAGGTAAGTGAATTAGTGTAGGTAGGTAAGCTAGGGAGTTTAGAGTTAGGGAGAATAAAGGAATGGATAGGGTTAGTGGAGTGGAGAGGGGGAGGGGAGGGGAATGGTGAGGGGAGGGGAAAGAGGGAGTAGGATGGGTAGGATGTAGGGGTGATGTTTTTGTGAGGAGGATTCATCCTCCCTCAAACATTTGCAGAGAAGGGAAAGGAGAGAGGGTGGTAGAGAAATGGAGGTGGGAGCAGATAGGTGGAGTAAGCCAGGCACATTCAGAGCAGGAGAGTGAGCAGCCTGGGACTAGGGGTGGTTGGGGCTGCAGGTGGCCTGTCACAGAAGGGACAGAAGAGGGAGGATGAGGAGGATGTGTTCACAGGAACTACCTCCTATCTGAGCCTCATAGAAGGTGACACACATAAGCCTAGGGCATATGAGGTAGAGGACGCGTGCATTGCTTCTCCAGCTTCTTCTGAGAGATTATGCTTCCCCCACAGCATCTTCCTCAGCAGCAGCAGATGATGCATCCCCCACAGCTATCCTCCTCAGCTGCAGATGATGCATCCCATACAGCAGCAGCAAGATTTGCAGCATTTATACTATATATCACCATCAGCAACATATGCAGCACCCTCCTACTGGCATGTCACCACCACTAACCACCTCTTTTACCATGTTTGGCCCACTGTCCACTCTGAAACACCCTCTTAGTCACCAAGACAGATGGACACTCCTGAGCCCAGCCAACAATATGTTCCAGAGACCCCCCAAGTCCGCCACAAGTCCCACCCTGGCACCATATGTTCTTGCACAGTCACAGCAGGAGAAACTTCTGCAGCTCATCCACAGAGAACTTAGACTTTCCAGGCTCCAGCAACAGCAGGCATTCAGGAGGCTACAGAGCCAGATGGATATGATGATGCCACGGTTGTCTGCCTGACAGAGGCAGTGGAAGGGCATGTGGATAGGCCTGCAAACCTCCCTCCTCAGTCACATGTTCGGTCATCTCCCTGCAGGACCCTCTCCCAATCAGATGCCACAGGATCCTCCCAATCAGATGCAACGCTTACCAAATTGGACGCAACACTTTTCGCACCAATTATGACGCAAACTCCTAAACAACCCACACACTAGCGAATTTTTTAACCACTTTTGATTGGAATATGCATAATCACATGATTTATGACATCAGCCAATCTGATTCAAATATACATTTTAAACTATCACTAACAAATCAAATTGCTTGATACTTGTGTCATTGATCACTCATCAGAAATTGTAAGTGCCATTTGTTACATTGTGTATTATACTTTGAAATGTATGTATATGTGAAATTAGTATTAAAGATAAACATTGATGCTGACATTAGGACACACAGGGGCCTATCTACAAGCTCCGAATGGAGCTTTATGCCTCGTGTTTCTGGCGAGCCTGCGGGTTCGCCAGAAAACAGCAGTTATGAAGCAGCGGTCACAAAGACCGCTGCTCCATAAACTGTCCGTATTGCTCTGAGCAGGCGGACAGACAATCGCCGGAAATCAACCTGATCGAGTACGATCGGGTTGATTGACACCCCCTGCTGGCGGCCGATTGGCCGCGAGTCTGCAGGGGGGCTAGCGTTGCACCAGCAGCTCTTGTGAGCTGCTGGTGCAATGCTGAATACGGCGAGCGTATTGCTCGCCGTATTCAGCGAGTCTGGCGGACCTGATCCGCACTGTCGGATCAGGTCCGACAGACCTTGATAAATAGGGGCCACAGTGTAATATTTTAGACAATGATTTTAAAATTCGAATTGATGTTTGATTAAATATAATCTTAATTGATAGCTCAAAGGGATAGCCCACCTAACGTTAAACTGTCATGATTCAGATACAGCAGTAATTTAAAATCACCTCTTTACTGTCATGCTATTTTCAGTGTATTTCTTCCCTTCTCTTGAATTTTCTTTTAGTAAGAAATGTCATGTCATATTCCAGTCCATTTTTAACACCTGTGTAGGGGTGTTTTTAAAAACTAGATTGCAATCAGGAGGGGTTATCACAGCTACAGAGAGAAAACTGTCCATCTCTTAAAATATCCATTGATTGCAAATAAATACATTTGATACCCTGATGACATGTTATATTCGCAATTATTCCTGCTCATAATAATAAATTTACACTGTATACTTATAGTGGTATAAATAAACACAGAGATATGAAAGACAACATTGTTAGAACAAAAAAGGAATTTAGAGACATGTAAATATGTTTGGAAAAGATTTTCTGACATAACACACACATATATATAAAATTATATATAAATAAAAATTATATATAAATTCTAGCATTAATAATCATTTATAAAAAAAAATGAGATAAAAAGCATATCATGACTTCTAGAAATATAAATACACATTAATTATGTGAAAGTATCATATAAAGTTCAAACAAACAGAGTAGAGCCACTGTGTAAATGAATAAAAAGTCCCTTTTTATTTAACAAAGTTAAAAGTTCAAATGAACATCAGGAAACATCCTAGAAAAAGTATCATATAACTAATAAATAAAAAAATAACTTTCTATGAGATATTGTTTGTTTGAGGTATAAATGTAGCTATTTCTTAGACATTAACAGATGAAAAAATAAAAGATTAGCTTTAGAGAAATGTGCATGTTTTTGGACAGTAATGAAATGGTATAAATAAAGTAGACGTGCATGGCCGAAAAATTCATTCGGTTCGGTTCGGATCGATTCGGATGTTTTTTGAATTTCGGTTCGGATCGATTCAAATTCGGAAAAATTTGAATGAATTTGTTTCGGATTTGTTTCGGATTCATTCAGATTGGAATCATTTGGCTGGATTTGGTTCGGTTCGGAAATTCGGAATTTCGGTATGTGTTAGGTGGGATGTGCTGTGTATTAGACTAGTATTATGTACTGTATATTAGGTGTAACCCATAGCAGAGTGATATTAACCTAATATACTGTACAATACTAGAGTAATCCATGGCACATCCGAATGTAACAAATAAATCCGAACTAATTCGGATTATTTGGTAGATTCGTTACTCTACCGTAATTCGAATTCCGAATCAATCCGAATCTCCGCATTTAAGAAATTCGTCCGAATTTCGATTCATTCCGAATCGAAACGCACTTGTCTAAAATAAAGTTGGGAAAAACCCGAATAACCCCGCGACATCGATGACTGTTAGTTAACAACAGTCCAATGCTCATCGCGCAGTACTTAAGCACGTGTTTTTTACATTTTTTATAAATAAGGACATCGTATATGGATCCGCGGCAGTGATGGCTAACAATGTCTGGCTAGCGTATTGACGCCGGCGAATGCACCAAGAATTGACGCTTTGATAAATATCCCCCAAAGGCTCTCCCTGGGACCAATGCACAATACACTTTTCAATTGTTTATAATAACTCCATGTTTAAAAATAATACAAATTTCTGAAGTTATTATTTAATAGTTGTCACTCATTTATTTTTCTAATATTCCCAAATATTGCAAATGTATACTCTGATTGAGCAGACATAATATTACATATATTTTATAAATATTATTAATATGCAACATAATACTTTAAAGTCATCGTTATAAAAATGTATTAGTTTTTTTACATTATTTTTGTATTTTAATTTATATCTGGTAAAAATGGCCTTCCAATGTGCAATCTCAGGAGATTGTATGTAGTGATAATCTATGCACCTTTTTATTTAAAAATGGTTTTGATTTGTCCCTTTAGGGGCATATTTATCAAGTTCCTTATGGAGCTTGATGCCGTGTTTCCGGCGAGCAAACAGAAGTTATGAAGCAGCGGTCTAAAGACCACTGCTCAATAACTTGTCCCCCTGTTCTGAGGTGGCGGACAGAAATCAACCCGATCGAAAACAATCGGGTTGATTTACACCCCCGGCTAGCGGCAGATTGGCCAAGAATCTGCAGGGGACAGCATTGCACCAGCAGTTCATAAGAACTTATGCTGTCGGCATTTATCGATGTGCAGCGTACATGATCCGTTATATCAGATCATGTCCGCTTGCACCATAGTAAATAGGCCCCTTAAAATGAACAATTGACATCATAATGTAATTTCAAGGGACATAAAACCCACATATTTGCTTTCAAGATTCAGATAAAGCATACAATTTTAACCAAATGTACAATTATTTTCTACTCTTAAATAGTCTTTGTTTTCTTGTAATCCTTTGTTGAAAAGCATGAAAGTAAGTTCAGGAGTGTGCACCTGTCTTTAACACTATATGGCAGCAGTTTTGCAATAGTGTAATTCATTTCTAAAATCACTAGATGAAGCTCGATTTCCTGTTATGTAGTGCTTCAAACATATGCACGATACGGGCCGGACTTATTATGATGTGGGAGGACAAGATCCGCTACTGCAGATCATGTCCGCCCGACATCTCTAAATGCCTACTCATACGCTGTCGGGTATTTAACATTGCACAAGCATTTCTATTTGAAATGCTTGTGTAATGCCGCCCCTTGCAGATTTGCGGCCTATCGGCCGCTAGCAAAAGATCTCAATCATACCGATCGTAACTGATCGGGATGATTGCAGTCCGCCGCCCAGAGGTGGCGGACTAGTTAAGGAGCTGAAAAAAATGATATTTAGGTACAATATATATCTATTCTCATATATATATTATATATATATATATATATATATATATATATATATATATATATATATATACACGATTATATATGGGTATATATATATATATAAATATAAATATATATATATACAGATATATAGGAATATCTATGTATACATACATAGAATATATTCTGCACATTGGAATGTGACACATTTACAGTAAATACACACTATAACACTTTATTAAACATGAATATAGCATCAATATTCTTTTACATGCTTTCATCTACTTGACTGCAAAGGGCTCCATTACACTTATATATATATATATGTCTATATACACACATATAAATACAAAAATAAATATGTACACACATATACACGCACACACACATACATATATATATATATATATATATATATATATATATATATATATATATATATATATATGTTAAAGCCCTTTGACAGTCTTTACTTTTTCTAACACCTGAGACCCAGGGGTCAAGTCCTACAAAAAATGTGTGGTAACTCAATAAGACTCCCACCCCATCACAATTAATATTGTTTTTAATACACACACACACACTCACAGAAACACATACACACACACTCTATTTATATATATATATATATAATCTATGCACTCTAGTTAATGAAAGCAAATTAAAACCAATGAAGGGGCTGAATGGTTGCCTTTGGGCCTGAGGATGGACACCCATGGTTACATTTTTACATGGCCCGAGATTACATTTTTATTTGTAATTTAGGATTCAACTGATACTGAATATTGAGAAGCCAGACACGCACTTTTTAGAACCCATGAATGGGCTTTTGTATATTGATGATGTGGGAGTAATCCAAAAGCTAGGAGCCTTAGTAAAAATTTAGGAGATGTTACTCCTGGCTCTCAGTATGTGTAAGGCTCTGTAATGTAATTATCATGATCATGATAATGTTTGTGTTTGCACTCACTCTGCAGTAAAAAAACAAAACAATAATAATGTGATTTAAAGTAAAATTGATGGTCACAAGGCGCCTGAGTGTAATTTTCTTTTACCGTAAACACGTATACTAAGTAAATGTGAAGCAAGTAAATAACACTGGCAGAGGAATCAGGAGGCATGAGGGCAGAGTAACATTGAAAGCAAAACAGGTCACCTTGCACTTTGGGAGGAAACTAGTAAGGTTTAATCTGCAGCAAATATATTTCCTTTGTACAAATGTATTTCCATGCAAACCTCACCCCAGCTATCTCTGGAAGAACTAAAAGGAATTGCAATCAGAGAGAAAGCAGGAAGCTGGAATGACATGGACTCTTCTCTGCTTGATGAGCACATTTGTTTCTTTGGTGAAACACTCAACTTTTTTAAAACAACTTTAAAATAACTAAACTAGACACACATAAAACGTCTGTTTAATGTAGAGATCCAGGGTGTCCATACATTGTTTTTAAACTCACAATGGTGCATATCCAGCTTAGCTTCAGGTTCCTCACACCCTCCTTGCTCCTCTCTCCTTCCTTTCCAGGGCAGGCTGGACCTCCATACTCCTCCTTTGTAACACAGAAATAGGTGCAAAAGTCCTATTTCTGCTGAGGAGAGCTAAATAACCCCAATGCCAAACAGAAATGTTAGCATCATGTGTTCCACACCGTGTGGGGTGATCACACAGACGGACTGCTGACAGGCTTGCATTTAGTGTATTGTAGAAAGTGTTACTTCCCATGACTAGAGGATCTCACTATCCATCTAACCAGACTGTGCTCCAGCTCCTCCAACCAGCAGCACCAGCAGTGTTTACTGAAGCATTTTTGTTCTCTGTCCAGGGGGAACTTAGTTCCTCCTGCAAAAATAGTGCAAGAACTCCATTCCCATGCGTTCCTGTTGGACTTAACCCCAGCTGAGACCTCATATCTTTAATAATTTTTTATTAGATAGTGTTATTATAAGTGTAACTGTTTTTTAAATCTATTTTTTGATGTGTTTATGACATTTTTTTGTTTCATGAAACAATTAACCAGAGCTCCGAGAATACGTTAATCGTTGTAGCGTAAATTGTAATTGCGCTCTTGTGTGTTCACTTTTACTTTCAGCTTGTAATGCAAGTGCTAAAACAGACATATATACATACACACATGTGTGTGTATATATATATATATATATATATATATATATATATAAATATATATATATATATATAAATACATATATGTGTAAATATAGACATATATATATACACACACACATACATACATACCTACATGCATACAGTACTGTGCAAAGTCTTAGGCCACCAAAAGATTTGTTTTTTTTAGCAATGGTATAATGACCATATAGAATTATTTATTAGAATACAACAGGAAAATTCAGGATATTTGTGTGCAGTATTAAAAAACAGAAAAAATAAATGCTTCTATAGGCTAAAGTGACAAGTATTTAGTGTGACCTCCCCTTACACTTGATCAATAGCTGGAACCTGCATCTCGTAAATCTAATTTAGCAATGTTAGGTTTTTTATTTTTTTGTATTATTATTTTTTTTTTTAAACAAGTCATTTTTTTTTATTTTAATCATTATTGTATTATTATTTTTATTTCACATGTACATTTGTATTTATTTTAACTAGGTAGTTAGTAATAGTGTAACTCTAATTAAGGTGCATTTTAATTATGTTAATGTTAGGGGGTGTTAGATTTAGGGATTAATAATTTAATTTAGGGTAGTTGCGATGTGGGGGGGGCGGTGGTTTAGAGGTTATAGGTTTATTTAGTGTGGGCGATGTGGGGACGGTGGTTTAGAGGTTAATAGGTTTATTTCATGTTTGCGATGTGGGGGCGATGTGGGGGGATGGCGCATTAGGGGTTAATAGGTTTATTTCATGTTTGCGATGTGGGGGCGATGTGGGGGGATGGCGGATTAGGGGTCAATAGTTTTATTCAGGGAGTCGCGATGTGGGGGATGGCACTTTAGGGGTTAATAACGTTAATTAGTGGTGGTTTAGAGATTAATAGGTTTATTTAGTGCTTGGCGATGTAGGGGACGGTGGGTTAGGGTTAATAGTTTATTTAGTGTTAGCAATGAGAGGTAACGGCGGTTTAGGGGTTTATAGGTTTATTTAGTGTTGGCGATGTTTTGGGACAGCGGTTTAGAGGTTAATAGGTTTATTTAGTGTTGGCGATGTAGGGGACGGTGGTCTAGAGGTTAATAGTTTTTTTTAGTGTGTGCGATGTTGGGGGCGACTGTTTAGGGGTTAATAGCTTTATTTATGGAGTCACAAAGTAGGGGGATGCGATTGTGGATAATAGCTTTATTTAGTGTTGGCAATGTGGGGGGCGGTGGTTTAGAGGTAAATAGGTTTATTTAGTGTTGGCAATGTGGGGAAGACAGCGGTTTAGCGGTTAATAGTTTCATTTAGTGTTGGTCATGTGGGGGGACAGTGGTTTAGGGGGTCAAAAGGTTTATTTATTGATGGGGATGTGGGGGGTGGAGGTTTAGGTGTTAATACTTTAATTAGGTGTTTGTGATGTGGGGGATAATACATTTAGCTTTGTTTATGGAGTCACAAAGTGGGGGATGGTGGTTTGGGGGATAATAGCTTTATTTAGTGTTGGCGATGTGGGGGGGGGCGGCGGTTTAGAGGTAAATAGGTTTATTTAGTGTTGGCAATGTGGTGGAACGGCAGAGTTAATAGCTTTATCTAGGACTTCCGGTGGAATGAGCTATCACGCGCAGACTGTCTGTTACCACTCCCTTAGAGTAACAACCACCTACATTATATTTATTAACCCCTAATCTGCTGCCCCCAATGTCACCGCAACCTACTACACTTATTAACCCCTAATCTGCCGCCCCCAACGTCGCAGCCACTATTCTAAATTTATTAACCCCTAAACCTAAGTCTAACCCTAACCTTAACACCCCCTAACTTAAATATAATTTAAATAAATCTAAATAAAAATTACTATTATTACCTAAATAATTCCTATTTAAAGCTAAATACTTACCTATAAAATAAACCTAACTAATAGTTACATTGTATCTAGCTTAGGTTTGTATTTATTGTAACTAGGTAGAATAGTTATTAAATAGTTATTAACTATTTAATAAACTACCTAGCTAAAATTTAATACACATTTACCTGTAAAATAAAACACTAACACCTAACACTACACTACACTTAAATAAATTACCTAAATTAAATACAATTAAATAACTTAAATTAGCTAAATCACAAAAAACAAACACTAAATTACAGAAAATAAAAAACAAATTACAAGATATTTAAACTAATTACACCTAATTTAATAGCCCTATCAAAATAAAACAAAGCCCCCCCCTCCAAAATAAAAAAAAAATCCTAGCCTAAACAAAACTATCAATAGCCCTTAAAAGGGCCTTTTGCAGGGCATTGCCCAAATAAATCAGCTCTTTTACCTGTAAAAAGAAATACAAACAACCTCCCCAACAGTAAAAACCCACCACCCACACAACCAACCCCCTAAATAAAAGCCTAACTAAAAAACCTAAGGCCTAGATTTAGAGTTGGGGAGGTAGCCGTCAAAACCAGCGTTAGAGGGTCCTAACGCTGGTTTTTACCGCCCGCTGGTATTTGGAGTCAGTCAGGAAAGGGTCTAACGCTCACTTTGCAGCCGCGACTTTTCCATACCGCAGATCCCCCTACGCCATTTACGTATCCTATCTTTTCAATGGGATCTTTCTGACGCCGGTATTTAGAGTCGTGGCTGAAGTGAGCGTTAGAAATCTAACGACAAAACTCCAGCCGCAGAAAAAAGTCAGTAGTTAAGAGCTTTCTGGGCTAACGCCGGTTTATAAAGCTCTTAACTACTGTGCTCTAAAGTACACTAACACCCATAAACTACCTATACACCCCTAAACCGAGGTCCCCCCACATCGCCGCCACTCTATTAAAAATTTTTAACCCCTAATCTGCCGCTCCGTATACCACCGCCAGCTAAGTTATCCCTATGTACCCCTAATCTGCTGCCCCTAACATCGCCGACCACTATGTTATATTTATTAACCCCTAATCTGCCACCCCCGCTATCGCTGACACCTGCATATTATTATTAACCCCTAATCTGTCGCTCCGTACACCGACGCAACATACATTATCCCTATGTACCCCTAATCTGCTACCCTAACACCGCCGACCCCTATATTATATTTATTAACCCCTAATCTGCCGCCCCCAACGTCGCCTCCACCTACCTAAATTATTAACCCCTAATCTGCCAACCGGATCTCACCGCTACTCTAATAAATGTATTAACCCCTAAAGTTAAGTCTAACCCTAACCCTAACACCCCAATAAGTTAAATATAATTTAAATCTAACTAAATAAATTAACTCTTATTAAATAAATTATTCCTATTTTAAGCTAAATACTTACCTGTAAAATAAACCCTAATATAGCTACAATATAAATTATAATTATATTGTAGCTATTTTAGGATTAATATTTATTTTACAGGAAACTTTGTAATTTATATTAACCAGGTACAATAGCTATTAAATAGTTAATAACTATTTAATAGTTAACCTAGTTAAAATAATTACAAAATTACCTGTAAAATAAATCCTAACCTAAGTTACAATTAAACCTAACACTACACTATCAATAAATTAATTAAATACAATACCTACAATTATCTACAATTAAACCTAACACTACACTATCAATAAATTAATTAAATGCAATACCTACAAATAAATACAATTAAATAAACTAACTAAAGTACAAAAAATAAAAAAGAAATAAGTTACAAAAAATAAAAAAATATTTACAAAACATTAGAAAAACATTACAATAATTTTAAACTAATTACACCTACTCTAAGCCCCCTAAAAAAATAACAAAGCCCCCCAAAATAAAAAAATGCCCTACCCTATTCTAAATTACAAAAGTTCAAAGCTCTTTAACCTTACCAGCCCAAACCCCCCTTAAATAAACCTAACACTAAGACCCTGAAGATCTTCCTACCTTATCTTCACCTTGCCGGGTATCACACCGATCCGTCCTGGCTCCGATGTCTTGATCCAAACCCAAGCGGGGGGCTGAAGATGTCCATGATCCGGCTGAAGTCTTCATCCAAGCGGGAGCTGAACAGGTCCATGATCCGACTGAAGTCTTCTATCAACGGCATCTTCAATCTTCTTTCTTCCGGATCCATGTTCATCTCGCCGACGCGGAACATACATCTTCACCGACGACTTCCCGGCGAATGACGGTTCCTTTAAGGGACGTCATCCAAGATGGCGTCCCTCGAATTCCGATTGGCTGATAGGATTCTATGACTGATCAGAACAGCCAATAGAATGCAAGCTCAATCTGATTGGCTGATCGGATCAACCAATCGGATTGAACTTGATTCTGATTGGCTGATTCCATCAGTCAATCAGAATTTTCCTACCTTAATTCCGATTGGCTGATAGAATCCTATCAGCCAATCGGAATTCGAGGGACTCCATCTTGGATGACGTCCCTTAAAGGAACCGTCATTTGTCGGGAAATCGTCGGTGAAGATGGATGTTCCGCGTCGGCGGGATGAACATGGATCCGGAAGAAAGAAGATTGAAGATGCCGTTGATAGAAGACTTCAGTCGGATCATGGACCTCTCAGCTCCCGCTTGGATGAAGACTTCAGCCGGATCATGGACATCTTCAGCCCCCCGCTTGGGCTTGGATCAAGACATCGGAGCCAGGACGGATCGGTGTGATACCCGGCGAAGTGAAGATAAGGTAGGAAGATCTTCAGGGGCTTAGTGTTAGGTTTATTTAAGGGGGGTTTGGGTTAGATTAGGGGTATGTGGGTGGTGGGTTGTAATGTTGGGGGGGGTATTGTATGTTTTTTTTTACAGGCAAAAGAGCTGAATTATTTGGGGCATGCCTTGCAAATGGCCCTTTTCAGGGCTGGTAAGGTAAAAGAACTTTGAACTTTTTTAAATTAGAATAGGGTAGAGCATTTTTTATTTTGGGGGTTTTTGTTATTTTATTAGGGGGCTTAGACTAGGTGTAATTAGTTTAAAATTGTTGTAATATTTTTCTAATGTTTGTAAATATTTTTTTCTTTTTTGTAACTTAGTTCTTTTTATTTTTTGTACTTTAGTTAGTTTATTTAATTGTAGTTATTTGTAGGTATTGTATTTAATTAATTTATTGATAGTGTAGTGTTAGGTTTAATTGTAACTTAGGTTAGGATTTATTTTACAGGTAATTTTGTAATTATTTAACTAGGTAACTATTAAATAGTTATTAACTATTTAATAGCTATTGTACCTGGTTAAAATAAATACAAAGTTGCCTGTAAAATAAATATTAATCCTAAAATAGCTACAATATAATTATAATTTATATTGTAGCTATATTAGGATTTATTTTACAGGTAAGTATTTAGCTTTAAATAGGAATAATTTATTTAATAAGAGTTAATTTATTTCGTTAGATTTAAATTATATTTAATTTAGGGGGTGTTAGGGTTAGGGTTAGACTTAGCTTTAGGGGTTAATACATTTATTAGAGTAGCGGTGAGCTCCGGTCGGCAGATTAGGGGTTAATTATTGTAGGTAGCTGGCGGCTACGTTGTGGGGGGCAGATTAGGGGTTAATAAATATAATATAGGGGTCGGCGGTGTTAGGGGCAGCAGATTAGGGGTACATAACTATAATGTATGTTGCGGCGGTGTACGGAGCGGCAGATTAGGGGTTAATAATAATATGCAGGTGTCAGCGATAGCGGGGGCGGCAGATTAGGGGTTAATAAATATAACATAGTGGTCGGCGATGTTAGGGGCAGCAGATTAGGGGTACATAGGGATAACGTAGCTGGCGACGGTGTAGGGAGCGGCAGATTAGGGGTTAAAAAAAATATGCAGGGGTCAGCGATAGCAGGGGCGGCAGATTAGGAGTTAATAAGTGTAAGGTTAGGGGTATTTAGACTCGGGGTTCATGTTAGGGTGTTAGGTGCAGACTTAAGAAGTGTTTCCCCATAGGAAACAATGTAGCTGCGTTAGGAGCTGAACGCTGCTTTTTTGCAGGTGTTAGGTTTTTTTTCAGCTCAAACAGCCCCATTGTTTCCTATGGGGGAATCGTGCACGAGCACGTTTTTGAAGCGGGCCGCGTCCGTAAGCACCGCTGGTATCGAGAGTTGCAGTGGCGGTAAATATGCTCTACGCTCCCTTTTTGGAGCCTAACGCAGCCCTTCTGTGTACTCTAAATACCAGCGGTATTTAAAAGGTGCGGGGGAAAAAAAGCCAGCGTAGCTAACGCACCCCTTTGGCCGCAGAACTCTAAATCTAGCCGTAAGCTCCCCATTGCCCTGAAAAGGGCATTTGGATGGGCATTGCCCTTAAAAGGGCATTTAGCTCTATTGCAGGCCCAAAGCCCTAACCTAACAAATAAACCCACCTAATACACCCTTAAAAAAAATCTTAACACTAACCCCCGAAGAATCACTTACCGGAGAAGTCTTCATCCAAGCGGCAAGATGTCCTCAACGAAGCCGGCAGAAGTGGTCCTCCAGATGGGCAGAAGTGGTCCTCCAGATAAGCAGAAGTCTTCATCCAGACGGCATCTTCTATCTTTATCCTTCCGGCGCAGAGCATCCTCTTCATCCGACGGATTAACGGCGAATGAAGGTACCTTTAAATGACGTCATCCAAGATGGCGTCCCTTACATTCTGATTGGCTGATAGAATTCTATCAGCCAATCGGAATTAAGGTAGAAAAAATCCTAATGGCTGATGCAATCAGCCAATAGGATTGAACTTCCAATCAGCCAATGGGATGCGAGCTCAATCCTATTGGCTGATCCAATCAGCCAATAGGAGTTTTTTCTACCTTAATTCCGATTGGTTGATAGAATTCTATCAGCCAATCAGAATCTATGGGACGCCATGTTGGTTGTGTGGGTGGTGGGTTTTACTGTTGGGGGGGTTGTTTGTATTTTTTAGGAATTATTTAGGTAATAATAGTAATTTTTATTTAGATTTATTTAAATTATATTTAAGTTAAGGGGTGTTAGGGTTAGGGTTATACTTAGGTTTAGGGGTTAATAAATTTAGAATAGTAGCTGCGACATTGGGAGCGGCAGATTAGGGGTTAATAAGTGTAGGTAGGTTGCGGCGACATTAGAGGTTAATAAATAAAATGTAGGTTGCGGCAGATTATGGGTTAATAAGTATAATGTAGGTGGCGGCGATGTTAGGGGCGGCAGATTAGGGGTTAATAATATTTAATTAGTGTTTGCGAGGCGGGAGTGCGGCAGTTTAGGGGTTAATATGTTTGTTCTAGTAGCGGCAATGTCCGGAGCGGCAGATTAGGGGTTAAAAATTGTATTATAGTGTTTGCGATGTAGGAGGGCCTCGGTTTAGGGGTTAATAGGTAGTTTATGGGTGTTAGTGTACTTTGTACTTGAGTTTTATGCTACAGCTGTGTAGCATAAAACTCATAACTACTGACTTTAGAATTCCTTAGGAATCTTGGAGGTAGAAAGTGTACCGCTCACTTTTTGGCCTCCCAGGACAAACTCGTAATACCAGCGCTATGGAAGTCCCATAGAAAAAAGGCTTTACGAACTTTACGTAAGTCGGTTTGCTGTAAGGCCAAAAGAGTGTACGGTGCCCCTAAACCTGCAAGAGTCGTAATAGCAGCGGTATTGAAAAAGCAGCGTTAGGACCTGTTAACGCTGTTTTTTCAGCTTACCACAAAACTCGTAATCTAGCCGATAGTTAAGTCTCTTACTATCTAACTTTTTTAATTGCTTGAGAATAAGTATTTACTATGCTTTAGAGCTAACTATACATACTTTTGGTCTTAAGAAAGGGCAAATGTTAATCTTTCTCCAATAGCTAAGCTGCATAAAGTGCTGTATTCTTTGTATTCGATTCTTTTAAAAACTGAAGTACCCCACATCTATGCACTGTCCTTTCCTTGTGTCTCTGTAAAAAGCATAGACATTTATACTGTCTTTATCAAGTGTTGATTTTTTTTCCGATTTTTTTTCTTACTGGTACGGTAATTGATAAAGGAAAGGAATAAGTAATATGTAAAGATTATATATATATAAATTACCTATTTTTTGAGTCTGATATTTTAATTTTGCAATAGTAACCTCCGCTAGATTTCAACCTGGTCTGATCTATTTATACTCAGCTCAAGCTGGATTGCCTTGTCACAAGGATTCATTCACCCAATCTCCGTCTCCAATCCTGCCCAATCTCCGCCTCCAACCCGCCCAATCTCCACCTCCAAACCCGCCCCCACAGCTTTTAAAATAAAATAAAATGGGAGAAAAATAATTTAAGGTAATGCACAACATTTTATATATAAAAAAATACATATAAATCCACTAATGTGGAGCACTATAACATTTTATGTATTGCAATAAACCATTTGTACTATTGAACAACTGTCTATGTATATAATGAAGAATTATGCTGACAATTAGGAACAGTTGAGTTGAACTGGGCCTTATTTTTATGTGTTTTTTAATGATAACAAGAACATTACAGAGACGCCAGGGCCGGCCCTAGCAAGTGCAGGTCCCTAGGCAGATTGACAGCGCGGGGCCTCTACCCAGAGCAAAAAATACTTAAAAGAAACTGGGCAATGCATTGTACCACACAAACACACAGATATAATACATACACAGAGATACTTATATACACATACATCCACACAGTCCACACACACACACACACACAGAGCCCACACACACACTACTCACACACACAGCCCACACACACACAACTCACACACACAGCCCACACACACACAACTCACACACACAGCCCACACACACACAACTCACACACACAGCACACACACACACAGTCTACACACACACAGCCCACACACACACACAGATAGCCCCCCACACACACAGGTAGCCCCCCCCACACACACAGATAGCCCCCCACACACACACAGATAGCCCCCCCACACACACAGCCCACACACACACATAGCCCACACACACACATAGCCCACACACACAAACGGCTAAAAAAAAAAGTGAGCGGTGAGCCTGTAATTAAAAAGCAGCGTTGAGAGGTCGCAAACACTAGTTAAATATTATTAACCCCTAATCTGCCGGCCCTAACATCGCCGACACCTACCTACATTTATTAACCAATAATCTGCCGCCCCCAACATCGTTGCCACTATAATAAATGTATTAACCCCTAAACCTAAGTCTAACCCTAACCCCCCCTAACTTAAATATAATTACAATGAATCTAAATAAAATTACTACAATTAACTAAATTATTCCTATTTAAAACGAAATACTTACCTATAAAATAAACCCTAAGCTAGCTACAATATAACTAATAGTTACATTGTATCTAGCTTAGGATTTATTTTTATTTTACGGGCAACTTTGTATTTATTTTAACTAGGTAGAATAGTTATTAAATAGTTATTAACTATTTAATAACTTCCTAGTTAAAATAAATACAAATTTACCTGTAAAATAAAACCTATTGCAATCAGCCAATAGGATTTAAGTTCAATCCTATTGGCTGATCCAATCAGCCAATAGGATTGAGCTGGCATTCTATTGGCTGTTCCAATCCTAATGCCAGTTCAATCCTATTAGCTGATTGCATCAGCCAATAGGATTTTTTCTACCTTAATTCCAATTGGCTGATAGAATTCTATCAGCCAATCGGAATTGAAGGGACGCCATCTTGGATGACGTCATTTAAAGGAACCTTCATTCAGTCATCAGACGAAGAAAGAAGAGGATGCTCCTCGTCGGATGTCATGAAGATGGACCTGCTCTGCGCCGGATGGATGAAGATAGAAGATGCCGTCTGGATGAAGACTTCTGCCCATCTGGAGGACCTCTTCTGAGGACCACTTCTACCCGGTTGGGTGAAGATGTCTTCCGGTAAGGTGATCTTCAAGGGGTTAGTGTTAGTTTTTTTTAAGGGGGGATTGGGTGGGTTTTAGAGTAGTTTTGGTTGTGTGGATGGTGGGTTTTAATGTTGGGGGTATTTGTATTTTTTTATTTCAGGTAAAAGAGCTGATTACTTTGGGGCAATGCCCTGCAAAAGGCCTATTTGTAATTTAGTGTAGGGTAGGGCTTTTTTTATTTTGGTGTTTTTTTTATTTTGTTAGGGGGATTAGAGTAGGTGTAATTAGTTTAAAAATCTTGTAATTATTTTATTATTTTCTGTAATTTAGTGGGGGGGTTTTCATACTTTAGATAATTTTATTTAATTGTATTTTGTTTAGGGAATTCATTTAATTATAGTGTAATTGTAATTTAGGTTAGGTTTTATTTTACAGGTGCATTTGTCTTTATTTTAACTAGGTAGTTATTAAATAATTAATAACTATTTAATAACTATTCTACCTAGTTAAAAAAAAATACAAAGTTGCCTGTAAAATAAAAATAAACCCTAAGCTAGATAAAATGTTGTAGGGTTTATTTTATAGGTAACTATTTAGTTTTAAATAGGAATAATTTAGTTAATTGTAGTAATTTTATTTAGATTTATTTAAATTATATTTAAGTTAGGGGGTGTTAGGGTTAGACTTAGGTTTAGGGGTTAATAATTTTATTATAGTGGTGGTGACGTTGTGGGTGGCAGATTAGGGGTTAATAGATGTAGTTAGGTTGCAGCGACATTGGGGGCGGCAGATTAGGGGTTAATAAATAAAATGTAGGTGTTGGAGATGTTGGGGGGCAGCAGATTAGGGGTTCATAAGTATAATGTAGGTGTCGGCGATGTCGGGGGCGGCAGATTAGGGGTTAATAAGTGTAAGATTAGGGGTGTTTAGACTCGGGGTTCATGTTAGGGTGTTAGGTGTAGACATAAATGTATTTACCCCATAGGAATCAATGGGGCTGCTTTAGGAGCTAAACGCTGCTTTTTTGAGGTGTTAGACTTTTTTTCAGCCGGCTCTCCCCCATTGATTCCTATGGGGAAATCGTGCACAATCACGTTTTACCAGCTCACCGCTAACGTAAGCAGCGCTGGTATTGAGATGAGATGTGGAGCAAAATTTTGCTCTTCCCTCACTTTTTTGTGGCTAACGCCGGGTTTCTAAAAAACGTAATACCAGTACTGTCTGCAAGTGAGCGGTGAGCATAAACTGCTCGTTAGCACTGCACCCCTCAACGCAAAACTCATAATCTAGGTGAAAGATAGCCCCCACACACACACAGATAGCGCCCCCCCCCCCCCACACACACAGATAGCGCCCTTTGACAAACACACAGATAGCCCACACACACACACACATATCCCATACACACACAGATAGCTCACACACACACAGATAGCCTCCACACACACAGATAGCCCCCCACACACACAACAGATAGCCCCCCCACACACACAGATAGCCCATACACACACACACACACACAGCCCCCCACACACACACAGATAGAGCCCCCCCCACACACACATACAGAGCCCACACACACACATACACAGATAGAGCCCACCAACACACACACAGCACCCACACACACACAGATAGATCCACATATACACACACAGATAGAGCCCCCACACACACACAGATAGAGCCCACACGCACAGATAGAGCCCCCCCCCACACACACACACAGATAGAGCCCACATACCTACACACAGATCCCCCACACACACACAAACACAGCCCACACACACACAGATAGAGCCCACACACACAGACCTCCCACACACACACACAGAGCCCCCACACACAGATATAGAGCCCCCCCACAAACACACACAGAAAGAGCCCACACACACACACAGATAGAGCCCCTCCCCACACACACACACACTAACAGATAAAACCCACACACACACAGATAGAGCCCACATATACACACACACAGATAGTCCATATGCACACACACACACACACACATACACACACACAGAGCCCACCCCCCACACACACACAGCCCCCACACACACAGAGAGCCCCCCCCACACACACAGATAGAGCCCCCCACACACACACACATATAGATCCCCCCCCACACACACACACATATAGAACCCCCCCCCCCACACACACACAGATAGAGCCCACCCCACACACACACACACAGATAGAGCCCACACACATACATACACTCACACATACCTAGGTAATATGGGCAGATACCCAGTAGGGGAGGTAATAAATACAGGAATGTCTAGAATACACACAGTTATACTTCAGTAGGCAATATGGGCAGACACCCAGTAGGGGGGGTAAGGAATACAGGAATGTCTGGGGTACACATACAGTTATATTTCAGGAGGTAATATGGGCAGACAACCCAGTAGGGGAGGTAAGGAATACAGGAATGTCTGTGGTACACATACAGATATACTTCAGTAGGTAACATGGGCAGATAACCAGTAAGGGAAGTAAGGAATACAGGAATGCCTGGGGTACACATACAGGTATACTTCAGTAGGTAATATGGGCAGACAACCAGTAGGGGAGATAAGCAATACAGGAATGTCTGGAGTACACATATAGTTATACTTCAGTAGGTAACATGGGCAGGTAACCAGTAGGGAAGGTAAGGAATACAGGAATATCTGGGGTACACATAAAGGTATACTTCAGTAGGTAATATGGGCAGACAACCAGTAGGGGAAGTAAGGAATACAGGAATGTCTGGGGTACACATATAGTAATACTTCAGTAGGTAATATGGGCAGACACCCAGTAGGGAGGTAAGGAATAAAGGAATGTCTGGGGTACACATACAGACGGTATACTTCAGTAGGTAATATGGGCATCTGACACCAAGAGCTATATTTCTGTTCAGCATTAGTTACTGATGGAGCCTCCATTAACTAATGCACCAGCATTATATTATATGACTTAGGGACCAGGCGACTTGTTCCTCTGGAGCTTGGTGTATCGGAGCGACTACCTGCATTTATAAGGCACAGCCATGACCCAGTTAGGTGACTCAAATTCTGCTTTAGTGTATGACTTGTAGCCAGAGTCTCAGCACGTGGTCTGTAGTTCTGTGTAACCTGAGATGTGACTTGTGTAAATGCCTCTGTGGCCACAAGTCACCAACATACAGTGTAAATAGTGTGCCCCTCATAACCCATGGTACCTGTGTATTACAAGTGATGACCAACTGGCCTCAGAACCTGCTGCTGTGGGTGAAACAGTGTGCCAGCACCTTATATATAGCTTTTTAGGAGTCTGTGTCCAATGAATATGCCAGTTTGGTTCTTGAGGGTGAACTAGACCTGTGCCTAGGGAAGCACAATATAAAGGATAGTTATATGCAAAGATTCATTCCCACTCCAGTGCTCTCCAGATCATTTATTCATTTTACTACAGAATCAATGAGTATTGGTTGTCAGGAATATGAACCCTCTCCCTCTGTATGCTCCTGGCCTCTGGTTGTGAGAAATAGCTAAGGAGTTTAGAGTAGAAGAATTCTCAGTGCCAGGTCTGTATATTAGTCTGAGCCAGTCACATAAATATAATTTGCGCCCAGTCTAGTGCAGCTGATTCAGTTTCCTGCAGGTGTAAGTCTCACATACTGCAGCGTGTGCCAGGTCTATACGTTAGTGTGAGCCAGTCACATGAATATAATTAGCACCCAGTCTAGTGCAGCTGATTCAGTGTCCTGCAGGTGTAAGTCTCACATACTACAACGTGTGCCAGGTCTGTATGTTAGTCTGAGTCAATCACATGAATATAATTAGCACCCAGTCTAGTGCAGCTGATTCAGTGTCCTGCAGGTGTAAGTCTCACATACTACAGTGTGGGCCAGGTCTGTACATTAGTCTGAGCCAGTCACATTAATATAATTAGCACCCAGTCTAGTGGCAGCATTAAACTAAAAAAAACATCACTGGTGATGGCAAACTCTCTTGTCATTTCTCGTCCTCTCACAGCACAGTGCATAGCATAAAACAAGTTCAGCCATCGCTCCCCTGACAGTTATACGCATATATTTATTAAGGCTTTGTTAGAGGGACGTCTGCAAGTCACTCACACATCTATACACACATACCTGGACCTTCAGGCTGCCTCCCGAGTCGGTCTCACACTTGCCAACCGCCTGTCACTTGTCCTACTGTGCCTCCGCTCAGCCGCTCCGCCTCCTCACTCGAGTCCTGAGCTTTCCTGGGACCTGGGAAAAAACTTGCACCCCAAAAATTCAAATAAAAATGGCACCTAAACCGCATGGCCCTAGGCGGCTGCATCGATCGCCTTGCCCTAAGGCCGGCCTTGTGTGTACCCAGTCGGGTCTGAGAGTGCTGTCCCCTTTTCCTTGTTTTGCATATGCAAGGGGTGATAACATAAGTCTGTGAACCCTGACTTGTTCCCAGTTTGTTTGATTAAGAGCTTGCATTTGTGTGTGTGGCTGCATTTGTTTGGCTGTATTAGGGACCCAGGATTTTGGAAGAGACCTTGACGTGGTACCTGGGCTTGTCCCATTTGGCCAAATGCTGTAACTAAGTTTTGCTTTTAATCTTAGCTGAGAGCTTGTGAGCGAGTGCTGGACTTTTTCTGTGTGTTGTATTGTCTGTTTTGTAATATTCCCTATGGACCTGCACCCAGACAGGCCTGGGGTTAACTGCCTGTGACTTTGGAAATAGTGTAGCTTTAAGAGAGTGCTATAGCACCAAAAGCTGGGCCTGTTTAGGGGTCATGGGATGTGTACCCGGTCCGGTCTGAGAGTGCTGTTCCCTTTTCCTTGTTTTGCATATGCCCAGGGTGATTACATAAGTCTGTGAACCCTGACTTGTTCTCAGTTTGTTTGATTAAGAAGAGATTGCATTTGTGTGCGTGGCTGCATTTGTGCGGCTGTATTAGAGACCCAGGTTTTTGGAAGAGACCTTGACGTGGTACCTGGGCTTGTCCCATTTGGCCAAATGCGGTAGCTGGCTCTTCCAGTTTTGCTTTTAATCTTAGCTGAGATTTTGTGAGCGAGTGCTGGACTTTTTCTGTGTGTTGAATTGTCAGTTTTGCAATTTTCCCTATGGACCGGCACCCAGGCAGGCCCGGGGTTAACTGCCTGTGACTCTGGAAAAAGTGTAGCTTTAAGAGAGTGCTATAGCACCAAAATCTGAGCGTTTTTAGGGGTCATGGGATGTGTACCTGGTCTTGTCTGAGAGTGCTGTCCCCTTTTCCTTGTTATATATATATATATATATATATATATATATATATATATATATATATATATATATATATATATATATATATACAGTATATATATATATATATATATATATATATATACACTGCTCAAAAAAATAAAGGGAACACTTAAACAACACAATGTATCTCCAAGTCAATCACACTTCTGTGAAATCAAACTGTCCACTTAGGAAGCAACACTGAGTGACAATCAATTTCACATGCTGTTGTGTAAATGGGATAGACAACAGGTGGAAATTATAGGCAATTAGCAAGACACCCCCAATAAAGGAGTGGTTCTGCAGGTGGTGACCACAGACCACTTCTCAGTTCCTATGCTTTCTGGCTGATGTTATGGTCACTTTTGAATGCTGGTGGTGCTTGCACTCTAGTGGTAGCATGAGACGGAGTCTACAACCCACACAAGTGGCTCAGGTAGTGCAGCTCATCCAGGATGGCACATCAGTGCGAGCTGTGGCAAGAAGGATTGCTGTGTCTGTCAGCGTAGTGTCCAGAGCATGGAGGCGCTACCAGGAGACAGGCCAGTACATCAGGAGACGTGGAGGAGGCCGTAGGAGGGCAACAACCCAGCAGCAGGACCGCTACCTCCGCCTTTGTGCAAGGAGGAACAGGAGGAGCACTGCCAGAGCCCTGCAAAATGACCTCCAGCAGGCCACAAATGTGCATGTGTCTGCTCAAACGGTCAGAAACAGACTCCATGAGGGTGGTATGAGGACCCAACGTCAACAGGTGGGGGTTGTGCTTACAGTCCAACACCGTGCAGGACGTTTGACATTTGCCAGAGAACACCAAGATTGGCAAATTCGCCACTGGTGCCCTGTGCTCTTCACAGATGAAAGCTGGGGCACACTGAGCACATTTGACAGACGTGACAGTCTGGAGACGCCGTGGAGAACGTTCTGCTGCCTGCAACATCCTCCAGCATGGCCAGTTTGGCAGTGGGTCAGTAATGGTGTGGGGTGGCATTTCTTTGAGGGGCCGAACAGCCCTCCATGTGCTCGCCAGAGGTAGCCTGACTGCCATTAGGTATCAAGATGAGATCCTCAGACCCCTTGTGAGACCATATGCTGGTGCGGTTGGCCCTGGGTTCCTCCTAATGCAAGACAATGCTAGACCTCATGTGGCTGGAGTGTGTCAGCAGTTCCTGCAAGATGAAGGCATTGATGCTATGGACTAGCCCTCCCGTTCCCCAGACCTGAATCCAATTGAGCACATCTGGGACATCATTTCTCGCTCCATCCACCAACTTCACTTTGCACCACAGACTGTCCAGGAGTTGGTGGATGCTTTAGTCCAGGTCTGGGAGGAGATCCCTCAGGAGACCATCCGCCACCTCATCAGGAGCATGCACAGGCGTTGTAGGGAGGTCATACAGGCACGTGGAGGCCACACACACTACTGAGCCTCATTTTGACTTGTTTTAAGGACATTACATCAAAGTTGGATCTGCCTGTAGTGTGTTTTTCCACTTTAATTTTGAGTGTGACTCCAAATCCAGACCTCCATGCGTTGAAAATTTTGATTTCCATTTTTTAATTTTTGTGTGATTTTGTTGTCAGCACATTCAACTATGTAAAGAACAAAGTATTTAATTAGAATATTTTATTCATTCATATCTAGGATGTGTTATTTTAGTGTTCCCTTTATTTTTTTGAGCAGTGTATGTATATATATATATATATATATATATATATATATATATATATATAAAAATGTGTGTGTGTGTGTTTGTGATTTATTCCAACACAGAGAGTCTATAGCAAATCTATAAAATCCAATATTCTTGTTAAAATGTATAAAATAAATTAATAATGCATTAGCACTGTAATGAGCAATATGTTTTCATTAGTAGCACCTTTTGTTGTATCTGCTCATGTATTGGATAGCTATCTTATTCAGACTCCTTGCTCTCTGCTGTCTTAAGCGTATTCAGAAAATGTTAATTTCAAGGCTATTGACTATTTGATTACCTATACAGCGCTTTCTAAATACCAATCATGTATTGCACTTAATCATTCTACCCAAGTAGCATTGATTGATTTTTTTTAAGATTCTGTTTCCATGGCTATGTAGACAAATATCTTGTTTTTTTTCTCTATTATTGACTAATTGTATGATGTGATAAAGCAGTTGCTGCTTGTCTCTAGTTTATAGAATGAGCAAAATATACATTTTCCCCCTATTTTGCAAAACATTGTTCACAAAAAACTATTTTGGTTATGTGACAGATATCCACATTATGTTATTGAGCCTGTAATTTCTGAGATATCAAATTCATATTACAGATTTCTGATTTTGTAAAAAAACAAACAAAAAAAAACCCATTGATTGTGTGGCATGTGTGGCGGTAACCAGGTGAGGAGTACAAAGACAAGTGTGTCTTGCCTACAGTCAAGCATGGTGGTGGGAGTGTCATGGTCTGGGCCTGCATGAGTGCTGCCGGCACTGGGGAGCTACAGTTCCTTGAGGGAACCATGAATGCCAACAGGTACTGTGACATAATGAAGCAGAGCAAGATCCCCTTTCTTCGGAGACTGGGCCACAGGGCAGTATTACAACATGATAATGACCCCAAACACACCTCCAAGATGACCACTGCCTTGCTAAAGAAGGGTAAAGGTAATGGACTGGCCAAGCATGTCTCCAGATCTAAACCCTATTGAACATCTGTGGGGCATCCTCAAATGGAAGGTGGGGGAGTGCAAGGTCTCTAACATCCACCAGCTCTGTGATGTCATCATGGAGGAGTAGAAGAGGACTGTGAAGCTCTGGTAAACGCCATGCCCAAGAGGGTTAGGGCAGTGCTGGAAAATAATAGTGGTTACACAAAATATTGACACGTTGGGCCCAATTTGGACATTTCCACTTAGGGGTGTACTCACTTTTGTTGCCAACAGTTTAGACATTAATGGCTGTGTGTTGAGTTATTTTGAGGGGACAACGAATTTACACTGTTATACAGGCTGTACACTTTACATTGAAGCAAAGTGTAATTTTTTTCAGTGTTGTTATATGAAAAGATATAATAAAATATTTACAAAAATGTGAGAGGTGTATTTTAACCAAAAAAAATAGAAAGAAACCAAGGGATATACATTACTATCCTTTGAAAGAGAGGACCAAGCACTCATAAGCATATAATATAGGTTTATTTTAAACTTATCCTCCAATCTGAAATTGAAAATATAGCACATGCTCACCTGTTACATATAGGGCACTAAAAATGGTCAATCCACATTGTATTACAAGGTCAAACACAATTCATCCAAAATAATTATATAAGCATTATTTGGTAGTATTAACACCTCTCTCTATCTACAGTGGGGGAAAAAAGTATTTAGTCAGCCACCAATTGTGCAAGTTCTCCCACTTAAGAAGATGAGAGAGGCCTGTAATTTTCATCATAGGTATACCTCAACTATGAGAGACAAAATGTGGAAACAAATCCAGACAATCACATTGTCTGATTTGGAAATAATTTATTTTAAAATTATGGTGGAAAATAAGTATTTGGTCAATATCAAAAGTTAATCTCAATACTTTGTTATATATCCTTTGTTGGCAATGACAGAGGTCAAACGTTTTCTATAAGTCTTCACAAGGTTGTCACACACTGTTGCTGGTATGTTGGCCCATTCCTGCATGCAGATCTCCTCTAGAGCAGTGATGTTTTGGGGCGGTCGCTAGGCAACACAGACTTTCAACTCCCTCGAAAGGTTTTCTATGGGGTTGAGATCTGGAGACTGGCTAGGCCACTCCAGGACCTTGAAATGCTTCTTACGAAGCCACTCCTTCATTGCCCGGGCGGTGTGTTTGGGATCATTGTCATGCTGAAAGACCCAGCCACGTTCCATCTTCAATGCCCTTGCTGATGGAAGGAGGTTTGCACTCAAAATCTCAAAATACATGGCCCCATTCATTGTTTCATGTACATGGATCAGTCATCCTGTTCCCTTTGCAGAGAAACAGCCCCAAAGTATGATGTTGCCACCCCCATGCATCACAGTAGGTATGGTGTTCTCTCTCCTCCAAACACGACAAGTTGTGTTTCTACCAAACAGTTCTACTTTGGTTTCATTTGACCATATGACATTCTCCCAATCCACTTCTGGATCATCCAAATGCTCTCTAGCATACTTCAGACGGGCCCGGACATGTACTGGCTTAAGCAGGGGGATACGTCTGGCACTGCAGGATCTGAGTCCCTGGCGGCGTAGTGTGTTACTGATGGTAGCTATTGTTATGTTGGTCCCAGCTCTCTGCAGGTCATTCACTAGGTCCCCCCGTGTGGTTCTGGGATGTTTGCTCACCGTTCTTGTGATCATTTTGACCCCATGGGGTGAGATCTTACGTGGAGCCCCAGATCGAGGGAGATTATCAGTGGTTTTGTATGTCTTCCATTTTCTAATTATTGCTCCCACGGTTGATTTCTTCACACCAAGCCTGATGCAGGTCTACAATTTTGTTTCTGGTGTCCTTCGACAGCTCTTTGGTCTTCACCATAGTGGAGTTTGGAGTGTGACTGTTTGAGGTTGTGGACAGGTGTATTTTATACTGATAACAAGTTCAAACAGGTGCCATTAATACAGGTAATGAGTGGAGGACAGAGGAGCCTCTTAAAGAAGAAGATACAGGTCTGTGAGAGCCAGAAATCTTGATTGTTGGTAGGTGACCAAATACTTATTTTCCTTTGCAAATAAATTCTTTCCAAATCAGATAATGTGATTGTCTGGATTTGTTTCCACATTTTGTCTCTCATAGTTGAGGTATACCTATGATGAAAATTACAGGCCTCTCTCATCTTTTTAAGTGGGAGAACTTGCACAATTGGTGGCTGACTAAATACTTTTTTCCCCACTATATATGTATACTAGATAGTTAGATAGATGATAGATAGATAGATAGATAGATAGATAGATAAATAGATAGATAGGTATTTTAAAAAAAAAAACATCAGCTATATAAATATAAATATGTAAGAATAAATAGTAAAAATGATTCTATGTGAAGAACATTGGAATGTGAAATATTAATAATTCATATTAGGTTTATATGTGGTCGGATATGAGCATGAGTATGGGTGTTAGGTTTTTTCAGTTGTCGCACATGTAATATGAGCGCAACCCAACGTGCAAAAATAGCTTCCATCTAGCGATGTTATCGTTCAAGCGGGAAAGCTAAATAGGTCTCCAACTCGTAATCTAACCCTTAGCAAAGAAGAAATATTAATTCTATAATAATTAGGGGAGTGTAGGGTAGCAAGGTCTCCTGTAATGGAGTTAAGGACCTGTGCATTCCAAGGTAGTGAAAATCCCTAATTCAGGGTGTTAGCAACATTGTTGCAGAGTAAGGGGAGGGCTTAGACTCACCAGTTATAAGGGTAGTTCTAGAAGGTTCCTACATCTTCTTCCTGGGATTTTCAATGGAGAAAGTTTGCTTTGATCATCGTTTTCAGTGATGTCTTGATCCAAGAGGAGCACAGCGTTACCTCAATGCTTCAGGGAGGAGGCTGGGACGTCAACATGCCGGGCTGCACCTAGGGGATGACAGGAGGAAGAGATTGTGGATTTTGTGCCCCCCGATGCCCACCAAAGACCGGCCTATATCTTCCACCCTCCCGCTGTTAATGACTCCCCGGGGCATAGTACTGCCATGGTTGTGGGACCTGGGGAGTGGGGGGAGGGAGCGGCTCCTAGTCTAGAGAGGGCATTGGAGGCAGGTGTTGGGGCCCTAACATCCTCCGGGCTATCCCAGGAGGCTGCAGCTGCAGTAGTGGGCCTGTTTAGGGCCCTCACTTGTTGGGACCGACGGTGGGACCGATGGCAGTGAGGAAGAGGCCCTGCAGGGGCCTGGCCACAGGTGAGTGGGGAGTACCCAGGCACGGCAGCTCTGCTGAGCAACACTCTGCAAAGGCCGTGAGAGGGGTGAGAGCAGCAACAGGCACTGGATGTGGCCAGCCTGGATACTCCCCTCTCTTTTATTTCTCCTTCACAGGAATCCATGAACCCTTCAGGAGAGGCTGAGATGGCTAAAGAAACAAGATCATCAGCAGCAGTTCTGGCAGGAGACGGAATGTCAGGAGCGGTGGCGGTGACTGAGGCTCCTTCCACCTCTGCAGCTGGTGAGACATCTTTGTTGCTCCTTTCACACACATTTAGTGCAGATTCTAGTACTGACTCAGACTCCTATGGGGGCAAGGAGCTAGGGCTCAACAGCAAAGGACAGAGGCTCATGTTTAGAATGCTGAAGTTGCTAGTCACAGACCATAACCAGAACAGGGGTGTGGTGCATGCAGGGCATTTGCCAGTGGCATTGGCGCTGGGCATGGCTCCTGTCAGTGGGGACAAGGCTCCCGCGACATCATCTAGCATGCAGACGCAGGATAGTGCAGTCAGTGCCAGGAGTAGCTTTACAAGGGGACCCCTACCCTTGTAAGATTCATTGCCTTCACACGCATTTGAAGGCCAAGATAGTACAGAAAATTAGAGACCATAAATATGTTAATATGTTTGAGCTGTCCCTAGAGGCTCAGAGAGAAAAGGAATGCAGCGAGGACGGTACGGGGCCTACGAAGTTCCAGCGTCCGGACATTTTTGAGGAGTGGAGGCATTGCTTCTGAGTTTTCTCCTCCTGCTATATAGAGCAGAGGCCGGAGTCGGCAGTGGATGTCATTAAATATGCTGAGATTATTGAATATATATATATAATAGGGTCAGCGAGGGGATGTGGAGAGCCTACGGCAGTGATTTTAGATGTAAGATGGTAGGCAACACCGTTCTCAATTTTGGCGTCAAGGACCTGGACTTATGGTCCCAACTTGTCCCTGAAAAGGGCAGGGGCCTGTCAGTAAGTGCAGGTCCCTCTCAGCCACAAGGCTTAGTCAAACACCGTGGCAGGGAGGGCTGGCATTATAACGATAAAGCAGTGCGATAAAGGAGCCTCTTGCTCCTTTCGACACGCCTGCATTTACTGTGGTGGACAGCACCCAAGCTCGAACTGTCCAAAGATGAAGGAGGGTAGGGCCAATTGAGGATCTCACAAAGGGGGTGCTGGCCAAAAGAGCTCCAACACCACTGAGGCTTGGTGCACTTAAGCCCTGGTTGGCGGCCTACCTGGATAGGGAGGCTGCCGACCTGCTCCTTGAGGGGATCGGTTCAGGGTTTAGGATTCCCACACAGGGGACGGTGGTAGGGTCCCACTCGCACAGGAATTTGAAGTCTGCTTATGAGATGCCGGGGGAAGTTCGAGCTAAACTGGCTAAAATTTCCTAGGGAAGGTTCGCAGGCCTATTTGAAGGGCCGCCGATTCCTTCATCCAAGAATGATCCCGGGAAATTTAGGTTGATCCAGCACTTATCCTACCCGAAAGATGGAACAGTAAATGATGCGATTGACCCAATGGTTAGTTTGGTAACTAATCAGTCATTCGATCAGGCCTTAGAATTGGTCCGGGGTTCAGGCCCAGGCACGCTGCTATCAAAGCTGGACATCGAGTCGGCATTCCGATTGCTTCCCATACACCCCACATCGTTCAGGTTGATGGGATGCAAATTCAAAGGCCAGTATTACACTGACAAATGCATCCCCATGGGGTTCTTGGTGTCCTGCGCCTATTTTGAGGCGTTTAGCGCTTTCTTGCATTGGGTGATCATGACAGCAGCAGGTGGGGGCGCAGTGGCCCATTACCTTGATGACTTCCTGCTGGTGGGTGGCGTGGATTCTCTGGAATGTGCTAGACTCATAGCGGTGATTAGGGGATTGATGACCGTTTGGGGTACCACTTGCAGAGAATAAGACCCAGGGGCCTTGTACAAGGCTAACATCCCTGGGCATAGAAATAGACACTGCTGCAAGGCTATGTCGCCTACCTGTCGACAAGGTGGGAACCATGCTTGCTTCAATCCGGAAGGCAGCGATTGACCTGTTATTCTCTGCTGTCATGTATGCCTTTTAGTGTTTTCAAATAAAGGAGCTTTTTATTTAAAGCAAAGGAGTGGCGGTTCGTTTTTTGGCACTTTACCCTGACCTTCCCATAAGAGTGCGAGGATTCGGCTGTTTTGAATGTCTATTTTTTATTGAAGGAAGAAGGTAAAGCTCCCTGTATTTCCTATTGCACCTGTCTGACCGGAACTATCCCCTTGGCTCCGGCTCCCGTGGGAAGCACTGAGCAGGAGACACAGAGTGGTGCTGCAGATGCAGTAGAGACGCAGCGCGGCACACAGGGTGAGTGAAACTGCAAGCATACTGAAGCGTTTACCAACGGATTTTGTCTTCAGTCCGGAAGGCAGCGGCGGCCCACGAGCATGACAATAAGAGAGTAGCAGTCGGTATTGGGTCTCCTCAATTTTGCGTGCAAGGTGATACCCATGGGCCGCGTGTTTAATAGGAGGATGGAAGCTAAGCTGACCGCTCCTCAGTGCTCAAGGGTGGTCACAGTGTCAGAGGACATGCGTGCGGACCTGAGGGTATGAGAGCAATTTCTCATGGATTTCAGTGTGACATTACTATGGCGTTCCCCACAGGCATCTAGCCAGGCCTTGCATCTCTTCACCCATGCGGCCGGGGCATTGTAAGGTCTTGATTAAAGACCTCGAGCAAAATTTGTGTTTTGTTGCTAAGAACATAAGCCCAAATAATAGAGGTGGATTAAATGACTATAAATTGTTATAAGCTTTTGTTACATAAGAAAGGTTACATACACAGATGTATTTGTTAAGTGTATGTGGCTTTAAATATGAAGTAAACAAGAGTGATAGGGTTTGAGGTATAATGAGGGTTGTAACAAGGTATTCAAATATGAGAATATTGAGTGTTAATTTTGATTCTTTGAAAATAAGTATGATAGATGTTAAAGGTATGGATTTCTGTAAAACAAGATATCTTAGGAATTATAAGCAGTATTTAGGATAGAGATCTTGAATATAAACTTAGTAAGCAATGATTAGTAAGCAACAGTTCAAGGTAACGGTCATTTGTATACTTAAAAGAGAGATGGTAGCTGAATAGAACAATACTCTGCAAAATGCAGATATACTTGTGGTTTTCCTGAGAAGAAGAGTTCCAAATATCTGACTGGCGTCTGGAAGGCCATTATGAGCATTGTTTCAGCTGAGAGGATTGTAGCAGTATGAACAGCGTGGTTAGCTGAGCAGTGCTCCGGTAGCTGTCTGAACAGCATGTCAGGTGTGAGGAACTAATGAGGCTGTGTAAACAGCGTGACAGGTGAGCAGAGAATTGAAGCAGCTTGAATGCAGAAGTTGCAGATCCGGATTACTTGGTAAGTCAGGATAATAATGGAAGTTGGATATACAGAATATCAGCACACAGGTAACAAAAGTACCGCAATGAGTGGAAGGTGAAAACAACAAAGTAAAAGTGTATTAACTCTGGACAGGAGTAGTAAAACTAATGCAAAGAACACAAGGCTTTAGAGTTGATCCGAAGAGATTCATAAGGAACAAAATAATCAAGCAACGTTGGTAAGAGGAAGTGACCTTTTATAGGGAGATGAAAAGGAGGTGCCAGTCTTAAAGAAACAATACGGAGTATTACAGGCATTTGTCTAACTAGCATATCTGGAAGGGCAATGGAGCGCAGAGCCATGGCCGTTGTCGTGGGTCCAGGCGGGCCTGATTAGGAATCTAACGTTGTTAGAGCTCTTTCCTATAGTCGTGGCAATTGAGCTGTTGAGTCCAGATCTAAGGAACCGGTTCATTGTATTTTAGACAAACAATGCTAGCGTTGTCTTCTCAATAAACAGACTATCTGCTTCCTCGCCAGTGGTTGTCCGGTACATCAGCCACTTAGTTATAAGATGTTTACAGTATAACATCCAATTTACAGCGAGACACGTGAATAACACCTTGGCGGATGTGTTATCTAGATTTTAGTGGGAACAGTTCCGTAGGTTGGCACCCAATGCAGCAGTGTGCGGCTTACCCTGTCCCCCTTCTATTTGGCAGTTGGCAGGGCATGGACTTCCATACAGCACCTAGTGCGGGCGTCGCTGGCCCCAAACACCTGGAAGGCCTACTCACAGCACTGGGGTGAGTGGGTGGGGTTTTGCTTAGCGCATGGCTTGGTAGTGGAGGATGATCCTAGGGCATTGTTTCTGGAATGGCTCACTAGCATGAACAGGCAGGGAGTCTCAAAGGGGGCGATGTCTAGTAGGCTTGCGGCAATATCCTTCTTCATCAACCTACTGGAATACCCCAATGTCACTAAGGGTTTCATGGTAAGACAGGTTGTCAAAGGCTGGAGCAGGTTAGAAAGGAAGTTAGGAGATGCTCGGGAATCCGTGACAATGCAGAGGTTGTCCAAACTGCTTAGCGCGTTGGAAGCTGTGTGCACAGATTCCTATGAGAAGGCAATGTTTCAATGCGCCTTTTCATTGGCATTTTTTGCTGCTCTGAGGCCCGGGGGAGTTGGTCGCTGCCTCCAAGCAGGCAGTTAAGTCTGGTATACAGGCGGCACATGTCAAGTGGGAGGAGGATAACATGCTTTTGTTCATCCCACGTTCTAAGACAGACCAGGATGGGAAAGGGGCTTGGGTGACCCTGACCCCTTCATTTTGGAGACTTGTCCAGTGAGTTTGACTAGGCCTTACGTAGCGCAGCGTCCGCATGGCCAATTGCAGTTCCTAGTGCATGCAGGGCTAATCTGTCTAGATACCAGTTTACAGCAGTTCTGAAGAGGGCAGTGGCCTCAGCGGGTATGGGAGACTGCAGAATTACTCCTCACTATCCATATAGGGGCTGCCACCAGTGCTGCGGCATTAGGCTGGGGGGCGGAACATATTCAAAAGTTAGGCAGATGGAAGTCCTAGTATTACAGACTGTATGTGCACCCTCCATCAGAGGTTTAGATGGGGGGGACTTGCATGTTGACCGAGTTTGCCTTGTTCAGTTGGTGTATAGTTCATAACTATTGTAATCTATTATAGGTATTGCTAGGGGCCCTACGTGTGTTTGGATCACTCTTACGTACACTGAGTGGCCTTGCAGGCTATCTCCCATCCTGACGGGCAGCAGCTGGGGTTATCGGTGGCAAGGGCCTCGGTGAGATGGTTGGGCCATAGAGGCTTAAAGTGGAATGGTTTGCCTGCCCTCCTTCAAGACGCCAGACAGAGATGGGGACAGCCTCATATTATCCTTCTACATATGGGGGGTAATGATTTGGGTTGTGCATCAGCGTTGGACCTCATCAATATCATGAGGTCTGACGTGTGATGGATCTGTGCCACGTTTCCGGGGGTGAGGTTGAGGTGGTCCAATATTATTCCCCGGTTGCAGTGGAGGTTCTTTCCCACGCCCAAGACAGCATATAGAGTCAGGAAGAAGGTAAACAGAGAGCTGGGTAGAGCAGTTATGGCTGTAGGTGGTTTTGTGGTCCACCATGAAGGGATTTAAGTCGACAGGAAGCAACTTTATCGTCCATATGGGGTGCACCTGTCCAAGGAAGGGCTGTTAATCTTCCTGGCGGACCTCAAAAGGGCCTTAGTTACCCATATTTAGTTGGTGGCAGCAAGAGTCCGTCTTTCCTGATAGAGCCTGTCTCTTGTGGCGGGAGGTCGTGGCCATAAATACCTGAGGGCAGAGTCTGTAGGGGTGATGGGCGGGGGAGATGTCCCCAGGTCATGACCTGGGGGGCCCCCGCCCTGCAGGACTGTCATTCAGGCATATGGCTTCCTAGTGGTTGCTGGTATAGTAGGCTGAAGGTGGGGATAGGGTTAGTAGGCCTAATCGATGTAAGACCTTGGCGGTAATTGTTGGTGCTTTCTGGGGGAAATTGCTGCAGGGCTTTTTCTTTCCAGTGACTTATAGGTTGAACCTAAATGCCAATTTTTATCTCCTAGAGGCGGGAGGTCGTGGTCATAAATACCTGAGGGCAGAGTCTGTAGGGGTGACAGTCGGGCTAATGGGCGGGGGAGATGTCCCCAGGTCGTGACCTGGGAGGCCCTCGCCCCATGGGAATGCTGGCTGAAGATCCTTTAGGACATTTGCGCCTCCTAGACGGAATGGAGTAGAGCCTTGTTTTGTGGCCCCCCTTTCACTTTGCAATTCCAATAACACTTGGCCTCAACCTCTAGTCATATGGAGTTATTATTATTTTACTAGGCCTCGAATGCCGCCACAAGTTAATGTTTATAGTTACGACTTCAGTTGAAGTCAGGTTTATTTAAAAAAACATGACCATGATATGGTCTTATACCCAGCTCTCTTTGTCCGTGTCTTTATTTTACGTTTGTATGCAACATTTGAATTAGTCTTATAAAACAGTTTAATTTTAATTGGAATATTTTGTTTGGAAATTTATTTTAGAATCACATACACACTATAGTAAAATGTACATTGTATAAAAAAATTATAAAGTATAAAGTATTCTTTTATTGAATTATGAATTGATATCATAATAATTTCATAGTCAAACTTTTCTACTGGATTTTGGAAAGTACCCAAGACATTTTTTAGACAAATTCTGCATGCCAGACATATTACAATAAGGACAAATGTTGAAATAGTTTGATTGTAATCATAAAAGCTTATTTTACTGCATTAGTTATGCAAATAATAAAAAAAACACAAATTAATTGTTCAATAAAAACTACTATAATTTTACAAAATTGCAGGAAATGGTAAATCTTGCACTTAGCAAAGCAATAGTATAAAAATAAAAGAAGCAAAGAAAAATAATATATGTTTAGGAATAAGCTTATATAGATGTGGCAGGTTCAAATAATTTACTAGAAGTATAATAAATGCAACAGTATATAGTAATTATATTATTTTAGAACAGAGATTACATAATTTGATATAAATATATTTGCATCATGTATATTAGAACTTTAATATATGATGACAAATAAAATGTATGTGACACTCCATAATCTTCTGATATATATTTAAACATTCTCTACATTATCTTATTTATGTACTATAGTCCTATTTACTTTTTATTTCACAAAAGTGTTATTAAAGTGATTTGAGTAGTTTATTTTAATACAGTTCAAGTATTTTTGTTTCAGTCAAAGAATGGCAAGCAGTATAAGTGGAACAAGAGATACTGCAAAGCATTCTGGTTACATAGGCTCAGTCCAATAAATGACAAATATGATACCTGAAAATGGAGTTACTGCTATCCTAGATTGATTAGATTATATAGGCTCAGTCGAGAGCAGTATAAGTGGAACAAGAGATACTGCAAAGCATTCTGGTTACATAGGCTCAGTCCAATAAATGACAAATATGATACCTGGAAATGGAGTTACTGCTATCCTAGATTGATTAGATTATATAGGCTCAGTCGAGAAAATGGCAAAACAAAATATAGAAGATAAAGTGGTACTGCAAGTTTGGAAAAACTGTTGCATATTATTAGAAGAGTAGTTCAACAATCAAAGCAGGTTAATGCACGGTAATTTAGGAAGACATTTCCAGTGAGCACAGTCCAGTACAGTAAAACAACAGGAACGTATGGATATATTTCAGCAAGAAAAGATAATCACACTCAGAGAACAAACAGACTGACTCAACACACAGGTCAATTGTATTGTATAAAAGACTAGACTGTATAACATACTAGACTGAAAACCTCTAGAAGAAATTCATCTAAATGGGATAATTAAGTACTCATTTTAGTTCGTTGACCTTAGAATCTTTATTTTGACTTCAAAATTCCATTTTCTACCTCAAAGTTCATTAATTTTTACAATGTCAAAAACAAAACAACATTAAGGGCTAGAGGAAACTACACTTTGATGAACTCAATCATAATAAATCTGCCAGGAATTCTAAAGGGTGCAGCAGTCACTATAATTATACGTCAAAAATCAAAAAAGATATAAGATTTCTAAAAGTATCCTTAAAAGACAAAGAATGACAAGGCTGCTCTTCAATTCCAAAAAGGAAAAAGTTTATTTACATCCCTTTTTCCACAACGTGTACATAGCAAGCAGATTAAACAATAAAATAGTAAGAAAACCCACCGTTTTGATAACCCAGTTTAGCATAGTACATATAAAGCAGCTGTATCTAACATAGCTCTCCTACAGCTGTATGTTTAACGGAGCTCTTAGTGTAACGACACGCTCCTATAGCCTGACAATTGGTTTGAAAACAGTCTTTACTGGACAGTTTACTGCACAAAGCAAGCAGTTGATACCCGCGCTACTTCCGACAAGCACAAACAGTTGCGATATACCTGATATCGCTCAAAAGCAACTCAGTGCTCCACTCGTAATCTGGCCATATTTCCTATATGGAGAGGAGAAGTAAAGAGCGTCTAAGCAAAAGGCTTGGTGATATATGCAAAACAGTTTGATATAATAGGCAAAAAATATATATTATGCAAAAACTTATATATTGGATAATGCAATATCCGGCAATCGTATATCTAAAAACATATATTAATGTATAATTATTGATCCATGAAGATGAACATGAACAGATACAATACTGGTTAAAAAGATACAATACTGGTTAAAAAATGAATAAAAATAGTCCCAGAAATATCTAGATATGGGATACTAATCAGTGTCCAAAAGAAGTCTCCAAAATAATGTGTAATGCATAAGTGTCCAATATTCAAATAATTAAAAACTCTAGAAAAAATGAATCCAAAAATGTGAAAAGCAATGTTAAAAAATAGTGAAAAAATCACAAATAGATGGATAAAAATAAAATAAAAATAACTACAAAAATAAAAAATAAACTTGCTGTGAATGAAACGGTGTGTGTCCAAGGTCCTTAGGATTGAATTGGCGATTTCACATTTGTATCCTAGTGATTGAAAACATGACAATCATCAGATATCCTGTGGTAAAAATGAAAAACAATAGTGCAGAGTTGCTATGACACCGTGATAGGGTATTAAAAATAGGCTTACCAGTTTTTGACAATTCGTTTCGGCCTATACTAGGCCTTTATCAAAGCTATTTCCTTTATAACTTGTAAATGTGTTTCCCCTTTATCTCTTTTATTAAGTTGTTTATAAACTAAGCTAAGTTTTATTTTTATAAGTTGCCAGTCATTAGCATATTGTCACTAATGGCTCCTCCTTACATGATTTTGAACAGGGTTTGCCCTAATCTGGCCCTAAGTGCATTACAATATTACCATGCCCCTTCATTTGTACATGCCCAGTTTATAAAAACATGCCACAAGCCAGTCTAAATATAGATATAATGTAGAAAGTACATACTGTGGCCCCATCTATAAGCACAGCCCGATTCTCTAAAGGTCCCCATTTACTCAAAATTATTTAGAAAGACCTGTAGTGCTACAAGGTTCTTCACTGGATCCTTCACTGGATCCTCTACAGGCAATTTTTTCCTTTATAGCTGTGTACATTGCAAATGGGCTTAGTCTACAATTCTATGTGAAGGAAATGCACATACATACAGCAATGTATGCTGTAAACATTATAATCAGATCTTATATTAATAGTCTGCTCTGAAATTTGTATTAAACAGCAAAATGCCAATTTACATTAAGCCTTAAAACTTTTTATTTAGTGTATATGGTAAAACTAGAGAGATTAAACTACTGAGCACAACTACAATAGAATGGTACTACACACCATGCTATTGTTTTCCATACTCTACCTGCAGCTGTCTTCAATGTCATTCTCTTATTTTTAATCCCTTACAAGTATTAGTTAGGGAAGCTCTGCATCCTCACACTGGGCGCTGCCATCTTGGAGCTGATGTTTGTTATTTGACTTTTATGTGAGCTTAATTGAAGTGAAAAGTGCAGCTGTCAAAAAGCAGAATTGTGAAAGTGCACTGCTCCTATAACAGGATGCAACAATACGCAAGCTACAAGATGGCAGCTCCCAATATAAAAAGCAGAGCTTTACCAACTGGATTCTGTAATGAGGCAAAATAATAGAAATGCTTCAAAGAGTGATGCAGGTACAGGAGGAATAAAATAGCATGGTGAGTAGTAACCATATTACTGTAGTTGTACCCACTTTAATGTCCCTTTAACCCCTAATATAAGCATTTTCATCATGCACATCGCTAAATATAGGAGCATAACAAGCTCTACTCATTATGCAGGGGGATCACCAATCAAACTCTTTTTACGGCGATCCCCTCACTACAGGCCCTGGATAATTGCTGATCTATTAGGCGGCACTCACAGGCTTTATGGGAGTGCCAGTGACATCACCACATATGCACGTGGTGACATCACAAAGGGGGAAAAACCAGAAATCTCATTTTAGCTTTCAAACTCCTCAATCACAGCTCCCATAGCAGCTACAAACCTCCAAGACCCCTCATTTGAAAGAGAATCCCATGATCTGGTCTTGGAGCAGTACCACACAAAAGATCTTTTAAAAATAAAGTAGAAAAAAACACATGGGGATTTGCTTTGGAATAGCTCGTTATGGGCTAGAAGCAAGCTTTTTTGCAGGCGTCGGGTAATGCGTAAATTACAAGTTGAAAGTAAAATGGTACGCTTGCGTGCTAACCCAATGCACGCAAAAACAAACTTTTAATATTGCTATCATGTTAACGTATTCACCCATAGAAGTCAATGGAGCCAAAAAAGTGTGTGTGTGTGTGGGGGGGGGGGAACAACCTACTCGCGCACTAACCCGATTGCAAATTTTCAAGTACTCTAACCTGACATGAAAATATGAATATTTCCCATTCCAATGTTCTTCACATAGCAGAATATGTACTATTTATTCATAAATACATATGTCTACAACATTCATCTGATGTTTTTTAATATAGGTATAGATATACACCGATATAAAGGAATATCTATTTATAAATGCTTTGAAGATATTCTGCTATTTGCAGAACATTAGAATGTCAAATATTTACAGTAAATACACACTACAACATTTTATTAAAAATGAATATTGCATAAATATGATTTTTCATGTTTTCATCTACTTGACTGCAAAGGGCTCCAATGCACTTATATAAATACATAAATTCATATGTACACACATATAAACATATTCTAAAACCAGAGAATTCATATCTTTGAACCCTTATAACTTTATTGTGCATTTTTGTGCATTTTTTTTTATTATTATTTTTTTATTATGAGTGGAACAGCACTTTTTAATGTATTGTTGATGTGTTTTATGAATCTTTTTTGTTTTGCAAAACAGTTAATCAGAGCTCTGAGGACACGTCAATCATTCTAGCGTAAATCTTGATTGCGCTCACGCATTCGTGTTTACTTTTAACTTAATACAAGCACTAAACATAATACGAGCACTAAACCCGACCCACGCATAAACCCCTTTTCACTTGGGCACAACTTTTAGAGCGCCAATCATAATCTGGCCCTATATGTGCAATACAAAAATGTGGTATATGTAAAGACCCCTAATGAAGTTTATTTTCTAGAAGACAAATCCCTCTCAAATTTTTTTTTATTTGTCTGTATAGGCAGGTTAACACAATGGTAAAAGTGAAAGCCTTGCAAGAAAAAATTGCTTTTATTTCTGTTCTGAACAATGGGACCTCTCTAATCTATATAATAACCCCCAAAAACCTGTATGGACCCCTATTTCACATGTGGCTACCCATGGTGACAGTTAAGGGCCAGATTATGGGGGATATTTATCAAAGGTATGGCGGACCTCGCTGAATGCGGAGAGCAACACCCTCTCCATATTCAGCATTGCACCAGCAACTCTTGTGAGCTGCTGGTGCAACGCGGCCCCCTGCAGATTCGCGGCCAATCGGCTGCTAGCAGGGGGGTGTCAATCAACCCAATTGTACTCGATCGGGTTGATTTTTGGCAATGTCTGTCCGTCTGCTCATTTTATTTAGTGGTGGCGATGTCGGGGAGCAGCAGATTAGGGTTTAATATGTTTATTTAGGTGTCGGCGATGTCGGGGGCGGAGGATCAGGGGTGTTTAGACTTGGGGTTTATGTTAGGGTGTTTTTTTCCCCATAGACATCAATGGGGTTACGTTACAGAGATTTTTCATTCCGCACTTCAGGTGTTTTTCTAACACTCTCTCCCCATTGATGTCTATGGGGGAAAGCGTGCACGAGCACGTTAAAGCAGCCCTTGGATTTTGTGCGGTATGGAGCTTAACACCTCCATATCGCACGGACAAAGAGGCTTTTCAGTAACTCGTAATGGCAACGCTATGGAGATTGATATAACGCAACTTTTTGGCGTTAGTTTCACACCCTGTTTAGTGCAAAACTTGTAATCTAGGTGCAATTGTAATATGAGTGATGTTAACAAGTCGGCGCTATCTATTGAAAGAATATGGCTCGCTAAAAAATGTTGGCTGCACTAACATTCTCTGATAGAACTATTTTATCTTTGACTTGGAATACCAGATTGTGCTATTCTTAATGTAGAGACACAATATGGATAATGCACTTGTTGCGCTCCACTTGTAATCTAGACCTTTCTGTATTTATAAAAAATTAGTGTCTCTTAAAGGGACATTAATCACTAAATAAATGCTAGATAGAATGATGCATTAAAAGAAAAGATTAGTCTGAGAATAACATGTAGCTGTATTTTTTTAAAGTTAGTTTTATTATGGTTATTATGAGTCTAAAGACCGCTGCTCCATAACCCTGTACGCCTGCTCTGAGCAGGCGGACAGGAATCGCCGGAAATCAACCCGATAGAGTATGATCGGGTTGATTGACACCTCCCTGCTGGCGGCCGATTGGCCGCGAGTCAGCAGGGGGCGGCGTTGCACCAGCAGCTCTTGTGAGCTGCTGGTGCAATGTTAAATGCGGAGAGCGTATTGCTCTCCGCATTCATCAAGGTCTTGCGGACCTGATCCGCACTGTCAGATCAGGTCCGCAAGACCTTTAATATATAGGCCCCTATGTGTTATTTAAAGGGACACTGAACCCAGTTTTTTTCTTTCCTGATTCAAATAGAGCATGACATTTTAAGCAACTTTCTAATTTACTCCTATTATCAAATTGTCTTCATTCTCTTGGTATCTTTATTTTAAATGCAAGAATGTAAGTTTAGATGCCGGCCCATTTTTGTGAACAACCTGGGTTGTTCTTGCTGATTGGTGGATAAATTCATCCACCAATAAAAAGTGCTGTCCAGAGTACTGAACCAAAAAAAGCTTGCTTAAAATTGCATGCTCTATCTTAATAATGAAAGAAAAATATTGGGTTCAGTGTCCCTTTAATGTGTTCGTTTCATGGTTTATTAAATATATATATATATATATATATATATATATATATATATATATATATATATATATATATATATATATATATATATATAGAATTAGAGAGAAGAAAAGCGAGGAACTGCAAAACTCTTTCCAAAGTGGATAATTTATTGAGCAGACAGGTAAGAGACACAGTCACAGTGTACAGGGTTAGATCTTGACGCGTTTCCCGCATGCTCACATGCGTTTCATCAGAGATCTACAGGTGTTCACCTGTGGTGAGGTTAAATACTTATGTTAGCCAATGGTATGTGAACAAAAACTAATTTGTCACCTGTGAAAATGTATATATATATATATATATATATATATATATATATATATATATATATATATATATATATATTTATATATATATATAGATACAGGTAGCCCTCAGTTTACGCCGGGGTTAGGTTCCAGAAGGAATGGTTGTAAATAGAAACCATTGTAAATTGAAACCCAGTTTATAATGTAAGTCAATGGGAAGTGAGGGAGATAGGTTCCAGGCCCCTCTCAAAATTGTCATAAGTAACACCTAATACATTATTTCTTTCATGTAATTAGCAAGAGTCCATGAGCTAGTGACGTATGGGATATACATTCCTACCAGGAGGGGCAAAGTTTCCCAAACCTCAAAATGCCTATAAATACACCCCTCACCACACCCACAATTCAGTTTTACAAACTTTGCCTCCGATGGAGGTGGTGAAGTAAGTTTGTGCTAGATTCTACGTTGATATGCGCTCCGCAGCAAGTTGGAGCCCGGTTTTCCTCTCAGCGTGCAGTGAATGTCAGAGGGATGTGAGGAGAGTATTGCCTATTTGAATGCAGTGATCTCCTTCTAAGGGGTCTATTTCATAGGTTCTCTGTTATCGGTCGTAGAGATTCATCTCTTACCTCCCTTTGCAGATCGACGATATACTCTTATATATACCATTACCTCTGCTGATTCTCGTTTCAGTACTGGTTTGGCTATCTGCTATATGTAGATGAGTGTCCTGGGGTAAGTAAGTCTTATTTTCTGTGACACTCCAAGCTATGGTTGGGCACTTTGTTTATAAAGTTCTAAATATATGTATTCAAACATTTATTTGCCTTGACTCAGAATGTTCAACTTTCCTTATTTTCAGACAGTCAGTTTCATATTTGGGATAATGCATTTTGATTTGACCATTTTTTCTTACCTTAAAATTTGACTTTTTCCCTGTGGGCTGTTAGGCTCGCGGGGGCTGAAAATGCTTCATTTTATTGCGTCATTCTTGGCGCGGACTTTTTTGGCGCAAAAATTCTATTTCCGTTTCCGGCGTCATACGTGTCGCCGGAAGTTGCGTCATTCTTTGACGTTATTTCGCGCCAAAAATGTCGGCGTTCCGGATGTGGCGTCATTTTTGGCGCCAAAAAGCATTTAGGCGCCAAATAATGTGGGCGTCTTATTTGGCGCGAAAAAATATGGGCGTCACTTTTGTCTCCACATTATTTAAGTCTCATTTTTTATTGCTTCTGGTTGCTAGAAGCTTGTTCTTTGGCATTCTTTCCCATTCCTGAAACTGTCATTTAAGGAATTTGATCAATTTTGCTTTATATGTTGTTTTTTCTCTTACATATTGCAAGATGTCTCACGTTGCATCTGAGCCAGAAGATACTACAGGAAAATCGCTGTCAAGTGCTGAATCTACCAAAGCTAAGTGTATCTGCTGTAAACTTTTGGTAGCTATTTCTCCAGCTGTTGTTTGTATTGATTGTCATGACAAACTTGTTAAAGCAGATAATATTTCCTTTAGTAAAGTACTATTGCCTGTTGCAGTTCCCTCAACATCTAAGGTGCAGAATGTTCCTGATAATATAAGAGATTTTGTTTCTGAATCCATAAAGAAGGCTATGTCTGTTATTTCTCCTTCTAGTAAACGTAAAAAATCTTTTAAAACTTCTCTCCCTACAGATGAATTTTTAAATGAACATCATCATTCTGATTCTGATGACTCCTCTGGTTCAGAGGATTCTGTCTCTGAGGTTGATGCTGATAAATCTTCATATTTATTTAAAATGGAATTTATTCGTTCTTTACTTAAAGAAGTTCTAATTGCTTTAGAAATAGAGGATTCTGGTCCTCTTGATACTAATTCTAAACGTTTAGATAAGGTATTTAAAGCTCCTGTGGTTATTCCAGAAGTTTTTCCTGTTCCTAATGCTATTTCTGCAGTAATTTCCAAAGAATGGGATAATTTGGGTAATTCATTTACTCCTTCTAAACGTTTTAAGCAATTATATCCTGTGCCGTCTGACAGATTAGAATTTTGGGACAAGATCCCTAAAGTTGATGGGGCTATTTCTACCCTTGCTAAACGTACTACTATTCCTACGTCAGATGGTACTTCGTTTAAGGATCCTCTAGATAGGAAAATTGAGTCCTTTCTAAGAAAAGCTTATCTGTGTTCAGGTAATCTTCTTAGACCTGCTATATCTTTGGCTGATGTTGCTGCAGCTTCAACTTTTTGGTTGGAAACTTTAGCGCAACAAGTAACACATCGTGATTCTCATGATATTATTATTCTTCTTCAGCATGCTAATAATTTTATCTGTGATGCCATTTTTGATATTATCAGAGTTGATGTCAGGTTTATGTCTCTAGCTATTTTAGCTAGAAGAGCTTTATGGCTTAAAACTTGGAATGCTGATATGGCTTCTAAATCAACTTTACTTTCCATTTCTTTCCAGGGTAACAAATTATTTGGTTCTCAGTTGGATTCCATTATTTCAACTGTTACTGGTGGGAAAGGAACTTTTTTACCACAGGATAAAAAATCTAAAGGTAAAAACAGGGCTAATAATCGTTTTCGTTCCTTTCGTTTCAACAAAGAACAAAAGCCTGATCCTTCATCCTCAGGAGCAGTTTCAGTTTGGAGACCATCTCCAGTCTGGAATAAATCCAAGCCAGCTAGAAAGGCAAAGCCTGCTTCTAAGTCCACATGAAGGTGCGGCCCTCATTCCAGCTCAGCTGGTAGGGGGCAGGTTACGTTTTTTCAAGGAAATTTGGATCAATTCTGTTCACAATCTTTGGATTCAGAGCATTGTTTCAGAAGGGTACAGAATTGGTTTCAAGTTGAGACCTCCTGCAAAGAGATTTTTTCTTTCCCGTGTCCCAGTAAATCCAGTAAAAGCTCAAGCATTTCTGAAATGTGTTTCAGATCTAGAGTTGACTGGAGTAATTATGCCAGTTCCAGTTCCGGAACAGGGGATGGGGTTTTATTCAAATCTCTTCATTGTACCAAAGAAGGAGAATTCTTTCAGACCAGTTCTGGATCTAAAAATATTGAATCGTTATGTAAGGATACCAACGTTCAAGATGGTAACTGTAAGGACTATCTTACCTTTTGTTCAGCAAGGGAATTATATGTCCACGATAGATTTACAGGATGCATATCTGCATATTCCGATTCATCCAGATCATTATCAGTTCCTGAGATTCTCGTTTCTGGACAAGCATTACCAATTTGTGGCTCTGCCGTTTGGCCTAGCTACAGCTCCAAGAATTTTTACAAAGGTTCTCGGTGCCCTGCTGTCTGTAATCAGAGAACAGGGTATTGTGGTATTTCCTTATTTGGACGATATCTTGGTACTTGCTCAGTCTTTACATTTAGCAGAATCTCATACGAATCGACTTGTGTTGTTTCTTCAAGATCATGGTTGGAGGATCAATTTACCAAAAAGTTCTTTGATTCCTCAGACAAGGGTAACCTTTCTGGGTTTCCAGATGGATTCAGTGTCCATGACTCTGTCTTTAACAGACAAGAGACGTCTAAAGTTGATTACAGCTTGTCGAAACCTTCAGTCACAATCATTCCCTTCGGTAGCCTTATGCATGGAAATTCTAGGTCTTATGACTGCTGCATCGGACGCGATCCCCTTTGCTCGTTTTCACATGCGACCTCTTCAGCTCTGTATGCTGAAGCAATGGTGCAAGGATTACACGAAGATATCTCAATTAATATCTTTAAAACCGATTGTTCGACACTCTCTAACATGGTGGACAGATCACCATCGTTTAATTCAGGGGGCTTCTTTTGTGCTTCCGACCTGGACTGTAATTTCAACAGATGCAAGTCTCACAGGTTGGGGAGCTGTGTGGGGATCTCTGACGGCACAAGGAGTTTGGGAATCTCAGGAGGTGAGATTACCGATCAATATTTTGGAACTCCGTGCAATTTTCAGAGCTCTTCAGTTTTGGCCTCTTCTGAAGAGAGAATCGTTCATTTGTTTTCAGACAGACAATGTCACAACTGTGGCATACATCAATCATCAAGGAGGGACTCACAGTCCTCTGGCTATGAAAGAAGTATCTCGAATCTTGGTTTGGGCGGAATCCAGCTCCTGTCTAATCTCTGTGGTTCATATCCCAGGTGTAGACAATTGGGAAGCGGATTATCTCAGTCGCCAAACGTTGCATCCGGGCGAATGGTCTCTTCACCCAGAGGTATTTCTTCAGATTGTTCAAATGTGGGAACTTCCAGAAATAGATCTGATGGCGTCCCATCTAAACAAGAAACTTCCCAGGTATCTGTCCAGATCCCGGGATCCTCAGGCGGAGGCAGTGGATGCATTATCACTTCCTTGGAAGTATCATCCTGCCTATATCTTTCCGCCTCTAGTTCTTCTTCCAAGAGTAATCTCCAAGATTCTGAAGGAATGCTCGTTTGTTCTGCTGGTAGCTCCGGCATGGCCTCACAGGTTTTGGTATGCGGATCTTGTCCGGATGGCCTCTTGCCAACCGTGGACTCTTCCGTTAAGACCAGACCTTCTGTCACAAGGCCCTTTTTTCCATCAGGATCTGAAATCCTTAAATTTAAAGGTATGGAGATTGAACGCTTGATTCTTGGTCAAAGAGGTTTCTCTGACTCCGTGATTAATACTATGTTACAGGCTCGTAAATCTGTATCTCGAGAGATATATTATAGAGTCTGGAAGACTTATATTTCTTGGTGTCTTTCTCATCATTTTTCTTGGCATTCTTTTAGAATACCGAGAATTTTACAGTTTCTTCAGGATGGTTTAGATAAGGGTTTGTCCGCAAGTTCTTTGAAAGGACAAATCTCTGCTCTTTCTGTTCTTTTTCACAGAAAGATTGCTATTCTTCCTGATATTCATTGTTTTGTACAAGCTTTGGTTCGTATAAAACCTGTCATTAAGTCAATTTCTCCTCCTTGGAGTTTGAATTTGGTTCTGGGAGCTCTTCAAGCTCCTCCGTTTGAACCTATGCATTCATTGGACATTAAATTACTTTCTTGGAAAGTTTTGTTCCTTTTGGCCATCTCTTCTGCTAGAAGAGTTTCTGAATTATCTGCTCTTTCTTGTGAGTCTCCTTTTCTGATTTTTCATCAGGATAAGGCGGTGTTGCGAACTTCTTTTGAATTTTTACCTAAAGTTGTGAATTCCAACAACATTAGTAGAGAAATTGTGGTTCCTTCATTATGTCCTAATCCTAAGAATTCTAAGGAGAAATCGTTGCATTCTTTGGATGTTGTTAGAGCTTTGAAATATTATGTTGAAGCTACGAAATCTTTCCGTAAGACTTCTAGTCTATTTGTTATCTTTTCCGGTTCTAGGAAAGGCCAGAAAGCTTCTGCCATTTCTTTGGCATCTTGGTTGAAATCTTTAATTCATCTTGCCTATGTTGAGTCGGGTAAAATTCCGCCTCAGAGAATTACAGCTCATTCTACTAGGTCAGTATCTACTTCCTGGGCGTTTAGGAATGAAGCTTCGGTTGACCAGATCTCCAAAGCAGCAACTTGGTCCTCTTTGCATACTTTTACTAAATTCTACCATTTTGATGTATTTTCTTCTTCTGAAGCAGTTTTTGGTAGAAAAGTACTTCAGGCAGCGGTTTCAGTTTGAATCTTCTGCTTATGTTTTTCGTTAAACTTTATTTTGGGTGTGGATTATTTTCAGCAGGAATTGGCTGTCTTTATTTTATCCCTCCCTCTCTAGTGACTCTTGTGTGGAAAGATCCACATCTTGGGTAGTCATTATCCCATACGTCACTAGCTCATGGACTCTTGCTAATTACATGAAAGAAAACATAATTTATGTAAGAACTTACCTGATAAATTCATTTCTTTCATATTAGCAAGAGTCCATGAGGCCCGCCCTTTTTTGTGGTGGTTATGATTTTGTATAAAGCACAATTATTCCAATTCCTTATTTTATATGCTTTCGCACTTTTTTATCACCCCACTTCTTGGCTATTCGTTAAACAGAATTGTGGGTGTGGTGAGGGGTGTATTTATAGGCATTTTGAGGTTTGGGAAACTTTGCCCCTCCTGGTAGGAATGTATATCCCATACGTCACTAGCTCATGGACTCTTGCTAATATGAAAGAAATGAATTTATCAGGTAAGTTCTTACATAAATTATGTTTTTAAAAGCTTTGAAATGAATACTTTAAATGCTAGACAGCATTATAAACCTAATAAAATAATCACACAACCCAGAATATATAATTAAACTAAGTTAAATGAACAAAAACATTTGCTAAACAGCATTATAAACCTTATAAAATAATCACACAACACAGACTTCACTTGCATTTTTCTGCAAACAGTTCTTTCTATGCATTCCAATCTGGACTGAGTTATAGACAGGAAGATCTTGTTCCTTTGACATCTGCTCGATAGCTCAGGTCTGGTTAAACTGATTAATTTCAGCTTACTTGGCTTTGCTGCAACACAAGCGGACAGCTCCACCTACTGGCTATTTTAATAAATGCACTGCTTCTCAATGCTTTTCAATAGCAGTCACATGACTGGAAAAAAAGGTTGTTATTCTGAAACGGTGTAAATTGAACCGTTCTAAAACGAGGGTCACCTGTATCTATATCTGCAATAAATGTGTCTACTATGAAATGTGAATACAACTAAATATTATCACCAGTGTTTTCTAACGCTATTATATTTAAATGTTTGAATGTTTTAAAAATGCATTATTGCTCTTTAAAAAAATTAGGCAAATGTGGCAATTTGCATCAAGGTCATGAACTGATAAAGAAAAAAATAATCTAAACACATTAAACTAGATTATGAGCAAGCAATATTAGTGCTCCACTGAGTAATACCAGCGCACGCTAATGTACGCTGGTATTATGAGTAAAGCTCAATGCGAACATAAGCTTGCTTCACATTGCTCGGAAGCATTGTGCTCATGAGAGCGCGCTTCCATAGGCTCCAATGAGAGCCTCGTTCTGATGCCGTCAAAGATGGCATCAAAACCTCATGCAGTCGCCCAGGGACGAGGAAGCAGACTGCCGTGGCACCCACACCCTCAGTCCCTGCCACCCCTGGTCCACTCACCGGAAGGGGTAAGTAAAGAAACGATGGCAGCATATTTTTAAATATTTATGTATATGACTATATATACACATATTAACACATAAATATATAGTCATATACATATACATTTACTGGGAATGCACAGTTCCCATAGACCGCAATGTAAAGACACTTTTCAGTGACTTTTTTTTCTAACACCCCACTCCCACCAACTTTAGACCCCAAAAACTGCCTAATGCAGATGTTTTTTAGTTCAGATAGGTAAAGAGGAGTCCTGGATACGTCCATAAGTTAAAAGTTCCTTTATTAAGACATATTAAAAAGAATGAACAGGCACACAAGAAAAATAGCAGCCAGGTGTGGCACTGATGGCTTACGCGTTTCGGCTGGTAGCCGTAATCATAGCCTGTAGTGCTAAGTGTCACACCCCTATACATACTGGTCATCTAAAATCTGGTTGGATAGAACATAAATTGACACACCTGTGCGCTAAACAGACTTGTACTCTTAATTAGGCATACAACCAATGCAGAATAATAATGTTAAAGGTATATATACACTCGATATCGGGGCATAAGCAAACAAATTAATATAACTAAATAATGTGATTGGGAGCATACTAAAAAGTACAATTAGAGAATGGGATAAAACACACGAAAGAATACAAAAGAATAAATGGTAACCTAGGAAGAACAAATACTCAGTGAAAAATATACACATGAACAAATAAACGTCCATAAATATACATAATAGATCCACAGAAAGGTAAAACATAGTCTGTAATCACAGAGAAAGTAACTCGACTTGGGATAATGTTAAACATATACTGTCTAAAGTGGTCACGAATATGTGTGGAGTCATTAAGAACATAATGTTCAATAGTGGTAAGGAAATAATACATAGTGGAACACACATAGTGCAGACATGCATAAGGGAAAGGTGGGCCCTCAAACAGTAAATGAACATCAATAATTCAAAAATAGAGCATGACATTTTAAGGGAGGTGTGTGCTAATACACTGCAGCAGTTGGAGGAGCATCGAACGCAGATCAATTGGTGATTCGTTGTGGGTGAGTGACAGAAGAAAGCCGCCTATGGGAGGCAGTCCACCAATGGAGGCGGGGAATTGGAACATGGGAGCAGCTGATTTTACTCACCAGGACGCCTAGCAAACAGCATCGGACGAGACGAGCACTTGGAGAGGTATTTTGATGCCCGTGTATCGTAGGTCCCTGAGGATGATCCGGTAAGGATATTTGCTATGGCAGCAGTGGTATATTCTTCTTGGCTTCTTACTCACATGCACTACCCACGAACTTTGTTTGCTTGTGTCAATACATTTACACAGAGGATCTATCTTATGCTGCAAGTGTATGGACTAATTTCATAATATTTGTTTGCTGTTTTTTAGTGAGGTACAGAGTTTCTTCCCTTTTTTTATTTTGGATGTTTTTTAGTTGTCAAAATTTTGTAGTTGTTTTAAAAAAATAAATATATAATGCTCTCTATTTTGAGGGCATTTGGGGCACTTTTAGAAAATTAACCAGAGATTGGCTAGTTAATTATTGTGCGCCTGCAAGCGGGCAAATTTACCCATTTGCCGGGACGCAATAATTTAGCTCTCCACTTGTAATCTGGCCCTTTAAGTTTAATAAGTAAAGAAAAGAAGAAAAAAAGAAAATAATTCACAGATTAAGAATGTTTTGCTTCTGGTGGAAAACCCTGCCTTATTCCCTTAGTGAAAAACCTAAGGAGATTTTTAATGTGGTACCCAAAAGGAGTATAAATAAACGGATGCTGACATTGCCTGTTTCTATTTACAATAATGCATACTATCTCTAATGAAAATAATATTATCAAGATTCGCTCCTTAAAATCTTTCAAAGATATTGGACCAGAAAGCTTCATGTCACTGCAACACCTCAGTAAATTGTTCAGACCCATTCTGTCTGGTAGTCCTTTCATCATAGAATGGCAAAGACTCATGAAGTGTATTTACCTAAAGAAGGCAAGTTCGCTTTTACTGCTGGTGCTTCTAGATTTTGACTTTCAGTCATGGTTGGTAGAGTACTATATATATATTTTTATATATATATATATATATATATATATATATATATATATATATATATATATATATATATATATATATACTCCATGCTGATGATGGGGCTTAAGTCCCTGAAAACGTTCCATTAAAGATTTTTTCTGCACAAAAAAGACCTGAGAGTGCATCCGTTTATCCAGGAGTACCTATTGCATGTTTGCACCCAGGCAGATGTCCTAAGGAGGGTAACACTGTATTGTGAACGGTATTATATATATATATATATATATATATATATACACTGTATATATATATATATATATACATATATATATATATATATATATATATATATATATATATATATATATATATATATATATATATATATACACTGTATATATATATATATATATACATATACAATATATAAATATATATATATATATATATATATATATATACATACAGATATATATATATATATATATATACAGGGAGTGCAGAATTATTAGGCAAGTTGTATTTTTGAGGATTAATTTTATTATTGAACAACAACCATGTTCTCAATGAACCCAAAAAACTCATTAATATCAAAGCTGAATAGTTTTGGAAGTAGTTTTTAGTTTGTTTTTAGTTATAGCTATTTTAGGGGGATATCTGTGTGTGCAGGTGACTACTACTGTGCATAATTATTTGGCAACTTAACAAAAAACAAATATATACCCATTTCAATTATTTATTTTTACCAGTGAAACCAATATAACATCTCAACATTCACAAATATACATTTCTGACATTCAAAAACAAAACAAAAACAAATCAGTGACCAATATAGCCACCTTTCTTTGCAAGGACACTCAAAAGCCTGCCATCCATGGATTCTGTCAGTGTTTTGATCTGTTCACCATCAACATTGCGTGCAGCAGCAACCACAGCCTCCCAGACACTGTTCAGAGAGGTGTACTGTTTTCCCTCCTTGTAAATCTCACATTTGATGATGGACCACAGGTTCTCAATGGGGTTCAGATCAGGTGAACAAGGAGGCCATGTCATTAGATTTTCTTCTTTTATACCCTTTCTTGCCAGCCACGCTGTGGAGTACTTGGACGCGTGTGATGGAGCATTGTCCTGCATGAAAATCATGTTTTTCTTGAAGGATGCAGACTTCTTCCTGTACCACTGCTTGAAGAAGGTGTCTTCCAGAAACTGGCAGTAGGACTGGGAGTTGAGCTTGACTCCATCCTCAACCCGAAAAGGCCCCACAAGCTCATCTTTGATGATACCAGCCCAATCCAGTACTCCACCTCCACCTTGCTGGCGTCTGAGTCGGACTGGAGCTCTCTGCCCTTTACCAATCCAGCCACGGGCCCATCCATCTGGCCCATCAAGACTCACTCTCATTTCATCAGTCCATAAAACCTTAGAAAAATCAGTCTTGAGATATTTCTTGGCCCAGTCTTGACGTTTCAGCTTGTGTGTCTTGTTCAGTGGTGGTCGTCTTTCAGCCTTTCTTACCTTGGCCATGTCTCTGAGTATTGCACACCTTGTGCTTTTGAGCACTCCAGTGATGTTGCAGCTCTGAAATATGGCCAAACTGGTGGCAAGTGACATCTTGGCAGCTGCACGCTTGACTTTTCTCAGTTCATGGGCAGTTATTTTGCGCCTTGGTTTTTCCACACGCTTCTTGCGACCCTGTTGACTATTTTGAATGAAACGCTTGATTGTTCGATGATCACGCTTCAGAAGCTTTGCAATTTTAAGAGTGCTGCATCCCTCTGCAAGATATCTCACTATTTTTGACTTTTCTGAGCCTGTCAAGTCCTTCTTTTGACCCATTTTGCCAAAGGAAAAGAAGTTGCCTAATAATTATGCACACCTGATATAGGGTGTTGATGTCATTAGACCACACCCCTTCTCATTACAGAGATGCACATCACTTAATATGCTTAATTGGTAGTAGGCTTTCGAGCCTATACAGCTTGGAGTAAGACAACATGCATAAAGAGGATGATGTGGTCAAAATACTCATTTGCCTAATAATTCTGCACTCCCTGTATATATATATATATATATATATATATATATATATATATATATATATATATATACATGTTTAAATATTACGTTACGTTAGCAACCAGGTGGCTTTGATAAGAGGGAGCTTATACTTAGGTTCTGCATATATATATATATATATATATATATATATATATATATATATATATATATATATATATATATACCGATTGTTATTGGCTCAATTAGAAACAAATTATATCAAGAGAATGGAACAAATTTGATAATAGAAATAAACTAGAAAGTTGTTTAAAATTGTATGCTCTACCTAAGTCATGAAAGAAAAATTTTGGGTTTCAAGTCCTTTTGAGTCCAATATTAATCAATTAAGCAAAGTTAATTTTAATGTAATAACCAAGATCAAAGATGTTAAATACATATATTATCCTTTTCAGAATTAACTATGCTCATTGTTTTAGAAATGTTTCTCGTTTTAATTTCTTATATTTCTTTACTGTATTTCTTTTCTAGATTTCTACGAGAACTTCTGAGTTAAAATCATTCATCTAGTCATTTCATTTTGATTCAGTGGTGCAAAACTTTACTCGATCATACTGATTATGAATGCTTCCCATAAATCATAAGAATGCTTGTCAGTAGTATTGTTATTTAACAATAGACTTTGATATTTTTAGCAAGTGCTCATCCATCTAAGATAATGCAAAATTGTAATGATTTAAAAGTTGCAGGGCTATTGGTGAGCAATTCTTCTCATTCTGAGTTATAGATGAACAAACTGATAAAGGCAAAAATAGTAATTGAGACTGTGAGACTGTCAGTAGCATTAAAAGGAAGAAAAATGAAAACAGCAGATAACTTCACTTTTGAAATAAATAATATAAAGTAGTTCTATTGTTTTAGAAAATGTAAATATAAAATGTAGTATTATTACACTATATTATTGCTTAATCTTTTTAAATTGATGATAAACTAAATACTTTAAACATTATTAGAGTACAGTATATCACTAATGTATGTGACATGTATTAATAAGGACTTTCAAAATACTCGAGTTTATATAAAAAGCAACTTTTAATTATGTATAATTCAAGATCCCCCTGGGCTTTGCTTTGCTCAGATTTTTTTTTTTTGTAGCTTGACAGGTGTGGTTACAGTCAATAACAATTGAAGTGCAAACATTATATCTACTAATACAGAACTCTCTCGAGTTGTATTGATAAACAATTCCTAAGTATTTTGAGACACAGGGGCATATGTATCAAGATCCGAATGGAGCTTGATGCCCCGTGTTTCTGGCGAGCCTGCAGGCTCGCCAGAAACAGCAATTATAAAGCAGCGGTCACAAAGACCGCTGCTCCATAACCTGTCCACCTGCTCTGAGCAGGCGGACAGACATCGCCGGAAATCAACACAATCGAGTACGATCGGGTTGATTGACACCCCCTGCTGGCGGCCTATTGGCCGCGAGTCTGCAGGGGGCGGCATTGCACCAGCAGCTCTTGTGAGCTGCTGGTGCAATGCTGAATATGGCGAGCGTATTGATCGCCGTATTCAGCGAAGTCTGGCGGACCTGATCCGCACTGTCGGATCAGGTCCGCCAGACTTTAATAAATATGCCCCAATGCATGAGAACTAGCTCAGCGTAGGGGGTAAGTCGCGCAGCGATGGACAGCAAATATAAATATATATGTATATAAATACATAACACACAGCAAACCTGGCACTCGCCAGCAGATTCACAGTAATGTTTAAAAGCAAAACTGGGGGAAGTCAGTTACTTTTGGCGCCAAAGGATCAAGAACAGGACCATAACAAGGTCTCCCCCTTTCTGGGACCCTAAACCAGCACCCACACATTGCATACTTCCAAACAAAACAACTGGGAACCTCCCAGAGTGACACAGGCTTTTGTAACCTCCCCTATGTAAATACAAAACACAGGAATGGACCATACTCACAGACTGGACTGGGTACACATCCTAAGCCACAGCAAACTCCACAGCCATGAACACTGACAAACAGCTGCAAAGTTCCCAGCAACCCAGGCATTTAACCCCAGAGCAGGCTGGGTGACTGGCCCCCAGGGAAGCATTACAAACTATTGCCTAGATTACGAGTTTTACGTTAACAGTGGTGCGGTGCTCACTTGCAGTTTATTCTCACCGCTCACTTACCTGCAGCACTGGTATTACGGGTTTTTATCAACCCGGCGTTAACAGGCAAGAAGAGAGCGTAGAGCAAAATTGTGCTCCACACTGCACTCCAATACCAGCGCTGCTTAAGTGAGCGGTGAGCTGGTTATACGTGCTCGTGCACGATTTCCCCATAGACATCAATGGGGAGAGCCGGCTGAGAAAAAGTCTAACACCTGCAAAAAAGCAGTGTAAAACTCAGTAACACAGCCCCATTGATTCCGATAGGGAAACAAAATTTATGTCTACACCTAACACCCTAACATGAACCCCGAGTCTAAACACCCCTAATCTTACACTTATTAACCCCTAATCTGCAGCCCCCGACATCGCCGACACCTATTTTATACTTATTAACCCCTAATCTGCCGATCCCAACATCGCCGACACCTACATTATATTTATTAACCCCTAATCTCCCTCCCCCAATGTCTCCTCAACCTACCTACATTTATTAACCCCTAATCTGCTGCCCCCAACGTTGCCGCCACTATTCTAAATGTATTAACCCCTAAACCTAAGTTTAACCCTAACACCCACTAACTTAAATATAATTTAAATAAATCTAAATAAAATTACTATCATTTACTAAATTATTCCTATTTAAAACTAAATACTTACCTGTAAAATAAACCCTAAGATAGCTACAATATAACTAAGAGTTACATTGTATCTAGCTTAGGGTTTATTTTTATTTTACAGGCAAGTTTGTATTTATTTTAACTAGGTAGAATAGTTACTAAATAGTTATTAATTATTTAATAACTACCAAGCTGAAATAAAATTTACCTGTAAAATAAAACCTAAGTTACACTAACACTTAACACTACACTACAATTAAATAAATTACCTAAATTAAATACAATTAAATAAATCAAATACAATTAGCTAAATTACAAAAAACAAACAAACACTAAATTACAGAAAATAAAAAACAAATTACAAGATCTTTAAACTAATTACACCTAATCTAATAGCCCTATCAAAATAAAAAAGCCCCCCAAAATAAAAAAAAACCTAGCCTAACCTAAATTACCAATAGCCCTTAAAAGGGTCTTTTGTGGGGCATTGCCCCCAAGAAATCAGCTCTTTTACCTGTAAAAAAAAAATACACACAACCCCCCAACAGTAAAACCCACCACCCACACAACCAACCCCCCAAATAAAACCCTAACTAAAAAAACCTAAGCTCCCCATTGCCCTGAAAAGGGTATTTGGATGGGCATTGTGCTTAAAAGAGCATTTAGCTCTATTGCAGCCCAAAGCCCTAACCTAAAAATAAAACCCACCCAATACACCCTTAAAAAACCTAACACTAACCCCCGAAGATCCACTTACCTGGAGAAGTCTTCATCCAAGCGGCAAGATGTCCTCAACAAAGCCGGTAGAAGTGGTCCTCCAGATGGGCAGAAGTCTTCATCCAGACGGCATCTTCTATCTTCATCCTTCCGACGCAGAGCGAGTCCGTCTTCAAGACATCCGGCGCGGAGCATCCTCTTCCAACGACGACTACCCGATGAATGAAGGTACTTTTAAATGACGTCACATCCAAGATGGCATCCCTTAGATTCCGATTGGCTGATAGAATTCTATCAGCCAATCGGAATTAAGGTTGAAAAAATCCTATTGGCTGATGCAATCAGCCAATAGGATTGAAGTTCAATCCAATTGAGCTCGCATTCTATTGACTGTTCCAATCTAAGCTAATAGGATTTTTTCAACCTTAATTCCGATTGGCTGATAGAATTCTTTCAGCCAATCAGAATCTAAGGGACGCCATCTTGGATGACGTCATTTAAAGGTACCTTCATTAAGCAAGAAGACGTCGATTGAAGAGGATGCTCCGTGCCGGATTTCTTGAAGATGGAGCCGCTCCACGTCGGAAGGATGAAGATAGAAGATGTCGTCTGGGTGAAGACTTCTGCCTGTCTGGAGGACCACTTCTGCCCATCTGGAGGACCACTTCTGCCGGCTTCCTTTAGGACATCTTGCTGCTTGGATGAAGACTTCTCCCGGTAAGTGGATCTTCGAGGGTTAGTGTTAGGATTTTTTAAAGGTGTATTGGGTGTGTTTTATTTTTAGGTTAGGGCTTTGGGCAGCAATAGAGCTAAATGCCCTTTTAAGGGCGATGCACATCCAAATGCCCTTTTCAGGGCAATGGGGAGCTTAGGTTTTTTTAGTTAGGATTTTATTTGGGGGGTTGGTTGTGTGGGTGGTGGGTTTTACAGTTTGGGCAGGTTGTGTGTATTTATTTTTTACAGGTAAAAGAGCTGATTTCTTGGGGGCAATGCCCCGCAAAAGGCCCTTTTAAGGGCTATTGATAGTTTAGTTTAGGCTAGGGGGGGGGGGTTATTTTTTGGGGGGGGGTTATTTTGATAGGGCTCTCAGATTAGGTGTAATTAGTTTAAATATCTTGTAATTTGTTTTTTATTTTCTGTAATTTAGTGTTTTGTTTTTTTTGTAATTTAGGTAATTGTATTTAATTTATTTAATTGTATTTAATTTAGGTAAGTTATTTAATTGTAGTGTAGTGTTAGGTGTTAGTGTAACTTAGGTTAGGTTTTATTTTACAGGTAAATTTGTATTTATTTTAGCTAGGTAGTTATTAATTAGTTAATAACTATTTAGTAACTATTCTACCTAGTTAAAATAAATACAAACTTGCCTGTAAAATAAAACTAAACCCTAAGCTATATACAATGTAACTATTAGTTATATTGTAGCTAACTTAGGGTTTATTTTATAGGTAAGTATTTAGTTTTAAATAGGAATAAATTAGGTAATAGTAATTTTATTTAGATTTATTTAAATTATATTTAAGTTAGGGGGTGTTAGGGTTAGGGTTAGACTTAGGTTTAAAGGGTTAATAAATTTAGAATAGTGGTGGCGACGTTGGGGACGGCAGATTAGCAGATTAGGGGTAATAAGTATAATGTAGGTGTTGGTGATGTTGTGGGCAGCAGATTAGGGGTTAATAGGTATAATGTAGGTGGCGGCGATGTCCGGAGCGGCAGATTAGGGGTTAATAAGTATAATATAGGCGGTGGCGATGTTAGGCGCGGCAGATTAGGGGTTAATAATATTTAACTAGTGTTTGCGAGGCGGGAGTGCGGCGGTTTAGGGGTTAATATGTTTATTATAGTGGCGGCGATGTCCGGAGCTTCAGATTAGGGGTTAATAATTTAATTTTAGTGTTTGCGATGCAGGAGGGCCTCGTTTTAGGGGTTAATAGGTAGTTTATGGGTGTTAGTGTACTTTTTAGCACTTTAGTTATGAGTTTTATGCTACAGCTTTGTAACGTAAAACTCATAACTACTGACTTTAAAATGTGTTAGGAATCTTGGCGATAGAGGGTGTACCGCTCACTTTTTGGCCTCCCAGGACAAGCTCGTAATACCGGCGCTATGGAAGTCCCATAGAAAAAAGCCTTTACGAAATTACGTAAGTTGATTTGCGTTAAGGCCAAAAAAGTGTGCAGTGCCCCTAAACCTGCAAGACTCGTAATACCAACGAGCGTAAAAAAGCAGCGTTAGGACCTAATAACGCTGCTTTTTCACCTTAACACAAAACTCGTAATCTAGCCCATTATCAACACAACACACAGAAAACCTGGCACTCGCCAGCAGATTCACAGTAATGTTAAAAAGCAAAACTGGGGGAATTCAGTTACATTTGACGCCAAAGGATCAGGCCCAGGACCACAACAAGGTCTCCCCCTTCCTGGAACCCTAAACCAGCACCCAGACAATGCATACTTTACTACATTACTGTGAATCTGCTGGCGAGTGCCAGGTTTTCTGTGTGTTGTGTTGATAATGTTTATAATGCTTCCCTGAGGGCCTGTCACCCATCCTGCTCTGGGGTTAACTGTCTGGGTTGCTGGGGACTTTGCAGCTGTCTGTCAGTGTTCATGGCTGTGGAGTTTGCTGTGGCTTAGGATGTGTACCCAGTCCAGTCTGAGAGTGCGGTCAATTCCTGTGTTTTGTATTTACATAGGGGAGGCTACAAAAGAACAACAAGAGATTTTCTCCTTTCCGTGTACGACTGGAACTCCCAGCTCCTCACAGATACACCACCTTAGCAGACTTTAAGGCAATAAAATATTGTAAACTTTATGAAGAAGGTTTCGTATGTTTTACACATACTAAATAACTCACACTTTCCTCTGTCCCATTCCGTCCATGGCACTCGGTCCTGGGGGAGCAAAAACACACCGCTGACTGCGGCTCACTCTGCAATGCTGCCCGCTCCCCTCCTCAAGCCGCCTGTTGGTTCCGGGTACAGAGAAATGACGCGTGACTTGGCTCAGCATCTGACGTCACGCCCTCATCCTGTCATCACTGCTAGGGTGGGTCGGGAGGGTTTCTAACTGATGTCGGTCGGCCGGTATCCTTCATTGGCTCAGGAACATAAATACAAGGTAGATGAAGGATCACTCGGCACTCTGTGCAGTGGTTAAAATACTTTTCCTTTATTCGTGAAAAACCGGATAAAAACAGGTATCAGCATCCGTATCCAAATACTGTGTACAGCACAATGTTGGTAAGCAATAGGTTGGTGGTCACTAATGCTGACGCATTTCGGCTCCCCACACCGTAGTCATAGCATACTTTAGTGACCATCAACCTCAGTTTAAAAAGGGTTACATCAAACCCTATTGGTTAAACCCAAACACACCTCCTGTGCTGCTTAGCTACCATATTGCCTCTTGTAGAAGAGCAATCTCTTACATATATTAGAGTTAAACTAATTAAACTTAAACTGACAAGTGTTACTATGTGTCATAATAAATGTCTATCTTGCTCTCACTATTTCAACTATATTCATATTGGTTCTGACTCATAGATAGAGCTAAACTAGGTTAAACTAAACTTGATTAAATCTGTTTTAATTTTTGTTGTTATTGTTATTTTTAGTCTCCATTAATTGTTGTTTACACATATATGGGTAATATGCCAAATTTACAACACAATAATTTATTTATTAATTTAGTGTACTGCAATACATAGGAATGACCTCACGTGAGGTCAGATCCAGAATCTGCGAGCACATAAACAACATAAAAATGAGTACACTTACAACACCCCTAATTACACATTTTCACCAGGTACATGACAAAGACCCCAGTTTTCTCATCTGGACAATAGTCAAACACATTCTGCCCCCTGCGAGAGGAGGGGACAGAGATCTCATGTTAGCCAGAGAGGAGGTCTTCTGGATTCTAAAAATGAAAACAAGAAGACCGTCTGGCCTAAACAGTGAATTTTATCTCATCAATTTTTGGCATTAAATGACAGTAATCCTTAGAACATCATCCATAACAGCACTTATCAAAAGGGAACTCTAATTAACAACACTAAATTAATAAATAAATTATTGTGTTGTAAATTTAGCATATTACCCATATATATATGTAAACAACAGTTAATGGAGACTAAAAATAACAATAACAATAAAAATTAAAACAGATTTAATCAAGTTTAGTTTAACCTAGTTTAGCTCTATCTATGAGTCAGAACCAATATGATTATAGTTGAAATAGTGAGAGCAAGATTGGCCTTTTTTATGACACATAGTAACACTTGTCAGTTTAAGTTTAATTAGTTTAACTATAATATATGTAAGAGATTGCTCTTCTACAAGAGGCAATATGGTAGCTAAGCAGCACAGGAGGTGTGTTTGGGTTTAACCAATAGGGTTTGATGTAACCCTTTTTAAACTGAGGTTGATGGTCACTAAAGTATGCTATGACTACGGCGTGGGGAGCCGAAACGCGTCAGCATTAGTGACCAGCAACCTATTGCTTACCAACAGTGTGCTGTACACAGTATTTGGATACAGATGCTGATACCTGTTTTTATCCGGTTTTTCACGAATAAAGGAAAAGTATTTTAACCACTGCACAGAGTGCCGAGTAATCCTTCATCTACCTTGTATTTATATTGAGGTTACAAAAGCCTGTGTCACCCTGGGAGGTTGCCAGTTGGTTTGTTTGGAATTATGCATTGTGTGGGTGCTGGTTTACTGTCCCAGGAAGGGGGAGACCTTGTTGTGGTCCTGGGCTTGATCCCAAATGTAACTGGGGTCGCCAAATGTAACTGACTTCTCCCAGTTTTGCTTTTAAACATTACTGTGAATCTGCTGGCAAGTGCCAGGTTTTCTGTGTGTTGTATTGATAATGTTTGTAATGCTTCCCTGCGGGTCTGTCACCCAGCCTGCTCTGAGTTTAACTGCCTGGGATGCAGGGCTGTGGAGTTTGCTGTGACTTAGGATGTGTACCCAGTCCAGTCTGTGAGAGTGGTCCATTCCTGTGTTTTATATAAATACATATATATTTATGTATTAATATGTTTATATACACATATTAACACGCAAATATATAAAAGTTTATAAGCATATACATATATATTTACAGAAATAACACAGTCCCCATAGACCGCAATGTAAAGGCACTTGTCAGTGCACTCACCACTTTTAACACCTTATAACTGCTGTTAGCAGTTATATTTTAAAAACATAAAGATGATTTATTTAAAAAAAAAAACACTTCACGGGCAATTGCGGGTCTGATCTCTGGTTAATTTTCTGAGCGCTAATAGCTACCTCGAGCTCGCAACACAGGAATTAATCAAATGAAATTGACAAAGACAAGGACACATTAAATTGGATGATTTTTTGCATTGGTCCTAATCTGAAAGTAATGGCTGTTAGGAATATAATTCATATGTGAGTATTAACATTTTATTTCTGTATTATAAAATATTTCAATATATTATTTAAAAGCAAACAAAGCATATTTCTTTATGAAAATTGTGTATATATATATATATATATTTATTTGAATTTTTTCTGCCCAATTTGACCTTGTATATTTTGATACAATAAACAATTGCCAAACACACTGGATTAATTTAAATGTTATATAATATTATGATGCGTGATTCTTTATTCTAACATTCTTCAAAATGTGAAAAGGAGCTATAAATGTACAAAATTGTCAGTTTTAATCAATCTTTGAAACTGGCTTATTTTTTTACATCTGGAGAAACAAAGCCTCCATAAAGGATGGTTATTTTTACAGCATGTATTCATTTCATGCAGCACCAATAAAATGTCTTTAAAGGCAGTTGCATTTAGAAGTAATGGCATTCTACACTTCTTAGACATTTATTGGAAAATTTATGACAACTACTGGGTACTGCTTTAAACAATGCTCACAATGGTCAAATTATGAGTAGTGTGCAAACGTTTGTGTGCGAGTGATAACGGGTTTATCGCAGGTGTTTGCATTCATTGGGCTTATCGCTCGTATTAACTGTTGAAAGTAAACACGATCGATTGAGCACAATCGCAATTTACACTAGAATGATTACTGTGACTTCAGAGCTCTGGTTCACTGTTTCATAAAATTAATAAGTTGCACAAAACACATCAAAAAAACTTTACAGAGTACAGTTACAGTACACTCATAATAACACTGTCTAGTAAAAATGACAAACATAAATTATAAGGGCTCAAAGATATGAGATCTTAGGTGTGAAAAAAAGGCATGCAAAGAAATTTAATATAGAGATACATACATATACATCTCTAAATATGTATATCTATACATACATATATATATATATATATATATGTGTGTGTGTGTCTATGTGTACATATGTATTTGTATATGTGTATATATGTATTTACAGACATATTTACACATATAAACACATAAATACATATGTACATATATATATAAACATATATATATAAGTGCATGGAAGCCCTTTGGAGTTAAGTAGATGAAAATATGTAAAAGCATACACTATCTATATCTATACCTATATATAATCACACATATATATATATATATATATATATATATACTGTGTATATATATATATATATATATATATATATATATATATATATATATATATATATATATATATATACATTGATTGGAGTAGCCGTGTTAGTCCAGAGATTTAGATATCAAAATAACAAGAGTATTGCATTGACCAATGATACTTTTTTATTGGACTAACTATACATTTATAAGTTGACAAGCTTTCGGAAGAGTTCCTTCCTTATCAAGTCTAAAGCAATACTGACCAATTCAATGGAATTTACAGATTATATCTTAAAACACAGAATAGCTAAGAAGACAGAAAGTGCAGGGAGAGGAGGAGGTGTCGTAAAAATCATGAGGGGGATTAGGTAACAGGCAGACAGTGTCCAGTGTAGGAGAACAGACAGGGGAAATATATAGCTTTACATAGAGCATATACTGACATAAAGTTATATATCAACATTAAATCAATATCTATAAAGATGTGAAATTGTATATACAGGGGGAATACAAAAGTTAAAAAAAGACAAAAGTGTGGACATAGGCTTACCTGTGTACCTATGCATAAAGAATGTGGAATATACAATGTAATTGACTAAATGAAAGTACATTACAAAAATTTTTGATAATGTGTTAAGAATCCAGAGTCCACATTTAGTCCAGAATTAAACAAGTTAAAGTGCATTATCATTTTCATTTCAAAGGTTTTTCTTTCCATGGTGTTTTTGAAGTTGCCTTTGAGAATTTTGATTTTGAGGTTTTGGATGGAGTGGTCAGGTTGGGTGAAATGGTGACCAACAGGGGTGCAGTATTTTGTTTCACAGTGTTTTTTGATTGAGTGTCTGTGTAAGTTCATCCGAAGGTGCAGTTTTTGGCTTGTTTCTCAAATATAGCATCCCATTTCACATGCAGTGCAATGTATCATGTATACCACATTTGCAGATATATGTATATTTGCAAAAAACTGCACCTTCAGATGAACTTACACAGAAAAAAATTCTCAGAGGCAACTTCAAAAACACAATGGAAAGAAAAACCTTTGAAATGAAAATGATAATGCACTTCAACCTGTTTAATTCTGGACTAAATGTGGACTCTGGATTCTTAACACATTATCAAAATTTTTTGTAATGTACTTTCATTTAGTCAATTACATTGTATATTCCACAGGTAAGCCTATGTCCACACTTTGTCTTTTTTAACTTTTGTATTCCCCCTGTATATACAATTTCACATCTTTATAGATATTGATTCAATGTTGATATATAACTTTATGTCAGTATATGCTCTATGTAAAGCTATATATTTCCCCTGCCTGTTCTCCTACACTGGACACTGTCTGCCTGTTACCTAAGCCCCCCTCATGATTTTTACGACACCTCCTCTCCCTGCACTTTCTGTCTTCTTAGCTATTCTGTGTTTTAAGATATAATCTGTAAATTCAATTGAATTGGTCAGTATTGCTTTAGACTTGATAAAGGAAGGAACTCTTCCGAAAGCTTTGTCAACTTATAAATGTATAGTTAGTCCAATAAAAAAGTATCATTGCTCAATACAATACTCTTATTATTTTGATATCTATCTATCTATATATATATATATATATATATATATATATATATATATATATATATATATATATATATTTATATTTATGTATAGTTCAGTTTAGCGGGTGGAGAGCACTCTCTCTTCATAAACAGCTTGCCAGGGTGCATGCGGGAAGGTAGCATAAATAATCAGTGGCTTGCACTCGCTGATCTTTTCAAAAACATGCCTTTATTGTTACGTTTCGGGAACCGTATCCCCTTCCTCAGACAAAGCGACACAGTGAAATTAACACATTTATAAAACAAACATCCAATGAAAACAACCCCACCCCCTAGTTCAGAACAAAAAAACGCCAAGTGGTTGTCCTAGCAACCACAATAAACAAACAAATTAACACCCTCAATACCTCTCATCAATATTTGGAGGAATAAGTGAATATAAAACATAACACCAAAAGATTAAAAATAGCCTGAGTTCACAAGTGCAATCTTCCTTTAGGCTTAAATAATAACTATAGCAGGCTTGCATTGTAAACCATATGCTAAGTAAATGAACATTAGGAAGACGAATAGGCTGAATGGTCATATGTGCTCTATCAGCATACTAAACACTAATCCAAGCAAAAGGAGTGTACCTGAAAATTTACTAATACATACGAGGAGACAGAGGGATGCCAAACAACCTGCGTGCTGGCAGTGTGTGTCCGATTGGAGAATCATGTGTGACGTCATCACGTATACTCAGCTGTGTAAACAAAACACATAACAGCTGATGCAGCCGATAGATACATTCACTGTCACTACGGGGAGAAAAAGGATGTATAAAGTATATAGACACATGAATGAATGTAAGTTAAGCAAGAATACGGAAGGACTATGTTATATGCAGCCCAAATGTGGTGCAATATGGCCAAGGGCATAATAATGCAGCAAGCATGTAATGACAATTTAAAGACATAAGCATAGAGTCAGCATATAGTAGGGAAAAGCTACATCATACATGGGTGGCACTTTTAGGGTGTATGAAATACACAGTTGACTAAATACAAAAATACAAAAATTAAATTAAATTAAAATTAGAATTAGTGCCCATACATTGCACTAATACCAACCAAAAGGATTGTGGATTCCCATAGGGGTAGGCAATATAGATATGCTATGCTCACAGGGGGCACCATCATAAGTACTCAATGAGTGCAGGAACAATACTACTGAGATGATCACAAATAATGAATATTGAATATGCAAACGGATCATGGGCTCTCAGTGTGGATCATATGGACAAACTCATTAAAGGAAGCAGTGCCAATCAAGCATTTCATTTAATCCATGTGGCTGTATGGTATTCAAGCGGTATGTCCATCTTGCTTCGATCTGAATAAGAATCTTATTCCTATCGCCACCCCGTCTCAAGAGGGGCACATGGTTGATCAGGACAAACCAGAGGTCTGTTGGATTATGACCAGCTTCCATAAAGTGCATTGCAACAGGTTGTTCACTTTTGTTGTTCTTGATAGCAGCTCTAATGGCTGATCTGTGGTTTACCATTCTTGTACGGGCGTCATCAGTAGTTTTTCCCACGTAGAATTTGGCACAACTACAACTTAACAGGTATACAACATATTTTGTTGTGCAGGTCAATCTGTGACTAACCTCCCAGGTTAGTCACAGATTGACCTGCACAACCTCCCAGGGTGACACCTCCCAGGGTGACACAGGCTTTTGTAACCTCCCCTATGTAAATACAAAACACAGGAATGGACCGCACTCACAGACTGGACTGGGTACACATCCTAAGCCACAGCAAACTCCACAGCCCTGAACACTGACAGACAGCTGCAAAGTTCCCAGCAACCCAGGCAGTTAACCCCAGAGCATCCTGGGTGATAGGCCCACAGGGAAGCATTACAAACATTATCAACACAACACACCTCGCACTCACCAGCAGATTCACAGTAACGTTTAAAAGCAAAACTGGGAGAAGTCAGTTACATAAAAATAATAAGAGCATTTTGTTTTAATTGAAGAACATTGAAATGTAAAATATAATATTTACAGAAAAAAACACATTAAAACACACTAAAAATATTAAATTGATTAAAAATATTTTTTCAAGTTTAATCCAAAGTGTTTGTATGTGTTTGTGTGTGTATGTGTATGTATATATATATATATATATATATATATATATATACTTGTGTTTATATGCATATACATGTATGTATATATATATATATATATGTTTATATCTGTCTATATGTAGGTATATACATACAGTATATACGCATATAAACACAAATACACATGTATATACGCACATACACACACATATTTAGACATCTATCTATATACATTATAGCCCTTTCGCGTCAAATACCTTGCCATATACCACATCATCTGTAGCCCTTATAAAAAAAAAAATATTTATAGGAAATATTTTAAAAATAATCTCCACTTTCTACATACGATACAAAGCCTTCTGCACTACATCCAAATTATTTATCCAGTAGTGTGGTGTCCTCTTACAACTGTCCATAGCAACTTCTTGCTTTCTTCGCCAACATTGTATAAAATTCCTATAAACATTGTTGCAAGTACCACTGCCATAGAGTACTAAAGACATGATGGATACCAAAAGAATGAAGCACATCTGATAACAGAATTATACTGTAAGCTTGTTAAAAATGCAATGCCCTATCTAAGGAATTAAGACTATCACTTCAAATATTTACACTAAGGGCTAGATTAAGTAGTGCGCTAACTGATTTTTTCCGCTCGCATTGACAGGACTTCTGATATCGCAACAACAAGAACTTCTCCCCATATAATTAAAAAAGCCTTCTCGCTTGCACGCTAACCTGACACGTGTATATAGGTAGATACATATATACACAGATAAACACACAAATACAAATGTATAAACACACATACATACACATATTTAGACATTTATCTATATACAGTATAGCCCTTTCCAGTCAAACAGTCAAATACCTTGTCATATACCACATAATCTTTAGCTCTTATAAAAATTTTTATTAATATTTATAGGAAATATTTTCAAAATAATCTCCACTTTCTACATACAATCCAAAGCCTTCTGCACTGCATCCAAAATCTTTATCCAGCACAGTGTGGTGTCCTCTTTCAACTGTCCATAGCAACTTCTTGCTTTCTTCGCCAACATTTTATAGCTATTATACAGCTGTTTCAGCCATTTTTATTACTATTGACTGATTTATTTTTATTTATCTGAGTTAACCAACCACAACCAATGCTTCATTTGAAATTATGGTGGGGTGATTAGTGGTTAGGGTTTAATAGTGGGGGGTTTAATGATGGGGTCTTGTAGTTGGAGATTAATAAAGGTAGTGTATTTTTATTGATGAGGATCTGTCTATTAGGAGGTTAATAGTAGTTAAGGTGTTTTAGTTGTAGGGGAGTTATTGTGATGGAGGTTTTGGATGTTTAGGGGAGTTATTGTGATGGAGGTTTTGGATGTTTAGGGGCTAATAGTGGATAGGGTATTTTAGAGGTAGGGATTATTAAGATGGGGTTTTTTGGTGAGCTATTCTCACACCAAGATTAGGGGTTATTAGAGGTTATGGGATTTTAGGGGTGGGTTATTGCTATGTGGTTTGCTGCAGTTTAGAGGTAAAATGCATTGAGGGGGTCGGCAATATAGATGTTTATTACTGTGGGGTTATGAAGTTTGAATTGCTGGTTGGTACTTACCACTTGCTGTAACAGTTTAAAGCAACTTTTAAAATTACATATTATAAGATTTTTTTGCATATATTGGCCAAACAACAATCAACTTGTCATATCAAGTTATATCTGGCCAGCACACTAATTAGCAATTACCATTATCAGTGTAGCAATTGCATACATTCATTTAGCTGTGCACAAGAAATTAGTTGTAATACCCAATCAAGCAATACTGATTTCACAAGGCTCAGCACCAAGTAAAGTCACACAAAAACAATCATTGTCATTTAAGATGAAAAGTAACTTTTTTAAAATTAATTAATTAATGTATTTATTTATTTTTCTTTCATGTAATTGGCAAGAGTCCATGAGCTAGTGACATATGGGATATACAATCCTACCAGGAGGGGCAAAGTTTCCCAAACCTCAAAATGCCTATAAATACACCCCTCACCACACCCACAATTCAGTTTTACAAACTTTGCCTCCTATGGAGGTGGTGAAGTAAGTTTGTGCTTAGATTCTACGTTGATATGCGCTTCTCAGCATTTTGAAGCCCAATTCCTCTCAGAGAACAGGGAATGTCAGAGGGATGTGAAGGGAGTATCACCTATTGAATGCAATGGTTTTCCTCACGGGAGAGCTATTTCTTAGGTTCTCTGTTATCGGTCGTAGAGGATCATCTCCTACCTCCCATATTCTGATCGACGATATACTCTCATATTCCATTACCTCTACTGATAACGGTTTCAGTACTGGTTTGGCTATCTACTATATGTGGATGGGTGTCTTTTGGTAAGTATGTTTTCATTACTTAAGACACTCTCAGCTATGGTTTGGCACTTTATGCATTAATATAAAGTTCTAAATATATGTATTGTACTTATATTTGCCATGAGTCAGGTTTATGTATATTTCCTTTTGCAGACTATCAGTTTCATATTTGGGAAAAAACATATTTAGGAAAAAATTGTGTTACCTGGATTATAGTCTTTTCTCAATTGACTGCTTTTTCATTAAATTTCGCGGGCAAAATTAGGCTCGCGAGGGCGCAAAATGCCAAAGTTTATTGCGTCATTTTTGGCGCGACGGTAGGTCCGATGACGCAAATTCGTATTTTCAGTCGTCTTAGTTGACGCCGAGTTCCTTGCACAAGCTTGCATCTTCAATGACGCAAGTGTGTCATTCCCGGATGTTGTTAGCGCCAAAAAAAATTCAGTTTGCATTGTGCATCATGCTTGGCGCCAAACAATTTCATTATTTAAATCCCCATTCCTAGATGCCTCTTGCCTTTTTTTCAAAGTCAGAGGGCTATGCTGTTTGGATTTTTTTCCCATTCCTGAAACTGCCATATAAAGAAATTGATAATTTGCTTTATATGTTGTTTTTTCTCTTACATTTACAAGATGTCTCAATCTGATCCTGTCTCAGAAATCAATGTTGGAACCCTGCTGCCTGATAACAGTGCTACCAAAGCTAAGTGCATTTGTTGTAAATTTGTGGCGATTATATCTCCAGCTGTGGTATGTAATAGTTGTCATGATAAGCTTTTAAATGCAGATAATGTGTCCATCAGTAATAGTACAATGCCTGTTGTTCCTTCAACATCTAATGTACATGATATACCTGTGAATATAAAAGATTTTATTGCTGATGTGATTCAGAAGGCTTTGTCTGCCATCCCACCTTCTAATAAACGTAAAAGGTCAGCTGCTAGGGGGCAGATTAAGATTCTTCCAAAACATTTGGGTAGATTCGGTCCAAAATCAATGGATTCAGAATATTGTTTCTCAAGGGTACAGAATAGGATTCAGAGTAAGACCTCCTGTGAGAAGATTTTTTTCTCTCACGTATCCCAGCAAATCCAGTAAAGGCTCAAGCTTTTCTGAAGTGTGTTTCAGACCTGGAGCTTTCAGGAACAGGATCTTGGGTTTTATTCAAATCTATTCATTGTCCCAAAGAAAGAAAATTCATTCAGGCCAGTTCTGGATCTGAAAAGTTTGAATCGTTATGCAAGAGTGCCAACTTTCAAAATGGTGACTATAAGGACTATTCTGCCTTTTGTTCAGCAAGGGCATTATATGTCAACAATAGACTTACAGGATGCATATCTTCATATTCCGATTCATCCAGACCACTATCAGTTTCTGAGATTATCTTTTCTAGACAAGCATTACCAATTTGTTGCTCTTCCATTTGGCCTAGCGACAGCTCCAAGAATCTTTTCAAAGGTTCTCTGTGCCCTACTCTCTGTAATCAGAGAACAGGATATTGCGGTGTTTCCTTATTTGGACGATATCTTGGTTCTAGCTCAGTCTTTACATTCTGCAGAATCTCAAACAAATCAACTAGTGTTGTTTCTTCAAATACATGGTTGGAGGATCAATTTACCAAAAAGTTCTTTGATTCCTTAGACAAGGGTCACCTTTTTAGGTTTCCAGATAGTTTCAGAGTCCATGACTCTGTCTCTAGCAGACAAGAGACGATTAAAATTGGTTTCAGCTTGTCGAAACCTTCAGTCTCAATAATTCTCTTCAGTAGCTATGTGCATGGAAGTTTTAGGTCTCATGACTGTAGCATCGGACACGATCCCCATTGCTCATTTTCACATGAGACCTCTCCAGCTTTGTATGCTGAACCAATGGTGCAGGGATTATACAAAGACATCACAATTAATATCCTTAAATCCCAATGTTCGACTCTCTCTGACTTGGTGGTTAGATCACCATCGTATAGTTCAAGGGGCCTCTTTTGTTCATCCAATCTAGATGGTGATAACAACAGATGCAAGTCTTTCAGGTTGGGGAGCTGTCTGGGGATCTCTGACAGCACAAGGGGTTTGGAAATCTCAAGAGGCGAGATTACCAATCAATATTTTAGAACTCTGTTCTATTTTCAGGGCTCTTCAGGTTTGGCCTCTGTTGAAGAGAGAACCGTTCATTTGTTTTCAGACAGACAATATCACAACTGTGGCATATGTCAATCATCAGGGTGGGACTCACAGTCCCCAAGTTATGAAAGAAGTATCTTGGGTACTTGCTTGGTTGGAATCCAGCTCCTGTCTAGTTTTTGTGGTTCATATCCCAGGTATAGATAATTGGAAAGCGGATTATCTCAGCCGTCTGACTTTACATCCGGGGGAGTGGTCGCTCCATCCAGATGTGTTTTCTCAGATTATTCAGATGTGGGGTCTTTCAGAAATAGATCTGATGGCTTCTCATCTAAACAAGAAACTTCCCAGGTACCTGTCCAGGTCCAGGGATCCTCAGGCGGAGGCGGTGGATGCATTAGCAGTTCCTTGGTCTTACCAACCTGCTTATATCTTCCCGCCTCTGGTTCTTCTTCCAATAGTGATTTCCAAGATCATCATGGAACAATCATTTGTGTTGCTGGTAGCTCCAGCATGGCCTCACAGGTTTTGGTATGCAGATCTTGTTCGGAATTTTTTACATTTATTACATTATCACATTCAGTCATTGGCCAATGCCAGCCATTTCCACCTTAACACAATGCATACTTCCAAACAAACCAACTGGGAACCTCCCAGGGTGACAGAGGCTTTTGTAACCTCCCCTATGTAAATACAAAACACAGGAATGGACTGCACTCACAGACTGGACTGGGTACACATCCTAAGCCACAGCAAACTCCACAGCCCTGAACACTGACAGGCAGCAGCAAAGTTCCCAGCAACCCAGGCAGTTAACCCCAGAGCATCCTGGGTGACAGGTCCACAGGGAAGCATTACAAACATTATCAACACAACACACCTGGCACTCACCAGCAGATTCACAGTAATGTTTAAAAGCAAAACTGGGGGAAGTCGGTTACATAAAAATAATAAGAGCATTTTGTTTTAATTGAACAACATTGAAATGTAAAATATAATATTTACAGTAAAAAACACATTAAAACACACTAAAAATATTAAATTGATTAAAAAAAATTTTTCAAGTTTAATCCAAAGTGTTTGTATGTGTTTGTGTGTGTATGTGTATGAATGTATATATATATATATATATATATATCCTCCATGTGTGTCTGCACTCCCAATGCTGTGTAGTCATCAACCAGGGTGCAAAGTCAAACAAGTATACAGTCTATATCCAATAAAGGACTGCACTCACTGGATTTAGTTTCAGAAACCTTCAAATCTTTATTGTGGTAACGTTTCGGGGTTCGCAGACCCCTTCCTCAGACCAGACAACAGTGCAAGTGAACAAAGTGTGCAATATATAGCACTAGCCCCACCCATCACAAACATCAAAATTGCGCCAAAAATCCATCACCATGGTAACACACAAACAAGGCCCCATGACCATATCACCAGAAAACACAATCAAAATACAAAATAAAACAAACTGCATATGCAAGTATTTTGCATAACCTCATAGTTGAACACTAATATGTACAATCATCAGTAGTAGTAGATATTCAGTAGTTACAATAGAATCACTGTAATTAGTTACTGATCCAGTTTAAGTAGCTTAAAGTATATTTAGACAAGCAATGATGGAAAACACACTAATCAAATAATCAAAGTAAACATCATGCAAGAAGAGGAATCTATCTATCAGTTGCACTGTTTAAAAACATATCCACCTCCCTGTATCCAGTTACAGGACTCAATCTTAAGGAAATATACACATAAGCCATATCATATAAACATTGCAACATAGATTAGGCATTTAAACTTCTAGCATTTGAACTAGATGAAAAATAAACAAATAATAAAAAGTCAATCAGATATATATAGATATATATGAGGTCTGTTACTGCTATTTCAATGTCCCCCATATTTATCCCAAGGCTTGCTATGACCAATCCTATGTAAAAGTATGTGAGCTATAAGTACTAATCTGACATTCTGGCAGATACAAATATACAAAAATACAAAATTGTCAAGCCCCCTGGGCGCGCAGAGCAATGTGTTGTGTCCCATGCGAGTTGAATATAACAAAAAGGCCCGTAGTTCCCAGTGTCAGGGTTCTATGCAGGATGTCTTAGCCGGTGTATTATACCCTAGTGTTGGGAGCTAAGATAGATGTAAACATGGGTGCGTGTATTTACCTATGTAGCAAGTCTGTGTACCGAGTCTGTAGTGCATCAGTGGAACAGGCGCGGCTCAACCCGGTATAGCGTGAGTGAGCTTGGAGCACGACCGCATGGCTAATTAGCATAGCCTGTCAGTCAGTCAATGGGCGTAGCTAGGTCACGGAGTGACAGCGGAGCCTGTGATTAGAGTTATGCCGGGCTGCTACTATACCTATCTCAACTGAGCTTCTTTGTGAGCCCCAAGAAAATCAAAGCTAGTATATCAGGCTTATATTAAATGGTCACATAGGTCTTAAATATGGTCTATTGTGAATAAGTATGTATAATCATATGTGTGCCTAAACATCAGAGCATTTGGTGGGAGCTATAAAAAACCGCTGTGTGCGTGATAATGGGAGGCAGGCAGATTCAGGATAAGACGAACCTAGAGCAACACGGATTTACTGCTTAAAACGTGAATCATTAAAAATTAAAAGATAAAAAATTAAAAATAACCAAATTAATATTAAACCGTTAGTGAATAAATTAAATTAAATCAATAGCCAGCCTGCATCACAGGCCAAGTAGAGAAAAAAGGGGGGTAGTTGGGTACTGCCATCATGGGTCTTACATGCTCATAAGAGCCACTAGGGTGTAATTTATATGAATGTTAGATCATGCACCACAGATATTATTACGGGGTAATTCTATTTAGAATAGGCACCATAGTAACAGTTTGACGAATGGTATACCATAGTTCAATGGTCTAATACCCCTACAGGTCCTCCCAAATGTAACATGTATAAAACATACTTGTGCCCGAGAAGGTCACTCGTACAGTAGGATCTCAATACAGATATCATTGACCCCCTGTATACATATGGCAATCAAGTTGAGTTAGAGAGACACAATCAAAAGAGGGCACGCTACAGGTAGACTTTTCAGTTGAGCCAAAATTTGCAGAGAATAGCAAAAGACAGAAAATATCAAAAAATCAAAAAATATATATCAAGGCAATATCAAGATGCTAAATGCACAGCGCCTACGGGTCACCATATCAAAAATGTATAGTACAAGTGCACCCTAACCAGCATATATAATACACTAAGTGCTGTCAATACGAATACATTGTTGTGCACAAGGACATATACAGCTATGGTGAGTCAAGGCATCAGAGGAAACAGTGCCAATCATTCGACATGTTTAATCCTCTGGGGTAGATGGTATCTAGTCTATGGATCCATCTAGCCTCCATCTGCAAGAGTGTCCTGCCCCGATCACCCCCACGCCTGAGGGGGGGGACGTGGTCAATTAAAATGAAGCGTAAATCTGTTACCTTGTGGCCTGCTTGCACGAAATGTCTTGCCACCGGTTGATCCGAGGTCCCTTTGTCGATAGCAGTTCTTATCGCCGAGCGATGGTTTGCCATTCTTAAGCGTGCGTTGTCTGTTGTTTTGCCAACATAAAAACGTCCACAGCAACAGCTCAGTAGGTATACGACATGGCTTGTTGTACAGGTGATGAAGTGCTTTATAGTGAATTTCTGGGTAGTATGGGGGTGTCTGAATACTTTGCATGGGATCATACCGCTGCAAGTTGTGCAGCCCTTGCATCTGTAACAACCCATTTTGTTAGTTCTAAGCCATTTCTTGGTGTAACTATGTTGAGGATCTGTTTGCATAAGTATGTCCCTTAGACTTCTACCCCGTCTATAGCCCATGATTGGTGGATCCATATGCCCAAAGGGTAGTGTCCGGTCTGTGCCCAGAATCTCCCACCTGTTACGAATTGAATCTGCCAATGGTTTCTTTCCTCTGTCAAAGGTGGTTGTAAAGACCATCCTTGGGGTCTCTTTCCTAGTGATTGCTGGAGTGTCTTGTGCCATGTTTGTTTCAATTTCCTCTCTCACCTTCTTAATCAGGTTATCCTTATATCCCCTTTGTTGGAATTTCTCAGCCATCTGGTCCAGTTGGAGATCTCTATTTGTGGTCTCCGTGTTGTTTCGTACAACCCGTATCAGCTGTGATTTAATTATTGCCTTCCGGGTATGTGGGGGGTGATTGCTTGTGGCTTCTAGCAATGAGTTTCGGTCAGTAGGTTTAGAGAAAAGGGTTGTGAAAAGTCTATCATGTTTCTTATAAATCCGTAAATCAAGGAAATCTATCTTCTCTGGATCATATTTCAACTCAAATTTGATTGGGTTTGGTAGTGCATTGAGTTCGGTTACCCATTCAGTGAGGAGTCCCACTGGTCCATGCCACACAAAGAAGACATCATCAATGTACCTTCTATAGTGTCTTATCATTCCATGATTGAACACATCCATGACGTCTCTTTCAAATTGCTGCATGTAAAGGTTTGCATACGACGGTGCCATATTAGATCCCATGGCTGTCCCTGTCAGTTGCTGGTAGAAAGTATCTTCAAAGCGAAAATAGTTCAATTTTAGACATTTCTCAAGAAGATTTAGGATAAAGGTTGTGGGTGGTCCTATGTATGGGTACTGGTCCAATGCTGCTGCAATTGCATTTATACCCCCGGCATGAGGGATCACCGTGTACAAACTTCTCACATCCATAGTTACCAGGATATCATCCTGGGTGATACCCTCCACAGTGTTAAGTATCTTAATAAGTTCACCTGAGTCTTTGATGTAGGAGTCCATGGATCTAACGATAGGTTGTAGAACTACATCAACATATTGAGCCAATGGTTGTAGCAGAGAGCCCCTTGCGGAGACTATCGGTCTTCCAGGTGGGTTTATTTGGTCCTTGTGTATTTTTGGCAGGGTATAAAGTATCGGATGGATGGGATGTATAGTGCAGAGGAAGTCAAATTCATCCTGATCAATCCACTTAAGTTGTAATGCTTCTGTCAGTGTTGTATCAATCTCCATTTTGAATTCTTCAGTGGGGTTCCAGGTGAGTTTTTTGTATGTCACTCCATCATTGAGTTGCCTCAGTATTTCTGTCCGGTACTGCGTATAATTCATAATGACAATGGCCCCACCCTTGTCAGCCGGGCGTATGACAATATCAGGGTCAGAGGAGAGTGTCTTTATTGCCAATCTCTCTGTCTTGGTTAAGTTTGGACGATGAAATTCATTGTTACATTGTCCAGAATCCTTGGAAATTAGCCTAGTAAAAGTTTTGATACTAGTTCCACAGGTGTTAGGTTCAAATTTACTTTTGGCTCTAAATCTCTTGCGCTCTGTGTCCGCATTTAGATCTTTGAAATGTTCTTTAAGTTTTAGATTCCTCTGGAATTTTTGTATATCAAGGTACGTATCAAAGTCATTGTGTTTAAATGTGGGGATGAAGGTAAGGCCTTTGTTGAGAAGGCTATTTTCATCAGCCGTCAATGTCCTGTCACTGATGTTAATGACAATATCCAGTTTTTCTACCTGGGTGGTAGGGGTGGTCTTATTGCCACAGTAGTTCCCCCTCCTCGGGTGCGGCCTCGGCCTCGGCCTCTTGTGTTGGCTGATCTGGTTGTGACCCCTAAAAAATGTGAGTTAGAAGTAGATGGTACCTGATCTGTATTTCCTTGTTCCACATAGTTAGCCTCATTATCTGATCCTGAGCTGCTGTCAACTGTGTTTAAGAATCTGGACCGGTATTGTCGCTGTCGTCTTGGTCTTTGTGTGTTTCTCTGTTGATTGCTACCATGTAGCCAATAGTAGACTTTTTTCTCCTTATAGTCATTGTCCACAGTGGTGATCTTCTGATTCTTAAAGGCCATGAGTTCTTTCTTGATTCTACTTGTCATTGAGGAATGTACAAACATTTTGGCTACAGTCAGAGAAGAACTAACTATATTTAACAGCCAGAAATTGCAAGTACTCATGGATGATCCTGACAATGCATGGATGGAAAAGATCGGCAAACAAGTAAATGAGTACAAGAAAGAACTCATGGCCTTTAAGAATCAGAAGATCACCACTGTGGACAATGACTATAAGGAGAAAAAAGTCTACTATTGGCTACATGGTAGCAATCAACAGAGAAACACACAAAGACCAAGACGACAGCGACAATACCGGTCCAGATTCTTAAACACAGTTGACAGCAGCTCAGGATCAGATAATGAGGCTAACTATGTGGAACAAGGAAATACAGATCAGGTACCATCTACTTCTAACTCACATTTTTTAGGGGTCACAACCAGATCAGCCAACACAAGAGGCCGAGGCCGAGGTCGCACCCGAGGAGGGGGAACTACTGTGGCAAGAAGACCACCCCTACCACCCAGGTAGAAAAACTGGATATTGTCATTAACATCAGTGACAGGACATTGACGGCTGATGAAAATAGCCTTCTCAACAAAGGCCTTACCTTCATCCCCACATTTAAACACAATGACTTTGATACGTACCTTGATATACAAAAATTCCAGAGGAATCTAAAACTTAAAGAACATTTCAAAGATCTAAATGCGGACACAGAGCACAAGAGATTTAGAGCCAAAAGTAAATTTGAATCTAACACCTGTGGAACTAGTATCAAAACTTTTACTAGGCTAATTTCCAAGGATTCTGGACAATGTAACAATGAATTTCATCGTCCAAACTTAACCAAGACAGAGAGATTGGCAATAAAGACACTCTCCTCTGACCCTGATATTGTCATACGCCCGGCTGACAAGGGTGGGGCCATTGTCATTATGAATTATACGCAGTACCGGACAGAAATACTGAGGCAACTCAATGATGGAGTGACATACAAAAAACTCACCTGGAACCCCACTGAAGAATTCAAAATGGAGATTGATACAACACTGACAGAAGCATTACAACTTAAGTGGATAGATCAGGATGAATTTGACTTCCTCTGCACTATACATCCCATCCATCCGATACTTTATACCCTGCCAAAAATACACAAGGACCAAATAAACCCACCTGGAAGACCGATAGTCTCCGCAAGGGGCTCTCTGCTACAACCATTGGCTCAATATGTTGATGTAGTTCTACAACCTATCGTTAGATCCATGGACTCCTACATCAAAGACTCAGGTGAACTTATTAAGATACTTAACACTGTGGAGGGTATCACCCAGGATGATATCCTGGTAACTATGGATGTGAGAAGTTTGTACACGGTGATCCCTCATGCCGGGGGTATAAATGCAATTGCAGCAGCATTGGACCAGTACCCATACATAGGACCACCCACAACCTTTATCCTAAATCTTCTTGAGAAATGTCTAAAATTGAACTATTTTCGCTTTGAAGATACTTTCTACCAGCAACTGACAGGGACAGCCATGGGATCTAATATGGCACCGTCGTATGCAAACCTTTACATGCAGCAATTTGAAAGAGACGTCATGGATGTGTTCAATAATGGAATGATAAGACACTATAGAAGGTACATTGATGATGTCTTCTTTGTGTGGCATGGACCAGTGGGACTCCTCACTGAATGGGTAACCGAACTCAATGCACTACCAAACCCAATCAAATTTGAGTTGAAATATGATCCAGAGAAGATAGATTTCCTTGATTTACGGATTTATAAGAAACATGATAGACTTTTCACAACCCTTTTCTCTAAACCTACTGACCGAAACTCATTGCTAGAAGCCACAAGCAATCACCCCCCACATACCCGGAAGGCAATAATTAAATCACAGCTGATACGGGTTGTACGAAACAACACGGAGACCACAAATAGAGATCTCCAACTGGACCAGATGGCTGAGAAATTCCAACAAAGGGGATATAAGGATAACCTGATTAAGAAGGTGAGAGAGGAAATTGAAACAAACATGGCACAAGACACTCCAGCAATCACTAGGAAAGAGACCCCAAGGATGGTCTTTACAACCACCTTTGACAGAGGAAAGAAACCATTGGCAGATTCAATTCGTAACAGGTGGGAGATTCTGGGCACAGACCGGACACTACCCTTTGGGCATATGGATCCACCAATCATGGGCTATAGACGGGGTAGAAGTCTAAGGGACATACTTATGCAAACAGATCCTCAACATAGTTACACCAAGAAATGGCTTAGAACTAACAAAATGGGTTGTTACAGATGCAAGGGCTGCACAACTTGCAGCGGTATGATCCCATGCAAAGTATTCAGACACCCCCATACTACCCAGAAATTCACTATAAAGCACTTCATCACCTGTACAACAAGCCATGTCGTATACCTACTGAGCTGTTGCTGTGGACGTTTTTATGTTGGCAAAACAACAGACAACGCACGCTTAAGAATGGCAAACCATCGCTCGGCGATAAGAACTGCTATCGACAAAGGGACCTCGGATCAACCGGTGGCAAGACATTTCGTGCAAGCAGGCCACAAGGTAACAGATTTACGCTTCATTTTAATTGACCACGTCCCCCCCCTCAGGCGTGGGGGTGATCGGGGCAGGACACTCTTGCAGATGGAGGCTAGATGGATCCATAGACTAGATACCATCTACCCCAGAGGATTAAACATGTCGAATGATTGGCACTGTTTCCTCTGATGCCTTGACTCACCATAGCTGTATATGTCCTTGTGCACAACAATGTATTCGTATTGACAGCACTTAGTGTATTATATATGCTGGTTAGGGTGCACTTGTACTATACATTTTTGATATGGTGACCCGTAGGCGCTGTGCATTTAGCATCTTGATATTGCCTTGATATATATTTTTTGATTTTTTGATATTTTCTGTCTTTTGCTATTCTCTGCAAATTTTGGCTCAACTGAAAAGTCTACCTGTAGCGTGCCCTCTTTTGATTGTGTCTCTCTAACTCAACTTGATTGCCATATGTATACAGGGGGTCAATGATATCTGTATTGAGATCCTACTGTACGAGTGACCTTCTCAGGCACAAGTATGTTTTATACATGTTACATTTGGGAGGACCTGTAGGGGTATTAGACCATTGAACTATGGTATACCATTCGTCAAACTGTTACTATGGTGCCTATTCTAAATAGAATTACTCCGTAATAATATCTGTGGTGCATGATCTAACATTCATATAAATTACACCCTAGTGGCTCTTATGAGCATGTAAGACCCATGATGGCAGTACCCAACTACCCCCCTTTTTTCTCTACTTGGCCTGTGATGCAGGCTGGCTATTGATTTAATTTAATTTATTCACTAACGGTTTAATATTAATTTGGTTATTTTTAATTTTTTATCTTTTAATTTCTAATGATTCATGTTTTAAGCAGTAAATCCGTGTTGCTCTAGGTTCGTCTTATCCTGAATCTGCCTGCCTCCCATTATCACGCACACAGCGGTTTTTTATAGCTCCCACCAAATGCTCTGATGTTTAGGCACACATATGATTATACATACTTATTCACAATAGACCATATTTAAGACCTATGTGACCATTTAATATAAGCCTGATATACTAGCTTTGATTTTCTTGGGGCTCACAAAGAAGCTCAGTTGAGATAGGTATAGTAGCAGCCCGGCATAACTCTAATCACAGGCTCCGCTGTCACTCCGTGACCTAGCTACGCCCATTGACTGACAGGCTATGCTAATTAGCCATGCGGTCGTGCTCCAAGCTCACTCACGCTATACCGGGTTGAGCCGCGCCTGTTTCACTGATGCACTACAGACTCGGTACACAGACTTGCTACATAGGTAAATACACGCACCCATGTTTACATCTATCTTAGCTCCCAACACTAGGGTATAATACACCGGCTAAGACATCCTGCATAGAACCCTGACACTGGGAACTACGGGCCTTTTTGTTATATTCAACTCGCATGGGACACAACACATTGCTCTGCGCGCCCAGGGGGCTTGACAATTTTGTATTTTTGTATATTTGTATCTGCCAGAATGTCAGATTAGTACTTATAGCTCATGGATTTTTGGCGCAATTTTGATGTTTGTGATGGGTGGGGCTAGTGCTATATATTGCACACTTTGTTCACTTGCACTGTTGTCTGGTCTGAGGAAGGGGTCTGCGAACCCCGAAACGTTACCACAATAAAGATTTGAAGGTTTCTGAAACTAAATCCAGTGAGTGCAGTCCTTTATTGGATATAGACTATATATATATATATATATATATATATATATATATATATATATATATATATATATACTTGTGTTTATATGCATATACATGTATATATATATGCATATACATGTATATATATATATATATATATATATATATATATATATATATATATATGTTTATATATGTCTATATGTAGGTGTCTACTTGCCAACCAAGGCCATTTCCATTAAGGCCAGAACTTCTCTCTCAAGGTTTTTCCATCAGGATCTCAAATCATTAAATTTCAAGGTATGGAAATTGAACGCCTAGTGCTTAGTCATAGAGGTTTCTCTGACTCAGTGATTAATACTTTGTTTCAGGCTCGTAAATCTGTTTCTAGGAAGATTTATTATCGAGTTTGGAAGACTTATATTTAATGGTGTTCTTCTCATACATTCTCCTGGCATTCTTTTAGAATTCCTAGAATTTTACAGTTTCTTCAGGATGGTTTGGATAAGGGTTTGTCTGCAAGTTCCTTGAAGTGACAAATCTCTGCTCTTTCTGTTTTATTTCACAGAAAGATTGCTAAGCTTCCTGATATTCACTGTTTTGTACAGGCTTTGGTCTGTATCAAGCCTGTCATTAAATCAATCTCTCCTCCTTGGAGTCTTAATTTGGTTTTGAAGGCTTTAGAGGCTCCTCCGTTTAAGCCTTTGCATTCTTTGGACATTAAACTACTTTCTTGGAAAGTGCTGTTCCTTTTGGCCATCTCTTCTGCTAGAAGAGTTTCTGAATTATCTGCTCTTTCTTGTGAATCTCCTTTTCTGATTTTTCATCAGGATAAGGCAGTTTTGCGGACTTCATTTACATTTCTACCTAAGGTTGTGAATTCTAACAACATTAATAGAGATATTGTTGTCCCTTCTTTGTGTCCTAATCCTAAGAATTCTTTGGAGAGATCCTTACATTCTTTGGATGTGGTAAGAGCTTTGAAATATTATGTTGAAACTACTAAAGATTTCAGGAAAACTTCTATTCTTTTTGTTATCTTTTTTTGGTTCTAGGAAAGGTCAGAAGGCTTCTGCCATTTCCTTGGCATCTTGGTTAAAGCTTTTGATTAATAAGGCTTATTTGGAGTCGGGTCAGGCCCCGTCTCAGAGAATTACAACTCTTCGTGGGCTTTTAAGAATGAAGCTTCAGTTGATCAGATTTGCAAAGCAGCAACTTGGTCTTCTTTGCATACATTTACTAAATTCTACCGTTTTTATGTATTTGCTTCTTCGGAAGCAGTTTCTGGTAGAAAAGTTTTTCAGGCAGCTGTTTCACTTTGATTCCTCTGCTTATGTTTGAGTTTTTTTCTTTTCATTATGAGAATAAACTTATATTTTGGGTTGTGGATTTATTTTTTTCAGCGCAAAATGGCTGTTATTATTTTATTCCTGCCTCTCTAGTGACTCTTCTGTGGAGTTCCACATCTTGGGTATTACTATCCCATATGTCACTAGCTCATGGACTCTTGCCAATTACATGAAAGAAAACATAATTTATGTAGGAACTTACCTGATAAATTCATTTCTTTCATAATGGCAAGAGTCCATGAGACCCACCCTTTTTATGGTGGTTATGATTTTTTGTATAAAGCACAATTATTTCCAAATTCCTTTGTTGATGTTTTTTACTCCTTTTTTTATCACCCCACTACTTGGCTATTCATTAAACTTAATTGTGGGTGTGGTGAGGGGTGTATTTATAGGCATTTTGAGGTTTGGGAAACTTTGCCCCTCCTGGTAGGATTGTATATCCCATACGTCACTAGCTCATGGACTCTTGCCAATATGAAAGAAATGAATTTATCAGGTAAGTTCTTACAAAAATTATGTTTTAGTATAAGGACCCTTTCCTCCATATATCAAGAAACAAGTATCTAGTATATATTAAACAGTTTAAACTTACTTATTTATCTTTGCATTTCAGATAACTAATTTTTGTAATCTATTACTTAATACACATTCTACAACATCAATGATATAATAATATGATGTTATAATTTCATGAGGGAAGAAACAAGGAACACAATTCATAAACTACAGAATCTGTTACTAAATAATGCCTTTTTCTGCTTTAGAAAAGTAAATATTTGAATAAAGGTCAAGTTTGCAATGAAAAATAGAGCCAAAGCAGATGGAGGTGAGTAATGAAATGTAGTATGAATCATAAAACTTTATTCCATAGTTGCTTTTGTGAAACAATTTTTTTTACATATTTGCATTTTTATATTTAATGATTCTGGTTTTGATTCCAATCTTTCAAAAGTTTGATATCAAAAAATTATCATGAGCTTACAGAGTCAGTCATAGCCAAACCCTCACTATTACATTTTAATTTACCCTCAACGGCAATGTTAACAACAAATAATGGCTGTTGATCACCAAAAACTAAACTGATGCACAAAAATACAGTGTCCAACAAACATTCAACTCCAAAATGACCAATTTGCACTCTTTACATTAGATTAAAAATTACTATTGATCCAACAGCTATAACAAACATTGACAAGTTGAGCACACTATAGAAACAGAACTGCTACTTCTCAATATTCATGAATAAGATAGAAGACAGTTTAAGTGCCAGGCACATGGGAAATATAATGCCAACTCATCACAGTTCAAGGATGAGTCCAGGGGCCAATTCAAGGGGCAGTCCGAGGGCCAGTCATAGAAGGATTTCAAGGGCCAGTGCATGCACCAGTACAAGGGGGAGTCCAAGAGCCAGTCCAGACAGAAGTCACAGGGGAAGATCAAAGACAGTGGAGGGAGAGTCCAGGGGGTAGTCACAGGAGTAGTGAAAGGTAAAGTCCAGGGGGTAGTCATAGATGTATTCAAAAGGGAAGACCAATGGGGAGTCATAAGGGTATTCAAAGGGGCTGTCCAATGGGTAGTCACATGGGTATTTAAAGGGGTTTCTCATGTAAAAACTTGCTGTAACATAAACATTTGAAAATTGTGTAGTTAAAAAACAATTGTACACACCCCTTGTCATATGCCCAAATTTTGAGCAACTTTTTTTTATAATCAAGGGAGCAGCCTCTATCTCATAACTGTTTACCTCTCAGCACATAGAAAAAGTACTTCACTGAAGGTTTCTGTCAAGAAAAACATTTTAAGACTAAATAAGAACCCTTTTCCTTGTACCCTATATAAGTGCATGTCAATCCACTAAGGAAGGAATGTTAGAGCTCCAAAGTGTGAGTTATTTTTACATGCGTTACACACTCATACACAAACACACTCCTTTACACACACAAACACTCATACACACACTCATATATACACACACACCCATACGCACACACGGACACACTCATACACACTCACAATCATACATACACACATACGCACACACAGACACACTCATACACACTCACAATCATACATACACACATACGCACACACGGACACACTCATACACACTCAAAATCATACATACACACATACGCACACATGGACACACTCATACACACTCACAATCATACATACACACATACGCACACACGGACACACTCATACACACTCACAATCATACATACACACATACGCACACGCAGACACACTCATACACACTCACAATCATACATACACACATACGCACACACAGACACACTCATACACACTCACAATCATACATACACACTTACGCACACACAGACACACTCATACACACTCACAATCATACATACACACTTACGCACACACAGACACACTCATACACACTCACAATCATACATACACACATACGCACACACGGATACACTCATACACACTCACAATCATACATACACACATACGCACACACAGACACATTCATACACACTCACAATCATACATACACACATACGCACACACAGACACATTCATACACACTCACAATCATACATACACCCATACGCACACACGGACACACTCATACACACTCACAATCATACATACACACATACGCACACACAGACACACTCATACACACTCACAATCATACATACACACATACGCACACACGGACACACTAATACACACTCAAAATCATACATACACATATACGCACACACAGACACATTCATACACACTCACAATCATACATACACCCATACGCACACACGGACACACTCATACACACTCACAATCATACATACACACATACGCACACACAGACACACTCATACACAATCACAATCATACATACACACATACGCACACACGGACACACTCATACACACTCAAAATCATACATACACACATACGCACACACGGACACACTCATACACACTCACAATCATACATACGCACATACGCACACACGGACACACTCATGCACACTCACAATCATACATACACACATACGCACAAACGGACACACTCATACACACTCACAATCATACATACACACATACGCACACACGGACACACTCATACACACTCACAATCATACATACACACTTACGCACACACAGACACACTCATACACACTCACAATCATACATACACACATACGCACACACAGACACATTCATACACACTCACAATCATACATACACACATACGCACACACGGACACACTCATACACACTCACAATCATACATACACACATACGCACACGCAGACACACTCATACACACTCACAATCATACATACACACTTACGCACACACAGACACACTCATACACACTCACAATCATACATACACACTTACGCACACACAGACACACTCATACACACTCACAATCATACATACACACTTACGCACACACAGACACACTCATACACACTCACAATCATACATACACACATACGCACACACGGACACACTCATACACACTCACAATCATACATACACACATACGCACACACAGACACACTCATACACACTCACAATCATACATACACCCATACGCACACACAGACACATTCATACACACTCACAATCATACATACACACATACGCACACACGGACACACTCATACACACTCACAATCATACATACACACTTACGCACACACGGACACACTCATACACACTCACAATCATACATACACCCATACGCACACACACCACCACCACCTTTTAAAGATATAATCACTCAACACACTTGTGCTATTCTTCTACAATGCAAATCAAATATTATTAAGAACATTTGCTGAAGTTCCCACAAATGTGTTGCACGTGTACGTTGCTTTGCATTGACCCGTTTGTCCAGTTCAGCACAAGCAAGCTCGTTCCCTTGGTATCTTTTGTTGAAATGCATGGACGTAAGCTCAGGAGGGTGCACATGTATGGAGCACTATATGGCAACCTTTTTGGAAGAATGTTATACATTAGCAAGAGCACTAGATGGCAATACTATTTCCTGCCATGTAGTGCTCCAGACACCTACCTAGGTATCGCTTAAATAAAGAATACCATGGGGAAAAAAGGCAAATTTGAAAATAGAAGTCAACTGGGAACTTTTTAGAAATTGTATGCACTTTGTGAAGCCCAAATGAATGAACATTTTTGGGTTCTATATCCCTTTAAAATATTCTTTAACATATTGTAAGATTTTAGATACAATTGCAATACTATACAATATATAGTTGCCCAAAAAATATTTTTCACATTTCTCAGAGTCAGTGTTTCTCAAATGCAGAACCTCCTATGGAAATCAGATGGGGTTTTTTTCTATAGATAAGCCAAACATTTTGCCAATTTAAACAAGCAAATTTAAAAGCTAATTTACAGAAATTCATTCAAAATTTCAAGATTTATAATGACTATTGGCCAATTTGTTGATAAAATTAAAATTTGCAAGTATTTGACAAACTTTTTTTTTTTTTTTTTTTTTTTTAAAGCATGAAGCTCCAAAGAGAATAGGACTAACAGCTTCTTGAAAAAGACCAAATGATTGTACTAATATTCTACAACAGAGACTGAGGTTTTAAAACAATAAGTTGTGGAATTCTCTTTTACTTCAAGAAAATGATCATTTAAATTTTGTTATTATTGATATATTATAAAATTGTACTGATTCTGATGAATCTTTATACTGTATATATACAAAATGACATCATTTATAAATTTTGGCCAAGAGAAAAATACATTGCTGTCTCTTATACTCATACCCTATGGAGAAAATAAAGTAATTAACTTAATAAATGTTATGGTAGTAGTGTTAATTAAAAAGAAAAAATAATGATAAAAGTAATATTAAATTAACCCTTTGAGTGCTAAGCACTTTCCCACCTGGGTGCTAAGATTTTTTAATGTTTTTTTATTTATTTTTTTAACAATTTTTTTAAAACTTTTTTTTAATTTTTTTCAGACCCCCAAGATTACCTTTCCAGTGGTGGGTCTTGGGGGTCTGTAGCTGCTTAGATGCCTGAGATACAGGCTTCAAAGCAGCATGCCCCTGCTCCTATACTCAACATTGTTAAGTATAAATAAAGTTGCGCGGTGACATTATCACGTTATTGCGCGTGACGTCACCATGCAAAACAGGAAGCCCCGGCGATGCCTGTCACTCTACAGGCATGATCGCCATGGTAGGAGCGGGTGGGAGCCCCCAGATCTCCCTCAAGTTGGGAAAATGCTAGTGACGGCTCTGAGCCATCATTAGCATCAGAGTGGGAAACTCTGTGACGGCTCAGAGCCGTCATTAGCACTCAAAGGGTTAAATTGGATAACTGTAACCGTAGGCATTTGGTAAAATCTATACCAAAGACCAGTTCTTTAGTATAAGATTAAATTACAGTAATATAAGTGAATTTGATAAGTTCATAGAAACCTGCTAAAAGAAAAAAAAAAAAATTAAAAGTATACATTGTTGATAGAAGGATGGTGTTGATAAAAATGACATACCTTGGTTACGAGGGGGCGGAGCCGGCTGCTGCCATGAGAGCAGCGTAATTCCGGAGCTCCGTGTTGGTAACCTTAAAAATACTTTAAATCCCACTAAAATTTGTCTCAACTTACACCAATTATGATCACACTCAGTACTGACAAGCTAAGGATATCTGCTGTAGATATATAACCTACAACACCATGCGGCAAAGAGAGAAAGAAGCCATCTGAGATTGTAATGTGCTGCTCTTAGTCGGAGAAGGTGAATCTCCAGCGCTAATCACCCAGCACCTACCAGCTATTCCAAAGCGATCAAAACGGAGCCAGAAGCCGTCAGCCCACACCAAGTAGCCCCAGCAACAACAGGTCTCTCTACACAGCACGGCGGTAATAAGCAGTAAACACTGGACGGCCCATTCAGGAGACACCACGCCCGCTATCACCGCTATCACGGCCATCGCACCCGAACCAAACAAAGGTACGATCAGTAAAATCCCCCTGCTGCCACAGAGACAGTTCCGGTTACTTACACAGAAAAATTCAAAGTGGAGAGGGGTTGTTTTTCGCCGAAGCCTTTAGACCTTAGACCATGGCTGGAGCATAGTGTCTTCCCGGAAGTGCGCTGGCCGCCATTGTGACACATACAATCTGCCACGCCACATCTGTTAAAGCTCATCAGCAATATTACACTGCACATAGAGCTAATTAGGCAACCTTAGGCATCATAACCTAGAACGGCTAACAGAGTTATGCAAATACAGGAAGTGATACCCTAATAAGAGATAAAAAGCAGAGTAAATAACTGGTTTATAACCCCACCGCATAAAAGGAAGCCGTGGCCAAACAAATAAAAAACTTTGAGCGCCACCATTGAAAGCACTACAAATCCATAATCTGAATATAGTGAAAGCTACAAGGGAGAAGGTGTCAAGGCATAGATGCAAACATAGTACTTTCTACCATATCCCACCTATAAAGCATCAGTGTAGGAATTTCCATTAGGCACCAAATACCAATGATAGCGCGCTACGGATATCATCCAGTGTGAGTTTACAGTAACAATTCTGCAGAGAACTAGCGCAGCCTATAACGAAGAAAATAGGAAGGTGCATGTTGAAACCTAAACTGGCACAGCTTTCCTTGGCAGATCCCCACAATAAAAATCCACGTACTGTCATTGTGTAAGCCTAATTCATTAACTACCTACATAAGAAGCATTACAGGACATCAGTGACTGAGGACTTTAGGGATACATCCAAAAAAGACTTCTCCCAATATATTTCTTCTTTGAATTGAAAGACATGGCGTCCAGAAGGCTAAAACAAGATAAACCTCTAAAAATGTCTGCTGTTAAAACGGCTAACATATCCTCCTACATGCAAACAACAGATATAACGGAGGCAAGAGACAAGAGACTTTCTGTAGACCGCCAAGTCTCAAATCTACCTAATTCACAAGAGGAGGACACTAATCTTACTGCAACTATTCTTCAAGGTCTTCCATCCAAGCAGGACATTGCGGACATCGTGCGCACATGCATTAGAGAAGAATTGGCAAACATGAAGCAAGACATTCATACAATAGGACTCCAAGTGGATTCCTTGGAGACTAATCAAGATGAGATAAAAGAGGACATCCAATCCCTTACAGACCAGGTTGCCTCTCATCAAGAAATCATCTCCTCACTCCAGGAAAAATTAGAAGACCTGGAAAACAGGAGCCGCCGTAAAAATATACGGATCATAGGGGTACCAGAGAGTGTTCTACCTCGAGACTACCCAGTTTATCTCCAATCATTATTCCAACAAATAAAAGAATCAGCCTGCACCTCTGACATTCAATGGGTGCGAGCCCACAGATCTCTTAGGCTAAAGCCTCTAGACACGGCACCTCCAAGAGACATCATAATTCGTTTTAAGAATTTCCTTGAAAAGGAAATGCTCCTAAACCAATCAAGGAAGCTGCAGCCAATTAGATTCCGTGGCAATGTTCTCCAATTCTACCAGGACTTGGCCTCGCAAACATTGCAGCGAAGAAAAGAGTTCAACCCATTAACAACACTTCTCCGCAATAAAAAAATCCTGTACAGATGGGGCTTTCCCACCCAGGTCTGGGTGCTTAGAAACAACACCCGACTAACATGCAAATCGCCTGAAGATACTGACTCTTTTTGCAGATTGTTGGGGATAGATCCCCCATCAGATTCCACCATCCTGAACCAACCCAGGCCTCCGACGTCAAACAATGCCAGAGACTCACTCACACCTGAAAAGTCAACTGCCGGCAGACAAGGCAGATATCTCACTCAGTCCCAATCTCCTCGCACCAACCCGATATCACCTCTTGCCTCACAGCAAAGCCAAGACACGTATAAGGACTCAACCCACTGAACTGGCGAGAGAGACTTCATTTTATACTGGGACTCTGTTAAGTATATAAGAAAAAAAAAAAAGGGGGGGTAAAGAAGAAAAAAAAAAAAGGGAAGGAAAAAGAAGTCATTGTATCTTACTTGTCATGCAAAGTTTTGTGATGTTAGTAAAATCTGTTAATCCCAAAAAGTATAACTGTGTATCCTATTAACAACCATACATGTATATACTTGGAGACGATATCTTTCCCCCCATAACAATAAGCGAATTGACTGGCATTCTAAAGCATAAGATTTATGTTATGGATGGAGCACACTTTGATACGCTCACTTGAGCATAGATTAGAGCTCATACGCTCCGCTAAGCGAAATACCCACTTTATATTTAAGTTACAAATAACTTCACCATCTTTAACCCATGGGATTAATAATTATATATATACTGTAAGGGTTAACCAACTGTATTCCCCTCCACTTGTGCTCTCAGAAATGACCTACATTAGGCAGAGAGCCATTTGTAAGTTCTATTTGGTTAATGTGTTTAGTTTGTTTAATATGTTTTTCTTCCAGAAAAAATGGTTATATTGTTACACACTGTTTGTTTATCTTGTTACAATTTCAAAACCTGTCACATTGACTACAACCATCCACATTACTCTCGAGCCTTATACCAACACACGCCATAGCATTCAATCACATCTCAAACACTTACAGCTCTATAATGCCGTCACTGACCCGTGACCCACCTCCACAACTGACCCTCCTGACTCAAAACGTAAAGGGATTTAATTCACCACAAAAAAGATCCAAAGCCCTGTCAGATCTAACAAAACACCACATAGATATACTCTTCCTCCAAGAAACACACTTTAAATCACGCAACATTCCCAAATACTTCGGAAAACACTTCACCACTCATTTCCATAGCACCGGTCCGAACAAAAAGAATGGAGTGAGCATCTTAATACACAAGTCCACCCCATTTACCATTATCAAAAGAGTCGCAGACAGAGAAGGCCGATTTCTAGGCTTGATGGGCCTGCTGTATGGCAGACCCATAACACTCATAAACATATATGCTCCTAACACTCACCAACTCCCCTTTTTCCGCACTATGTTCACGAGGATATTAGACCTAGCCAAAGGCCCAATCTTCCTATCCGGTGACTTCAATGTGCCGTTACAGCCCACCATTGACAGTACTAATGCAAACATACAAATCCCTAAAAAACTTTCCAGAGCCATCTGGCAAGGAATGAGAGATATGAATCTTTATGATGCCTGGAGATTCATGCACCGAGAGAGAAGAGATTACACCTTTTTTTCCCACCCTAACAAATCCTATAGTAGGTTAGATTACATCATTACAGATCAGAGCGGCCTCACCCACATAAAAAGGTGCGACATAATACCCACTTTCTGGTCAGATCATTCATCTGTCCAACTTAAATTCACTTGGCCCAATACCCCCCTTAATCCATACCAATGGAAAATGGATGATGGTCTTCTTGACCATCCAGACCAAATCCCAAAATTAACCAGATCTATTGAAGAGTATTTTGCCATAAATTCAAGCTCGATTGACAATAATTTCACTATTTGGGAAGCACATAAATGTGTACTTCGTGGGGAGCTAATCAAAATGAAAGCCCACTACACTCAGACCAATCGTAAAAAATACCAAGACCTAACAACAAAATATGCTCAGCTTGAGTATAGACACAAGCAATCCCCAACAGACACTAGTATTCTAACGGAAATCCAAACAACACGAGAAGAACTAGACAACTTCTTAGACATAGAGTACCACTCCCAACGTAAAAGAACCAACAGCATGTTTTACTTCGAAAATAATAGGGCTGGTAAACTTTTAGCTAGAGCGTTAAAGAAAAAACGATTCAAATCACATATTTATGAGTTACAAAACCCCAAGGGGAAACCACTTCAAACCACTCCAGACATCTTGAAGTCCTTTCACGAATACTACACCTCACTATATAACCTCCAAACAGAAGGCCCCACAATAGATCATTCAGCAAAACTTATAGAGTATATAATAAAATATCCAATGCCAGTGCTGACAGAAGATCAAAAAGACCAACTTAATAAATCAATATCCCCCCAAGAAGTTCAAACAGCCATTAAGACCCTAAAAATTGGGAAAAGCCCAGGGCCAGACGGCTTTACAGCCAAATACTATAAAACTTTTTCGGCTGCACTAACGCCTCACCTCACCGCGATGTTCAATGAAGTAACAGGTGACAATCCCTTCCCATCTTCAATGCTAGAAGCCCAAGTGGTTGTGCTCCCGAAGCCAGGCAAACCCCCAGACACACCTGCAAACTTCCGCCCCATTTCTCTTTTAAACTTTGATGTAAAACTTTTTGCAAAAATTATAGCCACCAGAATTAATCTAATCTTACCCTCTATCATACACATCAACCAAGCAGGCTTCACTCCCTCGAGAGAAGCTAGGGATAACACCACTAAAATAATAGACCTTATGGAATTCGCAACAACCCAAAAAATCCCATCGATATTCTTGTCAATGGACGCTGAAAAGGCCTTTGACAGGCTAAATTGGTCTTTCCTGAAACAAACTATGCACGTATTTGGTTTCCCCCAAGAGATCATAGGAAAAATATTTACCCTTTATAATAATCCACAAGCCAAAATCAAATTGAATGACTCTATTTCTTCCCCTTTCAAAATAAATAACGGAACAAGACAGGGCTGCCCACTCTCACCCCTCCTATTCATAATGGCAATGGAGGTGCTTCCCAGGTGAGAAACAACACTAATATCCAAGGGTTTCAGATTGGTTCCGTTATTAATAAGATAACTCTATATGCAGATGATATTTTCTTAACATTAACAGACCCCGAGAAGTCATTACCCCCCCTGATGCAAACTCTACAACTTTATGGTACATATTCCAATTTTAAAATTAACATCACGAAATCTGAACTGCTAGCCACACACTTACATTCAGATATAATACACAGAATCCAACAACGCCACCATTTCCGCATACAGCCCAAGGCCATCAAATACCTAGGAGTATACATCTCACCATCTGCGGACACTATAACCTCCTCAAACTATAAAACTCTCACTGCGACAATCCATAATACCCTTAATGCCTGGAACCTTAAGCCTCTTTCCTGGTTAGGGAAAATTAACGCGATCAAAATGATCATCCTACCTAAAATTCTATATATCCTGCAAACCCTCCCAATCCCGCTCCCAGAACATCTAATATTCTCCTTACAAAAGCAAATCAATTGTTTCATATGGTCACGCAAATGACCTCGCATTGCCACCTCCACTTTATATCGCCCAAAGGAGTTGGGTGGGGCGGGAGCCCCCAATATATCACGTTACAGACAGGCAGTATTCCTCACACGAATTGTCGACTGGTGTAAACATAACATGAACAAAGAGTGGATCCAATTAGAGCAAACACTCTCTGATAAGCACTATCTATGCGGGAATTGCTGGATCCCCAGCGCCCACCGTAAACTATTACATACAACTCCAAGCCTGGTGAATGAAAACGTTTAGACAATGGGATAAAATACTCAAGAAATACCCCAAGATCTCCACAACATACTCCCCTTTAACACCAGTTAATAAAAACACCTAACACAGCCCACTCTACCTCCTTTTTGCAAAGCTCAATCCCACATCACCTTTTATATAAAGATAAAGGCATCCAACCACAACAGGCAGTCTGTGACACTCTTGGGATACACTTTCAAAATTGGTACACTAATACACAGCTGAAACATTACCTATCCACACACCCTTTTAAACCCCAATTGAATAGACGCCTCTCCCAATTCGAAACAGTATGCTCCCAACCCCACCCACAGAGGGGAATCCTATCCTTAGCATATAAAATGTTATCGCAGGTGTCCCATGCGGCACCTCCTACATATATAGCTAAATGGGAAGCAGATCTTGAAAACACCCTAGACCCGCAAGACTGGACCATTATTTTCCAACAAATAACAAAAGCCTCATCATCCATTTCGATGCTGGAGATGAATATAAAATTATTGAGCAGATGGTACTATACACCTGTTCGACTACATCATTTATTTCCCAACACGACTACCATGTGCTGGAGAGAGTGTGGAGAACCGGCAACTTTTGCACACATCTGGTGGACCTGCCCAGTAGTAATATCCTATTGGCACGCCCTTAAACCAGAAATTGAAAAGATATTGGGAGCACCACTCCCGTTTACACCTTGGGTTTTTCTATTTAACAAATTTCCTAAAATCGCATGCAAATTAAAACGAACACTTCTCACCATCGCGATTAATACAGCTAAGAGGTTAATACCACTTAACTGGAAAAAAACAGCCTTACCATCCCTTGCAGTGTGGAAAACAAGAGTTACACATTATCTCCAACTAGAAAAATACCATTATACTCACACCAAGCGAATAGATGAATTTCATAACATAATATTCCTATGGGAGGAATACATAAATAATTAGCAACAATCCATTCCCTTACGGCCCCTCAATTACTGACCAAACAAAAAATACTCTTAGCTCTGATCTCCTAAAATCTAAATTTCCTGAGCAGCTACGAAAGGTAGTTAATCCATAATAATCAGGAGTCAGTCACTCTTACTAATTCATCACTTATAGACGATTCATATACATAGACGGCAACTGTTTTGGTATTTATTATCCAAACCAATAGCAATAGCTAACCTCGAGTCTTCCTGATATAAGAATAGTGACATATTTGTAACAATGTTCTATCTACTGTAATAACTATTGTTGATTTGAAATTTTTCTTTTTATGTTAACTTATGTATACCTTGGAAAAATCTCAATAAAAGCATTAAAATTAAAAAAAAAAAAAAAAAAAAAAAAAAAATGACATACCTTTTTATATCATTGCACTTTTTTGTCAAAATAAAATTAATATGAATACATATCAATTATTTTTCTTAAGTACTACCCACTCAATGTCCTTTGGCACAGAAAATTGCCTTTCTTACAACATGTAGAGCAAATTCAAATTGTTTGAGGGCTTAGGTTATAAACAAAAATCCCTGTGAAGCCAATTATCTCATCCTACCTACTAATATAGACTCTATACAGTTTACCCTGCAAAAAAAAAAACTGTTGCTGTGCTCCAAAAAGCAATAATATCAAAAGAAAATAGATCACGACTTCTACAATTTGTGGTACAAGATAACTGATATTTTCACCTCAAACATGTTGTATTTGTGAAAGGAATAGTAAGAGAAAAATTCATATCATTAAGCCAATTAGAAGGTTCGATTTTTTTTGTAGATACTTACTGTAAGTTAAAGTATTATTAATTGGTTCTGCATTGTTAGCAAGTCTTACATACCCATAATTGATTGTCTTAAGTCTCTTAAGAGTTTCAAAAACTACAGAGATGCCATCCAAAAGGCTAGAAGTGGAGCTATGTATTTTGCTAACAAACTACAATGTTAAATGTGCAAACACGAATTTCGGCTTCAGGGCTACAACCTACTATATCCAAATGATGAGGCTGGGTCAGTCCGATTTAGTAAAAAATAAATTTATTGTGTGCACTTTAAAAACAAAAAGAGCCACAGCTCTACAACCCTTAGTTGTAGATTTAATGAGTTACATAAGAGACTCAACAGATGTCCTTAATCCAATGAATAATTTACCATGGAAAGACACCTATTGTCTAATGACAATAGATGTCACTGCATTGTACACATCCATCCCACACCACCAGGGGTTAGAAGCATTGTCATTCTTTTTGAGCAACTATTCTAATTATACTAAGAAAATTACTAATTTTTTGCTAATTGCGGTGGAATTTCTTTTGTCCCATAATTATTTTCTTTTTGAGGGGTGTTGCTATCTCCAGAGATGTGGGACGGCCATGGGGGCAAAGTTTGCCCCCTCCTATGCCAACCTGTATATGGGTTGGTGGGAGGCCTCCCATGTCTATGGAGATGATAACCCTTTCAGGGAACATATAATTTATTACAGTAGATATATTGATGACCTGCTGGTGGTGTGGGATGGAGATACGGAACTAGCTAAAGAATTTGTTAGTAAGATTAACAACAACAGTATGAATTTAAAATTCACATCACAGCACAGTACTGACCGCATAGAGTTCTTAGACTTGGACGTAACAGTAGACAGGGAGCAAAAAATTATAAACACCTCTATTTACAGAAAGCCCACAGGTGGAAATACAATATTGAATTTTAAATCTAGCCACCCTGTGCATGTAAAGAAGGCTATCCCCAAGGGACAGTACATAAGAACCAAAAGAATTTGCTCAGACACACAAACATTTGAAACCCAGTGCCAAATACTTGAGGACAGGCTGGTACAAAGGAGTTATCCCATTTCATTGCTTAAAAAAACCAAAGAAGAGGTGGATAAAATTCAAAGGGAGAATTTTTTGAAATATAAACATAAAATTAAAAACAAACGAAGTTGCAATACACAAGCCTCTAAAAAGGAAAGGAAACTTGTATTTAGTACACCATATAGTCTTGAGTACCAGAAAATCTGTGATATTATCAAACAATGTTTACCAATCTTAGCCACAGATACTAATTTGGAACACATAGCAACATAAGGTTGCAGATATGTGGCAAGAAAAAGTAGAACTATTGGTAATATAATAGCACCCTCAGATTTGGTAAATGTAGGTACCCGTACATGGCTCCCACAAAGGTTAGGTTTCTTTAAATGCAGGGCACAAAGGTGTAAGACCTGTAGCCATGTACACACAATATTAGACATAAACTTAATTGTAAATCCAATCACGTCATTTATTTATTGACCTGTATAGGGTGCAACATCCAATATGTCGGGAAACGACTAGTCAGGGATAGGGCACAGGAGCATATCAGGGACATTAAAAATCCAGACATATTCACCCCAGTTGCCAGATACTTTAAAATGGAACACTCAGGTAATGCGGCCCTTATGTCCATACAGGCAATAGATCATGTGCCACCACACAAGAGGGGTGGGGACAGAATCCAAAGACTAGACTATAAAGAGGCTCAGTGGATATTTTTACTTAATACCAGATGTCCACAAGGTATTAATAAGGAGAGTGACTACAATCTCTTTTTTTAATCTTATAAATTCAACTATATGAAAGCTATATTTGCATTATTGTACATCAAATGCCTTAATATATCTGGTTTCCTAGGAGTAAGGTACAATACAAATTTCTAAAAAGGACCTACATGCACCCATTTCTCCTCCCTTTAACCAATTCCTTTACAAAATGATTAAAAAATGACTACATGTTAAATATAAATTTCTAAATTTTTATCTTATCTAATGTACACTATCTAGGTTTAAAATAACATCTACATTTTGGTACAAGTTTACCTATTTCAATGTCAGATATTTCCCTTCCCACTGTCATCTGTACATAGTAGCTCTTAGAGTAATATGACAATAAGGGGTTAAACTTGTCTGTTTTTAATTAAGTGTAATGTTCCTTTAAATAGGAGTATCAGTGACGGCACAAACTTAGCAGTGAACAAGTGTGTGTGAGACACACGAAACATGTCTGCTGGTGCTACACTGATACCCCTTACTGTTAGTGTGTGGAGCTGTGGCTCTTTTTGTTTTTAAAGTGCACACAATAAATTTATTTTTTACTAAATCGGACTGACCCAGCCTCATCATTTGGATATAGTAGGTTGTAGCCCTGAAGCCGAAATTCGTGTTTGCATATTTGTATTTGTTGCACCCTGGACAGAGGCATGTCGGCTGAGCTCCCTACTTCCGGATCTGATACACACAGCTGCTGGCAGGAACAGAACGGAACTCACGTCACATTCTTTGCACGCTGAAGCAACGCTGCTCAGATCATTAGACCACGCACCCTGGAGGACCGGTAAGCGCCACGCTTGTATGAATTTCTCTCTACAATGTTAAATGCCTATGGACAATATTTCCTGATGTGTCTTTTCAATGTAGTGCTTTTGTGCTAATATATGCTATACATATAAAAAATTATTTAATATAATTTTAATTCTACTACAGTATAGTCTGTCTTAGTAGACATGTGCATGGCGAAAAAATTCAGTTCGGTTCGGATCGATTCAGATTTTTTAGAATTTCGGTTCGGAGCAATTCGAATTCAGAAAAATTTGAATCAATTCGGTTCGGATTTGTTTCGGATTCATTCGGATTTGAATAAATTCGGTTCGGATTTGTTTCGGATTCATTCGGATTCGAATAAATTCGGCTGGATTCGGTTCGGTTCGGAAATTCAGAATTTGGGTAAGTGTTAGGTGGGATTAGACTAGTATTATGTACTAAATTTGTCTGGATTCGGTTCGATTCGGTTCGGTTCGGAAGTGTTAGGTGGGATTAGACTTATACTGTACAATAGTAGTGTAATCCATGGCCATCCGAATTTACCGAATAAATCCGAAGTAATTCGGATTTATTCGGTAAATTCGGCAGTATTTTAATTCGGAAATTCGGTTCGATCCGAATCGCCGAATTTGCAGAATTTTCCGAATTTCCGAATCGATCCGAAATGAATCGCACATATCTATGTCTTAGCCTCTTCTGTCCTATGGATATGATCATCGGTGTTCTTCTTTACCTGTTTGGCACTAGTGCTATATTCAAAATTATTGCTTTAGGAGGGACAAATATGGTTAAACAATTTTATTATAACTGGAGCAAGAAGCTCCTTAATCTTCTAATTGTTGTGTCCAGTCTTAAGAAGACAAACAAAGTGTGCACTGTCAGAAATAATTCTGATTTCAGTGAGAAAACAGCCATGTAACTAAATCTTATGGTACTAGACGTTTTATAGCTGCTCCAGGTCATCTGAGAGTTGGCTCATTTTGTTTGAGCATAAAAAGGACCACCAAATTTTTTAAGTATTCTTTAAAGTCACCAACATTGTAAGACTTATTTGTTATGCTGTGCATGGGATACATTGTAAGCTAACACAATTCAAAACAATATATTTCAATGATTAAAGAGAAAACAGAATTATTTTATTTTGCCAGAAATTCTAGATAAAAAAATATTCTTCTATAAAGTTTATGACGCTTAACAAGCCATCATAATTAGAACTGAAGGGAAAGATGCAATCTGTTGTTTGGACATACTAACTACAATGACCATCTGCCATCATATTTAGATGTTTAGCTTGATTAGTTGTTGATGCTTTTAAGCATCCAATAAAACAGAGAAAATAAGTAATGCAAAAATTATACTACAGAGAAAACAAGAGCCATTTATATCTAAATATCTTATATTATAATTAGAAAAAATGCTTGGCAAAATATTTTAATTTTATCAATTCTTTATACTTTTTACAGGGAAAAATAAATGGATACTTTTTAAAACAAAAACTGTCTTGTTTACATCAAAGAATTATATATTTGTTTAACTATTTTAATAGTACTCACACAACGTTTTCACTAAATAAGATAAAGCACCAATAGCAGTCTTTAGGAATGCATAATTTATATAATTAGCATTTTATACTAGGAGCCTATTTACTAAATAATAGTTAGTTGAGTAAAAAGCATTATATAGTAACACTTGAATTTCAGAGAATATTTATCCTTAGTAAGCATAGGGTACTATGTTATTGGATCTCACAAATAAAGACTCAAATTTGGTTAAACTGAAGTTAATAATAACTCAGCTTGGCATTTGTCATTTGTCATTAGGTTAGAACATCTTTGATCACATTTACAAATTATCAATAAAATTAAGGCAGATCAAATTTGTTATTTTTTAGTTTGATTCATTGGCAATATATCAGTGAATAATAAATATTTATTTTCATTTAGGACCTCTTATTAATATTATTACACACACATGTGTTTTTTCTATTCTACCTTATAACAGCTGTAAACTTTCTAAAGCTAATAATTAATTTACATATGATACAAACAAAAACACCAATACTAATTTCCTTCTGATACAGCTCTGTGCCAATGCTTTTATTCAGTATATTGGTGTGATTACTGGGACTTCTCATTCATATTAAACTAGGTATTTTATTATAAGATAAAAAGAATGATTCCGATACTCAGGAAGAGTACGTTAATAAACATCTATAAAAATATCTTGAAAAATGTAAAGTGCCCACCATCCAAACCTCACAAAAAGAAGTCCTGGACTCCCCTATCTCTCCCTCTGACTTAGCACTAGCCATTTAAGACCTTAAAATCTGGTAAAAGCCCCTAACCGGACGGATTTACTGCTAAATATTATCAACTCTTTGCGCCAATCCTCATCCCCCACTTACTCAATTTGTTTAACAGTATCACCCCTACCAATCCTTTTCCACCTTCAATGTTAGAAGCTCATGTTATGGTTCTACCCAAACCAGGTAAAACCCCTGACTCTCCTTCAAAATTTCACCCAATTTCTTTACTTAATGTCAATATTAAACTGTACTCAAAAATTCTGGCTAACCTTATAAACAAGATACTTCCCCAACTTATTCACACCAACCATGTAGGCTTTGCTCCTTACAGAGAAGCAAGCGATAACACTTTAAAAATTATCCGCCTTATAGAATTTGTGTTGGCAATAGAGATTTGGAAGGTTTCACTGTATGCCGATGATATCTTTCTTACACTAACTACTCCAACATCCTCCCTACAGGAGCTTAATACTGAATTTCAACTATATGGTAAATACTCTAATTTTAAAATCAATGCCTCTAAGGCTGAATTTATGAGTATAGCTATCCCTGTCACAGAAATTCACCAAATTGTTCATGATTACTCATACTCATATCATAAAATGTCTATAAAATATTTTGGGGTACAGATTTCCAGACTTCAACACACTATTCTCCCTAAATTATAACCCATTACTGAAAAATATTCATCACAAACTAAACTCTTGGCTAAATAAAACATTATCAAGGTTAGGAAGACTAAATGCGATAAAGATGTAATTTCTTATAAAAATGTTATATCTGTTCCAAACTGTCCCAATCCCCTAATGGCTACCTTCCTTAACAAACTTCAAGACATTTTGGACACATTTCTCTGACAAAACTGATGTCCCTGAATTGCAAAATCCAATATATATATAGACCTAAACATAGGGGTGGTCTCAGCGTGCCTCACATAGATTGGAATAAAAACACTACACACAAAAAGTGGGTACATATTGAACTTAAGAATTACAGTGGAGCAAAAAAGTATTTAGTCAGCCACCAATTGAGCAAGTTCTCCCACTTAAGAAGATGAGAGAGGCCTGTAATTTTCATCATAGGTATACCACTATGAGAGACAAAATGTGGAAACAAATCCAGACAATCACATTGTCTGATTTGGAAAGAATTTATTTGCATATTATGGTGGAAAATAAGTATTTGGTCACCTACAAACAAGCAAGATTTCTGGCTCTCACAGACCTGTATCTTCTTCTTTAAGAGGCTCCTCTGTCCTCCACTCATTACCTGTATTATTGGCAACTGTTTTAACCTCAAACAGTCACACTCCAAACTCCACTATGGTGAAGACCAAAGAGCTGTTGAAGGACACCAGAAACAAAATTGTAGACCTGCACCAGGCTGGGAAGACTGAATCTGCAATAGGCAAGCAGCTTGGTGTGAAGAAATCAACTGTGGGAGCAATAATTAGAAAATGGAAGACATACAAGACCACTGATAATCTCCCTTGATCTGGGGCTCCACGCAAGATCTAACCCTGTGGGGTCAAAATGATCACAAGAACAGTGAGCATACATCCCAGAACCACACGGGGGGACCTAGTGAATGACCTGCAGAGAGCTGGGACCAATGTAACAAAGGCTACCATCAGTAACACACTATGCCGCCAGGGACTCAGATCCTGCAGTGCCAGACGTGTCCCCCTGCTTAAGCCAGTACATGTCTGGGCCTGTCTGAAGTATGCTAGAGAGCATTTGGATGATCCAGAAGCGGATTGGGAGAATGTCATATGGTCAGATGAAACCAAAGTAGAACTGTTTGATAGAAACACAACTCGTCGTGTTTGGAGGAGAGAGAATGCTGAGTTGCAACCAAAGAACACTATATCTACTGTGAAGCATGGGGGTGGCAACATCATGCTTTGGGGCTGTTTCTCTGCAAAGGGAACAGGACGACTGATCCGTGTACATGAAAGAATGAATGGGGTCATGTATTGTGAGATTTTGAGTGCAAACCTCCTTCCATCAGCAAGGGCATTGAAGATGAAACGTGGCTGGGTCTTTCAGCATGACAATGATCCCAAACACACCACCCGGGCAACGAAGGAGTGGCTTCGTAAGAAGCATTTCAAGGTCCGGGAGTGGCCTAGCCAGTCTCCAGATCTCAACCCCATAGAAAACCTTTGGAGGGAGTTGAAAGTCTGTGTTGCCCAGCAACAGCCCCAAAACATCACTGCTCTAGAGGAGATCTGCATGCAGGAATGGGCCAACATACCAGCAACAGTGTGCAACAACCTTGTGAAGAAAATGTAGGGCAGGCATAATGCAACAAAGTGGACAAAATACTTATTAAGAACCACTGTGATTTACTCCAGGATACATGTATGCAACATAAACGAGAACAGTACAAAATTGTAGCAACTTGACACGGCGGTCACATCAAATACTTCACCCGCACACTAGCATAACCACAACCCTTATTTACCTTGTCTTGAAGGCGGAAGTCCTCTGCTTCTCTCGGGTAGGTTCACCTTTGTGCAGACGGGAGGGTGGCCACGCTAACAAGCACAACCGTCACTCTCTCTTCAACTTCGGTTCAGCTGCATGCGTGTTCGGGACTTACCGATTGGACGTGACGTCATCGGTTCCTCTACCAATTCACGTTCTCACTGATCTGTATCCAATCCGTGCTTTAGATTAGGTCAATGCTCCTCTAGATGCCGATAGACTCTGGGGCTATGTAAGAAGAGCTCCTCCACTCTTTGAAAAGGTATCAAGAAAAAAATGTAGCAAAGTCCCAGAAATTGATATATAAAATTATAGGTTTATTTAGAACGTAGTTAAAACATGAAAAAAGGTGTAAAAACATAGAACGGTCTTATGCGTTTCGGCTAGCTTTTGCCATAATCATAGACCTTGTGAAGACTTACAGAAAACATTTGACCACTCTCATTACCAACAAAGGATATATAACAAAGTATTGAGATGAACTTTTAATATTGACCAAATACTTATTTTCCACCATTATTTGCAAATAAATTCTTTCCAAATCAGACTATGTGATTGTCTGGATTTGTTTCCACATTTTGTCTCCCATAGTTGAGGTATATCTATGATGAAAATTACAGGCCTCTCTCATCTTCTTAAGTGGGAGAACTTGCACAATTGGTGGCTGACTAAATACTTTTTTACCCCACTGTATATGTACACAAAATTACAATGGCACCATAACGGCAATCCCCCCTAATTTCAATTCTAAAAAGAATTAGGCCTCTAGTAATGATTATGAACGAGGAGTGGTGCTGTGCAGTGGTTCATTAGAAAATACAAATTGTGGAAAATAGAAATCCACAGAAAAGGCTGCACGTATAGCACTCTCTGCCAAGACTAAATGGAGAGAACAAAAAGAATTAAAACATAACTTTTAATAGAGAAATTAAAATAAGGGACCCACTGGGACATATATAAAAACAACAAAAGAGCTGAAAAATAATAACCTCCAGATTGTGTAAATGTATTGCCTTTAAATAATCTTCAAATAAGATAATCAGGAAAATTAAATGTGTGGACAAAAGAGGATACTAATCACTGATAAAAGGACAGTAACAAGGCCTCTCATATTAATAAATGGTTTCGTGTGGGAGAGCTAGACCAATGAGTGTAAGAAGCTAGTGAAAATAATGGCTTGTCAGAAATACCTTGTTCCTAAATCAGAAAGAAAGAGTTATGCTATATTATATAAAATCACAGATGGTATAGATCGTGATAAATACAGGTGCTATAGTGGTAACAGTTGTGGTATAAATATTGATACTCTATAAAAATTCCCCATTGTTCAGGGTTTGAATCTGGGTCAATTAGAGTACTTCAACAGTAATGTGTATGTGATTATGTTATGCTTAAACTCGTGTATAGATTTGATACACAATATGTTAAAACACCTATTATATGTTAATAACACATATTATAGAGTTTGCAAGTCGCACAGGTGAAAAGTTAAAAGTAACCAATTTAATCTCCTATGTGGGAAAAATACTCCCACAACAATGCTGGGTTATTAATAATGGTTATAACCAAAGTTATTACCCATCTTAAATAGGGTACATATAGTATAGAGAAAGCCTGAGTATAAAGCTTGTGATAATACCACTAGCAATATAATGTTGTCCATTGCTGGAACAATTTTCACAGTAATGTAGCTAATAATGTAGCACTAATAATATGGGTCTACGCTCAGCTCAAGGGGTCTGTTAGGTAATGATAGCTATAAATTGTGTTATATGCAATGAGTGGTTATATTAGGGAAAGCAGCAAGTATACATAATAATAACAGAGGCTACTACTGAGATTAGAGTGGTTGTCACACAATGTTGAAAACCCATTAACTCTATTACTTGAGCTCTATAAAACCTATCAAAAAGAACTTGACAAATATGAGCAAGAGCTCAAAACTACCAAACAGGGAAAACTCAATAGAGATCTTTCAGATTTCTCCAATCACAAAGTTTATAAGTGGAGAAATAAAAGTTTATACAAAAATACAACAAGGAACCCAAAGGTCACTATAGTTCAAAGTGATGTATCAGACACGGATGGGGAAGATAGCGGACCTATACAGAATGAAACCCCAAGTACCTCCACTATCATACAGATGCCTAGATCTTCAAGCAGAAATAAACTAAAGGATTTTTTAGATCAGGGAAAAAATTCAGAAACACCGGAAGGGGGGGGGGGGGGAGGTCAAAACAAAAGACCTACGTGAGGGCGCAATCAAACCCAGAACGGCAACCACAAAAAACTGGCGACAACAGCAACGCATACCGAGTCCCTTCTCTCAAGAATGGAGCAATCATTAAGATTGATCAATCTTTCCACCTTACAGTTATCCAAATATCACATATCAGTTTTATCCAACGTTCTGTCCTTTTGCTCAACCAATAACATAGAAAAATATGAAACTGTCAAGGACATCCAACTATTTATAAAGTATCTGTATCTTAAAAAACAATTTGCAGAACCCCAGTCAGATTGGGGATGGAGGGATGAAGAACTCCATCTCATTCAATACCTTGAAAGTATTTTGGAAGACTCAGATCTACCAGACAAAAACAAATGGAGAGATAAAGTTCATAATAAATCAACATATGTACCCAAGAATATTAACTGTCCTCAATTGGAGGTATTCAATGAAATGGTCTGTAGGGAAATTTCTGGCCTACATCCACTACCTACATTACACAATTTAACCTATAAAGAACAACTAGCACTAAAAGAGATGAGAAAATGGGAAGAAGTGATAATTAGAAATGCTGATAAAGAGGCTAACAAACAACTATCGGATTGTCAGGATATCTGTGAGTATTATTACATAATATATATATATATATATATATATGTAATTATATTTATCTACACATAGATTTATGATACACTAGGAATTTCTACTGTGAGGGCGAATAACAAGGGTGAAAGTGGACATCCTTGGCGTGTACCGTTAGAAATGGGGAATGATTGTGAGATATTATTTATTTTAACTTTTGCGCTGGGTTCGTGGTATAAAGCTTGGATCCTGGTGATGAACATATCAGAAAAGCCAAATTTCAACAGGGTTTTCCACATAAACCAATGGAAGTACCATGCTGGAGATGAAGTAAAGGCCACATTGTAAAGCATGATCGGGAAGCTCAACCTTGCAGAATAGGAACATCCAATGAGGTTTTTGCCAGTATGCGTGTTGCAGCGCCCTGAGCCAGTGAAGAAATCAAGCGACCCGGACCAGAAACTGGGACTCCGGTATAGGCCAGCAACTTTGCGGAACTGATCTCCTCACTTCACTCTACACCTCCATTCACTTTCACCATAGTTTTCTCTGCCAGATCCGTAAAGGTAGGTTCACCAGGGGTAGGTAGTGAGTGCCGGGACCCAACAGTCCCCCCCCCCCCTCTATGCGAGAAGGTACAGGAAGAGCTGGTCTTTTGTGAACATCACAATGGTGAAATCCTGCATGAAGTGTCACCTCCAGGGCAGCATGATGGGCATCAAGCAGGTGGTGCAGTTCCTTTAGAAAGAGTTCAATATCCATAGCGAGCTTCTACAGCCAACGTTAGGCAAGTAATAAGGTATCCACTAACTTAGCATTATTGCAGAAAACCCGAATGCTGTTTAAGAGATGCAGTTGAGTTGTGGAATACCCCTCATTCCGCAACAGCTAGAAATTTCTAAGTCGGATACATGCAAGTATCGTCTCGGCACTCAAAATGTAAGAGGTCTTGCCGCTATTTTTCTATAGCTGTGCTGCTTCATTCAGGAGACACAGCCGCATAACGCACTCGTTAAGCTTCTTAAGCTGCTCAAACATCACTCCCCCCCAGGAATGGCTTGAGAGTACAATATGTCCATAAAGACTTATAAATTAATTTTGTAGAAATTGCTGTTTATTACAGTTAGCCCAGAGAGCTTATCAGACACACGTCTTCTTGCTCTGGCAGTTGACTCCGCTTCCTATTTAGCTAATTTTTTACTTGTTAGTTAACTAAGATGTTACTGTGAAATTTGTGCCAGTATCTTCAAGTCTACAAGCCTCTATCAACATCACTATAATATATCTCTGTAACGTTAACACTAGCACACTGACAGTAGAGTGGTGACTTTTACTAAACAGATTTTACTTAAATACAGCCAAATAACCAATTGTAGACAATCCACATATAATAATCACCACTTAGCTATATCAAACAACCTTACATACAACCGGGGCTGACTCTGGACCAATACTAGGTGTGTGTCACCTGACTAATACCCCTAGATACATTGTATCCCTCAAATAATAGAGTTAATGGGTTTTCAACATTGTGTAGCAACCACTCTAATCTCAGTAGCAACCTCTGTTATTATCATGTATACTTGCTGCTTTTGTTGAGTATAACACAATTTATAGCTATCATTACCTAGTCTTACTTTATAACTTAACAGACTCCTTGGGCTGAGTGTAGACCCATATTATTCATGCTACATTATTAGCTACGTTACTGTGAAAATTGTTCCAGCAATGGACAACATTATATTGCTATAATTAGAACTATATCCCCTAGTGCAGGTGGTATTATCACAAGCTTTATACTCAGGCTATCTCTATACTATATGTACCCTATTTAAGATGGGAAATAACTGGTTATAACCTCTATTAATAACCCAGCATTGTTGCGGGGGTATTTTTCCCACATAGGAGATTAAATTGGTTGCTTATGTTTTAACCTTTCACCCGTGCGACTTACAAACTCTATAATATCGCAATATTAGTGGGTGGGTTTTAACATATTGTGTATCCAATCTATATACGAGTTTAAGCATAACATAATCACATACACATTATTGTTGAAGTACTCTAATTGACCCAGATTTAAACCCTGAATTATGGGGAATTTGTATAGAGTATCAATATTTATACCACAACTGTAACCACTATAGCCCCTGTATTTATCATGATCTATACCATCTGTGATTTGATATAATATAGCATAACTCTTTCTTTCTGGTTTAGGAACCAGGTATTTCTGACAAGCCATTATTTTTACTAGCTTCCTATAGTCATTGGTCTAACTCTCCCACACAAAACCATTTATTAATATGAGAGGACTTATTACTGTCCTTTTATCAGTGATTAGTATCCTCTTTTGTCCGCACATTTAATTTTCCTGATTGTCTTATTTGAAGATTACTCAAATGCGATACATTTACACAATCAGGAGGTTATTATTTTTCAGCTCTTTTGTTGTTTTGATATATACAGTATCTCACAGAAGTGAGTACACCCCTCACATTTTGTAAACATTTTATTATATCTTTTCATGTGACAACACTGAAGAAATGACACTTTGCTACAATGTAAAGTAGTGAGTGTACAGCCTGTATAAAAATGTAACACACAGCCATTAATGTCTAAACCGTTGGCAACAAAAGTGAGTACACCCCTAAGTGGAAATGTCCAAATTGGGCCCAAAGTGTCAATATTTTGTGTGGCCACCATTATTTTCCAGCACTGCCTTAACTCTCTTGGGCATGGAGTTCACCAGAGCTTCACAGGTTGCCACTAGAGTCCTCTTCCACTCCTCCATGATGACATCACAGAGCTGGTGGATGTTAGAGACCTTGCGCTCCACCACATTCTATTTGAGGATGCCTCACAGATGCTCAGAAGGGTTTAGGTCTGGAGACATGTTTGGCCAGTTCATCACCTTTACCCTCAGCTTCTTTAGCAAAGCATTGGTTGTCTTAGAGGTGTGTTTGGGGTCGTTATGTTGGAATACTGTCCTGTGGCCCAGTCTCCGAAGGGAGGGGATCATGCTCGGCTTCAGTATGTCACAGTACATGTTGGCATTCAAGGTTCCCTCAATGAATTGTAGCTTCCCAGTGCTGATAGCACTCATGCAGGCCCAGACCATTACACTCCCACCACCATGCTTGACTGTAGGCAAGACGGTTGCCGCCAAACACGCTTGACACCATATGAACAAAATAAGTTTATCTTGGTCTCATCGGACTACAGAACATGGTTCCAGTAATCCATGTCCTTAGTCTGCTTGTCTTCAGCAAACTGTTTGCAGGCTTTCTTGTGCATCATCTTTAGAAGAGGCTTCCTTCTGGGACGACAGCCATGCAGACCAATTTGATGCAGTGTGCAGTGTATGGTCTGAGCACTGACAGGCTGTCCCCCCACCCCTTTAACCTCTGCAGCAATGCTGGCAGCACTCATATGTCTATTTCCCAAAGACAACTTCTGGATATGACGCTGAGCACATGCACTCAACTTCTTTGGTTGACCATGGCGAGGCCTGTTCTGAGTGGAACCTGTCCTGTGAAACCGCTGTATGGTCTTTCCCACCGTGCTGCAGCTCAGTTTCAGGGTCTTGGCAATCTTCTAATAGCCTAGGCCATCTTTATGTAGAGCAACAATTCTTTCTTTCAGATCCTCAGAGAGTTCTTTGCCATGAGGTGCCATGTTGAATTTCCAGTGACCAGTATGAGAGAGTATGAGAGCGATAACACCAAATTTAACACACCTGCTTCCCATTCACACCTGAGACCTTGTAACACTAACGAGTCACATGACACTGGGGAGGGAAAATGGCTAATTGGGCCCAATTTGGACATTTCCACTTAGGGGTGTACTCACTTTTGTTGCGAACAGTTTAGACATTAATGGCTGTGTGCTGAGTTATTTTGAGGGGACAGCAAGTTTACACTCTTATACACACTGTACACTCACTACTTTACATTATAGCAAAGTGTCAGTTCTTCAGTGTTGTCACATGAAAAGATATAATAAAATGTGAGGGGTGTACTCACTTTTGTGAGATACTGTATGTCCCAGTGAATCCCTTATTTTAATTTCTCTATTAAAAGTTATGTTTTAATTCTTTTTGTTCTCTATCCATTTAGTCTTGGCAGAGAGTGCTATATGTGCAGTCTTTTCTGTGGATTTCTATTTTCCACAATTTGTATTTACATATTGAACATATTTTAGTAGAAAAAAGACAATTAGGAGCTAGTTGCTGGCTACATCACACACAAAGGAAATTAGGCCCTTTAACAACTACAATAACAATCACAACATATAACTTGTGAGATAGGTATATCCTTAAATTTCAAAACATCTCCACGATACCATCACCATTGACCCCACTAATAGATAGCCTTACTCCCACAATACTAATACTTCTTTAAACCCAACAACCCTACAAGAAATTATCACTTGTCACTCTATCATGCGAAATGGGAAAGTCAAACCCAAATCCTAGATCACAGAGACATATGACATTATTTTTGGCCATTAGTACAAATATTTTCAAACATCATTACATCACAACCCACCTAGCTTCTAAACAACTCTGTAGACCACGCATTCCCTTTGAAACACTTTGCCACTCCTCTACCTACACAAAAGGCGCCCTATCCCTCGTTTATAAAATGTTGTTAGAATACCAGGCCCAAAATCTTCCCTCATATACTACAAAATGGGTGGAAGAGGTGCAATCACAGATCCCTATAAAACAATGGGCTAGGATTTTTTTCAATATGAGCAAAAGTAACTCTTCAGTTTATTTCTTAGAAACAAAAATGAAGCTCTTATGCCGGTGGTATTATACCTCTATCAGACTAGCTTCCATATACAACACCTCCACTACTGATTGCTGGAGAGCCTGCGGTGGCACTGGGAACTTTTTACACATGTGGTGGTTATGCCCCAAAATCACTCTTTATTGGCAGGCAATTAAGAAAGTGATAGAGAGAGCCCATAATATTATACTTCCACTAGACCCACTCATATTTTTATTTAACAATGTCCCCAAAATTAAATGTAAACTGAGATCTCAGTTACTCTTCCTCATTGTAACTTGTGCCAACTGGTTGATTCCCAAAAAATGGAAACCATTGCCTACCCCTAACATAACAGAATGGGCATCCTTTGTTACTAAAACACTTATGTTAGAAAAATACAAATATGTTATCACTAATTGAATAGATGATTTCCTAGCCTTGAACTTCTTTGGGAAGATTATTGCAACAATATACCCAAACACACACCAGTAACTACAAGAAACAATTAAGGGACACATAGACAGACCACCTTAAGGCCTGACATGTTTTCTCACACACTTACATAAATGTATAGTTATAACTTTGGTTTTGGTAACTTTGGAGTGTAATACCTTCTCTACAGTTTGTGTATGCTCTGTAACCAGCTTACCAATATCTGTATGGTTTTCAAATCAATAACCTGTTTTTGTATTCAATATAATAATAAAATAAAAAATAGATCAAGTACCAAAGATAATTATTGCAGGTGATAGACAACCCATCCTTGATAAGAATGAAGTATTCTGGATACATAATTTAAAAACAAGGAAATCTAGATGTTTTTTTGCACAGATCTTTATAGTACTGTAAATATACTATTATGTTATACAATGATGGTCTATGCTTGTAAAGGAATAGGGGTTTTGTTTGTTTGTTTTTTTCTGCCTAAATAACAAGACATAATAATGTCTGCTGAAATATTAAGATAACATGATGGTATGCAATGTAAGGTCCTTGAATTTCATTTAACATCAAATATTAAATATTGCATTCTTACTGCTAAATATGAGATAGAAATAAGATAAATAATAATATGTACTTAGTTCTATTTAACTTGATGTTGATTTTAAATGGTATGTTTTTCTATGGTATTTATATAAATTTTACTAGATATGTATAATTATGTATCAAAGATTGTTACGGAAAGAAATAACCGAAAGAGGTATATGCAGAGTTAATTGATTTGACTATTTAAGTAGCATAGGGACACAGCTGTGTATTCCTGATGAAGTGCCGAACAGGCAGGAAACGCGTTAGATCAGCAGCTAATAGTTTGGCTGAAATTTATATGTACCCTAATAAATTATTGAACTTTTACTAAAGAAACATTTTGCTTGGACTGTCTCTGTCTATATTGAATGTTGTTGTTTATATATAAATATACATGGAGATGATAGATAGATAGATAGATAGATAGATAGATAGATAGATGGATAGATAGATAGATAGATACAGGGAGTGAAGAATTATTAGGCAAATGAGTATTTTGACCACATCATCCTCTTTATGCATGTTGTCTTACTCCAAGCTGTATAGGCTCGAAAGCCTACTACCAATTAAGCATATTAGGTGATGAGCATCTCTGTAATGAGAAGGGGTGTGGTCTAATGACATCAACACCCTATATCAGGTGTGCATAATTATTAGGCAACTTCCTTTCCTTTGGCAAAATGGGTCAAAAGAAGGACTTGACAGGCTCAGAAAAGTAAAAAATAGTGAGATATCTTGCAGAGGGATGCAGCACTCTTAAAATTGCAAAGCTTCTGAAGCGTGATCATCGAACAATCAAGCATTTCATTCAAAATAGTCAACAGGCTTGCAAGAAGCGTGTGGAAAAACCAAGGCGCAAAATAACTGCCCATGAACTGAGAAAAGTCAAGCGTGCAACTGCCAAGATGCCACTTGCCACCAGTTTGGCCATATTTCAGAGCTGCAACATCACTGGAGTGCCCAAAAGCACAAGGTGTGCAATACTCAGAGACATGGCCAAGGTAAGAAAGGCTGAAAGACGACCACCACTGAACAAGACACACAAGCTGAAACGTCAAGACTGGGCAAAGAAATATCTCAAGACTGATTTTTCTAAGGTTTTATGGACTGATGAAATGAGAGTGAGTCTTGATGGGCCAGATGGATGGGCCCGTGGCTGGATTGGTAAAGGGCAGAGAGCTCCAGTCCGACTCAGACGCCAGCAAGGTGGAGGTGGAGTACTGGTTTGGGCTGGTATCATCAAAGATGAGCTTGTGGGGCCTTTTCGGGTTGAGGATGGAGTCAAGCTCAACTCCCAGTCCTACTGCCAGTTTCTGGAAGACACCTTCTTCAAGCAGTGGTACAGGAAGAAGTCTGCATCATTCAAGAAAAACATGATTTTCATGCAGGACAATGCTCCATCACATGCGTCCAAGTACTCCACAGCGTGGCTGGCAAGAAAGGGTATAAAAGAAGAAAATCTAATGACATGGCCTCCTTGTTCACCTGATCTGAACCCCATTGAGAACCTGTGGTCCATCATCAAATGTGAGATTTACAAGGAGGGAAAACAGTACACCTCTCTGAACAGTGTCTGCGAGGCTGTGGTTGCTGCTGCATGCAATGTTGATGGTGAACAGATCAAAACACTGACAGAATCCATGGATGGCAGGCTTTTGAGTGTCCTTGCAAAGAAAGGTAGCTATATTGGTCACTGATTTGTTTTTGTTTTGTTTTTGAATGTCAGAAATGTATATTTGTGAATGTTGAGATGTTATATTGGTTTCACTGGTAAAAATAAATAATTGAAATGGGTATATATTTGTTTTTTGTTAAGTTGCCTAATAATTATGCACAGTAATAGTCACCTGCACACACAGATATCCCCCTAAAATAGCTATAACTAAAAACAAACTAAAAACTACTTCTAAAATTATTCAGCTTTGATATTAATGAGTTTTTTGGGTTCATTGAGAACATGGTTGTTGTTAAATAATAAAATTAATCCTCAAAAATACAACTTGCCTAATAATTCTGCACTCCCTGTAGATGGATAGAAAAAAAAAAAAAAAAATATATATATATATATATTAAAAAATAAAAATAAAATTTTCTTCTAAGTGAAGACTTTCAAGTATTTCTATTAAAAGAAAATGAAAACATAGAGCCTCTGTCTTTTTTGTTTTTTGTATTTTTTCCATTCAACTAGACATCCAGATATATGGGCCCATTTGTTCTCTAACATTAGGACTCAATTTTAACGTATTAATTTTAGGTTGCTAAGTTCTGACATGTTGATTTTCTCTTGTGTTTATATTATTTATATTAAAAAATGTGAGATATGAAAACTATTGCTATTGGTGATCTTTGAATCACATTCACTTGTATGCATATTAAACTTTTTGTGGTCTGTGTATCAAACAATTGTATATTGCACATTTGACTGTTTATGCTTTTCTCCCAATATTTTTTTTTTAAATGTTATTTAATATTATTTAATAAGGTATATGACTGAAAAAGGATCAACATTTGTATATGTATATACTGTATGTGTTTATATGAATATTTATATGCACATACATATTTACACATATAAACACATAAATACATATGTATAGGCCACACTCAAAGGGAAATCAGCAGACAAACTGGATACTCAGATGTGGTATTCACTGGGATGATGAATGCTGAAAAGTACAGACAGTTTTTAATTCATAATGCTACTCTTTCTGGAAAGCGCCTGATTGGGAATGGTTTTATTTTTTAGCATGATAATTATCCCAAGCATACTGCTAATGCAGTAAAATCAAATTTGGAGAGATAAACAGCTGATAAAACACTAACAGTGTTAATCTGAATATTAGAGAGGCAGTATAGGATCACCTGGACAGAGAAGGAAATAAAAGACAACCAAAATATAAAGACGAACTCTGGGAAGTGCTGAAAGAAGCCTGGGGAGGTGACACTAAATACTGATTTTCCCTGAAGAAGCCATTTTGTTCTGAAAAAAAATTTGTATACATTTTGAGTAGATATTTCCTGTATTTTTGGTTTGTATCTTAATAAAGAGACCGAAATATAAATATTGATGGTCATTCAAACTTTGCTAATACAACAAAGCTGGTGGTGACCTAAGATGTTTGCACAGTACTATATATATATATGATTCAGGAAAAGTACTGCACTCACTGGTCTTCCATATAATTTTTTTTTTTTTTTAAATAATTAAAAATAGGGAGAAAACATGACGTTTCGATGCCTTACTGGCATCTTTAGCAAATCTCCCTAAAGTCAAGTGAACAACACCGTAGTGATGTCCCAAAGGAAAGTATTCTTGTAAATGCAGCATATTCAGAGTTTTACACCCCTATCTGTGTGAGTGATAATGAATAACAGGTGTGGGTCCAATGCTAAACATCCCTTGTGCACATTCGCACGTTCACCCTGCTTGTATCTGAATGGGAAACATCAGCTGTCTCTCAGCCCACGGCGTTACAGATACGCCAATAAGTCGTCATTCTCTTCATTGTGCAATAACAGCATAATTCATGGATACTGTCATTCAAAGTCAGACGTTCCGTTTGCAAATTTGCATATCTGTGCTACTTTCAGGTAGGAACTTGAATCCAATAGGAGGATGTCATCTGAACGGTGGCCAATGAGATTTCCATTCATAGTTGGAGAGAAACTAACCGCATGGCTAATAACAATATTCATAAAACCCAAGGTACGCCCATATGACGTCATTAACTACGGCAGAACCAGGTAAATGTCAAATGAATACACACGATAGGATTCTTTATTCCTGTAGCATCTTTTTGTGGGGGATTCGCCACCTTCTCATGTCCCACTTCAATTAGGCGGGTCTTCATAACATATACATCAATATTTCCATCTGGCCAATTTGAAGTTAAATTTATCTTTTTCCTGTAAATAATATGGATAAAAAGTCATAAACAGCAAATTCCAAACGTGATCGTTCATTTATGTTAGGTTGCTCATACTCAGGGGAATAAAAACTCAATGAATATCAGGTAAATCAAGTACCTGTAAAAGATTATAAAAAAAAACGGAGTTTAAAAACAATTCAATATCTAATGCACATAATAGGATAGGGGAAATTATCTTCATCTTAAATTCTATTCATTATATATTTTCTAAGTAGCTCTTCCTGTGATATGTCTGGAGATTCAATTTTTCTTCCTTGTCATCTATTTGTCAGCCGATAAATGGACCAAAATCCAATTTAACATTCAGTCCCTTGGGGGATACTGTGTCCAGCATAAAGATCCATCTGGATTCCAGTTGTAGCAGCATTCTGGCATGGTCCCTACCTCTCTTTTGGGGAGGGACATGATAGATCACCATAGTGCGTAAGCTGGATAGGTTATGTTTATATAAGGCAAAGTGGTGTGCCCCAGGAAGGTCAGACTTTCCCTTTCCAATCACTTCTCTAATGGAACACCTATGGTTAGCCATTCTTTCTTTGAAAGTGGTAGTCATTTTACCAGCATAAATAGGGAACATGGACAAATCAGTATGTAGATAACATATGTACTACTGATTGTAAGTCGGTGGCGTATAGTATATCTCTTGTTTTTATGTGGGTGATGGAAGGAATCACCCACATGCATACTATTGCATGTGACACAGTCATCACATCTAAAACATCCCAAACGTATTGGTTTCAGCCATGAATCCTTCTGGTAAAAAAATTTTGGGTCGGTTTTAACCAACAAGACGCAAACATTTTTTGCTCTACAAAAGACCACTCTAGGTGGTGTGTTACTCCATGTGGAGAGACTTTTATCAGTCCCCAATATGTCCCATCTTCCATGTATGGATTGCTGTAATGTGGAGTGTACCGGTTTGTTCGTGGTCACAAAATTGAGTTGTTTTTTACTGACTGTCTGTTCCTTAACCTCAGGACTAAGTAGCATGTCTTGAGTGTAGTTATAACCTCTCTGTTCTAATTTAAAGCACATTGAATCCAACTGTGTTTTCAGTTATTCCCACCCATTTTTTATGTCTGGGACTGGGATGATAGCTAGAAGCTAACAGTAAGGAATTACATGAAATACATGTAATAGTATACATGTGGGTGATTCCTTCCAACACCCACATAAAAACAAAAGATATACTATATGCTACAAACTTACATGCCCTATATGTTATTTACATACTGATTTGTCCATGTTCCCTATTTTATGTCGGTAAAACGACTACTTATTTCAAAGAAAGAATGGCTAACCATAGGTGTTCCATTAGAGAAGAGATTGGAAAGGGCAAGTCTGACCTTCCTGTGGCACGCCACTTTGCCTTATATAAACATAACCTATCCAGCTTACGTACTATGGTGATTGATCATGTCCCTCCCCAAAAGAGAAGTGGGGACCATGCCAGAATGCTGCTACAACTGGAATCCAGATATGGATCTTTATGCTGGACACGGTATCCCCCAAGGGACTGAATGTTAAATTGGATTTTGGTCCATTTATCGCCTGAGAATGGGCCTATTGTGCTTTGTAGCACCTACAAATAGATGACAAGGAATCAACAAAGAAAAATTGAATCCCCTGACATATCACAGGAAGAACTACTTAGAAAATATATAATGAATGGAACCTGTGATGAAGATAATTTCCCGTATCCTATTATGTGCATTAGATATTTAATTGTTTTTAAACTCCGTTTTTTATAATCTTTTACAGGTACTTGATTTACCTGATATTCATTGAGTTTTTATTCCCCTGAGTGTGAGCAACCTAACATAAATTAACAATCACTTTTGGAATTATATACAGGAACAAGATAAATTTAACTTCAAATTGGCAGATGGAAATATTGATGTATATGTTATGAAGACCCGCCTAATTTATGTGGGACACTAGGAGGAGGAGAATCCCCCACAAAAGGATGCTATAGGAATAAAGAATCCTATTGTGTGTATTCATTTGACATATACCTTGTTCTGCCATACTTAATGACGTCATATGGACGTACTTTGGAAGTTGTGAATATGGTAATAAGCCATGCAGTTAGTTTCTCTGCAACTATGAATGGAAATCTCATTGGCCACCGGTTCAGATGACATCCTCCCATTGGATTCAAGTTCCTACCTGAAAATAGGACAGATATGCAAACTTGCAAATGGAACATCTGCCAGAATGCTGCTACAACTGGAATCCAGATGGATCTTTATGCTGGACACGGTATCCCCCAAGGGACTGAATGTTAAATTGGATTTTGGTCTATTTATCGGCTGAGAATGGACCTATTGTGCTTTGTAGCACCTACAAATAGATGACTTTAAATGACAGTATCCATGGCTTATGCTACTATTGCACAATGAAGAGAATGATGACTTATAGGCGTATCTGTAACGCTGTGGGTTCAGAGACAGCTGACGTTTCCCAATCAGATACAAGCAGGGTGAACGCGTGCGAATGTGCACAAGGGATGTTTAGCGTTTGACCCACACCTGTTATTCATTATCAATCACAGAGATAGGGGTATAAAACTCTGAATATGCTGCATTAACAAGAATGCTTTCCTTTGGGACATCACTACGTTGGTGTTCACTTGACTTTAGGGACATTTGATAAAGTTGCCAGTAAGGCATTGAAACGTCATGTTTTCTCCCTATTTTTAATTATTTAAAATAAAAGTTATTTTTTATATGGAAGACCAGTGAGTGCAGTCCTTTTCCTAAATCCGGCATCTACATTGACTTTTTGCACCCTGGCAGTTGCTTTTCAAAAATTGTTTACATGGAGTGCAGTCATCCTTGGAACTGTGTACTATATATATATATATATATATATATATATATACATATATATATTTCAATTCATCCACTCCATCACTTCAGGGTCTTATATAAAGCCCGGGTGTCTCCTCAAGCAATTTTTATAAACATCAATATGGAATGGAGGGCACTCACAGGTCTTGATTTAATTTCAACTTTTATATTATCAATAAAGATTCACATAGGTCGACGTTTCGGCTCCACAAGTGAGCGTTTCTCAAGACAATTTTATTTTTCGCTTTGGCGTGTTCAAGCCGCCATTCCAAAATGTTGTGTCATGGCTGACTGGCCATATTAAGATAAATCTTGTCTTGAAGAAGGCTCAAAAAAGAGCCAAAACGTTGACTATGATCATTCATGTATAAATTCTGATGTTTTCAGAATAAATACTATCAACTGTTGGAACTAAAAATCCTGTGAGTGCCCTTATTTACTACAAATATCAATACCAGTCTTTTGAGGATTGCACCCAGGTCAGAGCCACACCAAAGATGTTGGAGTGCTGGGCCAAAGGGTAATTGACATTGGCGGGATCAGACTGATAAACTTCAGGAAAGTTTTCCTCTGTGAAAAGCACACTGGTCTAAAAGAGGCTGCTTCCGAGTGATAAATCACCATAGAACTTACTGATGAGCTGTTGTTCGTTCCTGGTAGAGTGCTTCTCTCATCGTATGCAAATTAATATGACCCTTGGGAAGTCTCCCTATGGGTGATGGGGGAAACCAGACGTGGACTCATTGCCCAGTGTGCTTAGAGTAATGTGGCTGCACCTCACTGACGAGGCCCATAGGAGGCCGAAACTATCATCTGGGGTTGTCATGTTCCTTGTTCAGAGGAGCATTACCTGGTATTTCGGGGCTGGACTGACCTAACTTGGCAGAATCAGACTGATATACTTCAGGAAAGTTTTCCACTGTGAAAAGCACACTGGTCTAAAAGAGGCTGCTTCCGGGTGGTAAAACGCCATAGAACTAGCTGATGAGCTGTTGTTTGTTCCTGGTAGAGCACTTCTCTCTTAGTATGTATATATATATATATATATATATATATATATATATATATATATATATATATATATAATAGATATATATACTTTATAGCCCTTTCCAGTCAAACACCTTTTCATATACCCTATATCCCTTTTTAACTCCTTAAAAAATTCTAATATATATATATATATATATATATATATATATATATATATAGTAGTTTTTTATTACAAATGTTTATGTATGAGTATAATACTTCATTTTAAAATTTATTACTTGTGTTTTGTGAAACTTTTTTTTTTAAACCTTTACACTTCACTTTACTTCAGGTCACACTAATTCTCCTAGAGCAGGGGTCACAAATTGTGGCCCTCCAGAGGTTATGGAACTACGTTTCCCATAATGCTCAGCTAGCTGAAATGCTGGCTGAGCATCATGGGAAATGTATTTCTAAAACCTCTGGATGTCCATAATTGATGACCCTGTCCTAGAGTTATTTTGGATTTTGCTTGAGCTCAACCCTTAAAAGGAAATTGTACATTAGATTTTTCTTTGTATAAATGTTTTGTAGATTATACATTTATACAGCCCATCTGGGAGTGGTTTTGTAATAATTTATAGTTTTGCTTATTTTTTAATAACATTGTGCTGATTTTCAGATTAATAACTAAGCCCTACATTATCATGTGTAGGCCCAACTCTTCAGACGACTGCTGCTTCTATTTGTCTAAAGGGTCTTTTCATATGCAGGGAAGGGGCGGAGTATCTGCTCTTCCTAATTTCCCAGCCCCTTTCACTGGGTGTTCAAGCCCAATCCCATCAACAGTGCTAAACTGGCAGCTTCTACGTACATTTTTAAAAGGTTTTATACTGGATTTTTATATCAGTATCTGTGCATATTCTTCTTTATAGTTCTGTCTATTACTGTACATGCTGTTATATGAAAATTTGTGTACACTGTCCTTTAACTTTCAACTTATCCATTGAAAGTAATGGGTCCACTAGAGTGATGTTAGCTGCGCTAAAACTTCTGATATATCTGATTTTCCACAAACTTGTAATATCAAGTTGTTTGCTAATATTAGCATGGTCCAGCGATACTGATTATTGTAACCCACGCTAGCATTAGCACACCACTTGTAATCTTTCCCTTTTTGCCTACATTTAAAAAAAAAAATTAAGATTCTTTACCATTTAAAAACCCTTTATGACAAATTTGCACATCATATCCATTTTGACCATTTTGTTTAGTAAATCTTATCTTTTTTTAACTTTTTTTTTTTTTTTTGCGGTCAATCCAGCAATGGCTTAGTTCACATATGAGTGAACACACATTTATTTATTGGCAAAAGTATTATACTTTTAATCTATGAAATATGTTCCCAAATGAACTATTATCATCTGAATATTTGTTCATGTTTGCAATTACATGTTTGTAAGTTAAAAATAAATGCATAACTATAAGGAAGTGCCGATATTAATCACATCATGAATTACATTTATTAAATTCCGCTAACTAATTAAATAAAACATTAAAGCAGTCATCAACAATAATTTATCCACGTTTTGGTTAAAGTTCTTCTTTTAATGTTTTGGTTAAATTTTTTCTGCTGTGTTGGTTGGAGAAAATTATAGCTTACCCTATTCAAGTGAAGTAAATCCAGATGCTCCAGAAATATCATGGATGTACCTCAAATGACTACCACGCATAGTTGACATTGACTTAGAATGATGTTGCTAAGATATACAGAAAATTATGATCTGAGATCAATGATTTTGCATGGGAAACATTAAAGAATTGAAATATAAGTCTTAAATTGCACTTTATTTCTATTTCTGCCATTGTTGTTAAATTATAATTTTGTACTTGAGTCTAAAAGCAGGTTGCGTAATTTGCCAACATATGTGACCAGCTGGGAAATTGTACCAAGCATAATGTATGCATGCAGAACAAAGGAGGCGCCTTATAGTGTAATATTGTCATTCACTTTAATTGTACATAGAATACAAAAGATCCCACTCACATATTGATGAGCATTTATAAAATAAAAAGTGCAAATATAGCGGACCAGGTCCTCAGAGCTCCTCTATGCTCAGGAACCGTGTCAAACAGGTGAGAATGTTGCTTCACTCCATTCCGGGTATACCATCAGCTTTCTTCAGGCTTCATAACAATAGAAACTAAAACTCTTGTTTAAATAGACCCTCCCATCCAATCAACATGCAGATTCCCATAGTGGTCATATGACCTTCCCAACCAATCAACATTCAGAGTCCCCTAATAGGCATGTAACCCTTAACACACATATAAACTAAATGTCAAGTGAACCATATTAGTTATGTGACCTTTAACACACACATAAACAAAATGCATATAAAAAATAAATTATCTCCTATATACATTTTTTTGTATACTATACGCATGCTTTAAATTACATTTTATTACATTCGAAACATGCTAATTACATTTAATTAGCTTAAACTAAACATCATAACAAATGGATCACTACATGTTTTCATTATCAGAAAAGTCTTATAACATGTCAAATACATAAGCCGTCAAACATTTTATGAAGAAATTCTTCAGCCACTGATGATTGAGAGAACACAAAATAATAACCATAGACATGTAGCTATATCTGCTAAGATGAAATATATTGAACTTTATGACAGATAGCTTCACCCTTGGGGACTATCTGATTTCATTCATTATTTTTCAATGGTATGATTGCTTTCTACATAAAACCTGCAAGACAATATGAAACAGCAATGACCTTTTTTTACAGAAGTCTCATGAAATTGAAAACACAATACCACAGCTTACACCTTGCTACATATTTCTGCATCCATTTAGCACAGCTGCAATATATAACCAACAAATATAGCATAATATATTGATTTTTCAAACACTGAGATTTTAAGAAAAAAATAATATATTTGTTGGTTTATACTGAGGATAACCTTGAGAAGAAACCTGTGGAGGTTTGTCATTGTCAGCAAACTGCATACACTGTTTGCATAGGTACAAGATGTATTTATTCTTTCCATTTGCATTTGTAAATACACATTTTATGAGCTATATAAGGCATAACATATTTTTATTCATACCTATGGCCTAGCTTCATCTCACAAAAATATCGAAACTGAAAGAATTAGTAATTTATAAAGATCTCTACCCACCCATTTTTTTTTTAATAATACGTTTTATTGTGGTCATATATCATAAAACAGATTAAATGGACTTGCATACATGTCCAGACATTTTAAGAAGGAAAAAAAAGAATAATACCAACAAAAAAAAGATACATCAAATAGCAAATATACAAAGAATACAAGATATTCATATATAACAAGTCAAAAAAGGAACAAAATAAAGTGATTTTCCCATATTCCATGTATATAAATATATTCCTGACAAAGATATGTACCTCTAGATCTGGATCGTTACCAAGCCATCAAAACAGAGATAAGTTGTTCTGGACTTATATATTGTGACCATATTTTTTGTTATTTAAGAGAAAGTTTTTATATAGACCTTCTCATACAGAACCCTCCTTAGTCACTGAGCCCTAAGTTTAGAAACTGGGTCATGAGTTGCCTCTGAGAATTACTCCTATAAAATTTAAGAAAATCCTTTTCCTTTTTATACAAAACTTATTGTGGCAGGTATCTGTGCAATTGGAGCTATCAAACTGTTCAATTATATACTGAGTTTGTAACCGAAAGGTTAGATTATTAATAGTTGGTTCCCTTTTATTCTTCCAATTCTTAAGGTCAATATTGCCGCATTCATCCTCTTTATCAAATAGAAAAAATATATGCTTTATCTCCATTGTAATATTAGCTCTTATCACTTTCCTCAGCCAAAATTGTAAAAGTTGCCAAAATTGTTGTATTTTGGGGCAACTCCAAAACATGTGGACCAGGTCAGCCTCAAATGAACAACACCGAGGGCATAGGTTATTCATCAAGGGCTACCACTAATTTATATGGGAAGGAGTTAGGTATACCATGTTGATCAGTTTGAAGTGAGACTCTCGCCATGCTACAGAAAGGGTAGCATTCTCTACATTTATAATACTATGCTTCACCATATCTACATCTATTACGTCTGAAACAGAATGCCATTTTAGACCTAAGTCTAGGGCATTAAGCTCACCAATATTAGTTAAAATCATTTTATACCATTTTATACCAAAATAACTGATAGAGTGTTTGCCCATTTTAAACAGAGATAAGCCCATCTTTATACCTGAGCATGACCATACCATATTATAATCTTTAGTTAATTAAAAAAACAAGTGATGTACCTGTAGGTATGCGTAAAAGTCTATATTCCTAAGACCGTAGCGTGCTTTAAGAATTTTGAAGGTAAATACTCTAGGTGTGTCCAATTCATTGAGTTGCCACAAATAAACCAATCCACATTTAGCACAACAATTAAATAATTTACTGTTGATACCTCTGATAAAACACGGATTATTCCCAATGGGTACTAGGTCCGAGATAAAAGGGTTACTGTTTAAGGTTATTCTAATATTCTGCCAGGCTTTAATAATATATAATATAGTATATCTTTTCTTAAATTTTTTAGGAATAAGCCTGGTGGGACAGTGTAATAGGGCACTTAGAGAAAAAGGATAGACTAATTTTTGCTCCACTTCCAAAAAGGCAACATAATCTCCTCTGTTGAGCCAGTCCATAGATACTTTGGCTAAACAAATACTATTATATGTGGATATTAAAGGGAGCGCCAATCCTCCATACTGCCTTAGTTGAGCCAGCTTTGACATATGAAAACAGAAAAGGTTGTGAGTGGTGCCAGAAAAGGCAGACTGTCAGTGTACAGAAAAAACGATCCGAATACAAAACTAAAAAATATTTCATAAATAATGCATACAATAATTAGATTTCTATGTAAGAGAATTCAAGTCTTCATAGCATATCAAAAAAATTATTTATTTATCAATTGTAAAAATATATTTATCAATTTTAAAAATGTATTCATCAATTTTAAAAAACATAGTCCTAAAATAAAGAACTTAGCGACACCGGTGTCAGTTAAAATATAATCTACTATCCTAACCGATAATATTATTCAAAAAACCAACAGTAAATCTATACAATTACTAACAATATTATCTCCAATATGTCTTTAACTTAATACAATACAGGATATTTGAGCGTGCACTTTTAGATTAACCCTTTAACTCGGGTAAAATATTTAAAAACCGAAACAGTGTTCCATTTGCTTTGAATTACTAGATCAATTCATTGAAGATCTGAATAGTAATAGTTTTGGTTTGGTTTTTACTCATGAATATAGTTTTACTAAAATTAATTTTCTAGATATAGACATTGAGATAATCAATGGACAAATTGAAACCAGGACCTTTTTCAAGAAGGTGGATACAAATAATGATATAGATGCAAAAAGTAACAATCTTGACACATGGAAGAGAAATATACCTAAAGGGCAGTTGTTAAGATTAAGGAAGAATTGCACCAAACTGGAAGAATAAGAGGGTCAATCTAAACTCATTATTGAGAGATTTAAATAAAAAGGTTATGATGGAAATAAAATAGAAGACTTGGCTAGTGAAATTAAAAATGTGGATACACAAAGTCTATTAAAAAAGAGAACTAAGACAGCAATAGAAAATACAAATGATAATAATGAAATAAATATACCTATAATAACTAATAATAAACAAACATTGGCGCCTTTTATTGAAGGATCCTTTACTAGGCCCTAATATAGGTAGAAATCCCAGATTTATATATAGAAAGGCACAAAACGTAAAAAATCTACTAGCTCCAAGTGAATTTAAAAAGAAAAAAACGTAATTGTTTGACAAAGGAATTAGGGACCTGGAGGGGAATAAAATAGAAGGTTTTTATCCTTGTAATTTCTGTAAATCATGCCAATATAGCAGTAAATTAAAAAGTCTTAAATCGCAGAAAACAGGAAAAGAAATTTAAAATTAATGGTATAATTCATTGTTCAGAAAATGTAATATATGCAATAAGATGTGGCTGCAATTTGATGTATTTAGGTCAGACAAGTAGAAAATTGAGAGACCGGATTAGAGAGCATATCTTGAATATTGAACACCATAGGAAAGATACAACATTGTATAAACATTTCCATGAAATACACCAAGGAAAAGTTAGTTGCAAGAAATTTTTAGGGATTAAAAAAGTGCTACCAGATGGTAGGAGAGGAGACATGGAGAAAAAACTCCTACGTCAAGAAGCAGAACTAATCTATAACTTTGGGACTTTATACCCCTTGGGTTTAAATAGTGAATTAGATTTGAGCCGCTTAATTTAACCCATAATGGATGTTTATTAAAAAAATTAAAAATAAAATTGTTTATCAATATTAGAACATGTAATGAATTACACAAAAATAAGTGGAGGTTGGTATATATATTTTTAGATAATATATAACAATATTTGGTATCCAGAATGGTGCTAATTCCAATATTAAATATTACATTATAACATAACATGTATTTTGTAATATATATCCTAAAAACTGTAAGTACATTATAAGAAAGTATATGTGAGAGTTTTTAGTGGTCTGATATAATTTTATGTGCATTTTATTACATGATTTTTTTTAAATGTAATATCCTATGTAATATCTTATAGAATTAATTTTCAGATCAAAGAATTTAAGGGTAATGTTTATTTGAGTGAGAGCACACAAAACGGTGTATACATTTTTTGTATTTGAATGGAATCCATTATTAACTGTGGACTAAGGTGAAGGTAAATAACAGAACAAAAGCCATTATAAAGGAAGAACTATTCTAACAATAAGGCTAGTGTCACAAAGGCTTAACCAGAATACCTTTAAAAAGGAAGGAGCAGATGAGACTGATTATCTTGACAAAGGCTTTGTAGCCGATACGTGTGGATATACTGTCTTGAAGCTCCTGTTGTAAGGAAAGGACCGGATATTGGTCTAGAACTGCCTGAGACTATTACTACAGCTTTTGCTCCCAGAACCATCCACCGGAACAAACCTACTATTGGAATACACTAAGTGAAGATCAAGGCTTAGAGGTGTGAATGGTAGGAGTGCTTTCTTCAAACATAGTGCGCGCACAAAGTAAATATAATCAGCTGATCGACAAAGGTAAAGTCACTGACAGCCGCTCATACAAGGAGCTACGAGCTGTCCAAGCTTACTGACTTAGAGAAAGAAGGAAAGACTGCCGGTTGTGAATAAATAATTCTGTTAATACAGTGTGGAGGTAAAATCATTCTGACATTAAGGTAATATAAGTGGCTAAACCTGAAATATTCTGTTTAGTTTGTAAAAGGATTATGGACCCAAGGGGTTGAAAATTCACAAATATTGTTTCTTTATACACTTTTGAAGCACTTCAGATTTGCAACTCTGTGTGAACTGCTGTATACATCAGTAATGAGCAGCTGAAAAACAGGTGTCGGATTGAGTACTATTGCAATAGAAGCAAATGGAACACTGTTTCGGTTTTTAAATATTTTACCCGAATTAAAGGGTTCATCTAAAAGTGCACGCTCAAATATCCTGTATTGTATTAAGTTAAAGACATATTGGAGATAATATTGTTAGTAATTGTATAGATTTACTGTTGGTTTTTTGAGTAATATTATCGGTTAGGATAGTAGAATATATTTTAACTGACACCGGTGTCCCTAAGTTCTTTATTTGAGGACTATGATTTTAAAATTAATGAATACATTTTTACAATTGATGAATACATTTTTAAAATTGACAAATAAATTATTTTTTTTGATATGCTATGAAGACTTGAATTCTCTTACATAGAAATCTAATTATTGTATGCATTATTTATGAAATCTTTTTTAGTTTTGTATTCGGAACGTTTTTCTGTACACTGACAGTCTGCCTTTTTTTGGCGCCACCACAACCTTTTCTGTTTTCATTTGTTTAATATTTCACACTTTGTGAGGAGTGTGATTAGTGGGTTTGGCTAGTACTGCCTTGACTTAGCTCCTAGACCAATCATATTGTTGTAACCAGCTTTGACATAGCTATTTCACTTCTACCAGTCCCCCATATAAATAGCATAATACATTTGTCTAGAGCCTTAACATCTTGTTTAGTTACAAGAATAGGTATGTTTTGCATTAGATATAAAAGTTTGGGCAGAACAATCATCTTGACTAAATTAACCTTTGCAGTAATAGAGATTGGCAAACTGGCCCACTTCATAAGATCTTGTTTAATTTTCTCCAATAGAGGGGAAAAATTTAGTTTATACCAATTTGAAGAATTTGTACTAATATTTATCCCAAGGTAGGTAATGTATTCTGGAGCAATTTTAAACGGAAGAGGGAAAGCAGGCAATACTGGTTTCTTGATCCAGAGAATTTCTGATTTGGAGGCATTAATTTTATAGCCAGAGAAAGAACCGAATTCTGAAACTATATCTAGTATCTTGGGTATCTCTAAATTTGTATTATTAATTAGTAGAAGCAGATCATCAGCATATAACAACAATTTAAGTTGTTTACCTCCCAGAGGTATCCCACTCAGAACTTGCCTGAGTATTATAGCCAATGGTTCAATAGCTTTGTTAAAGAGAAGTGGAGAAATTGGACATCCTTGACGTGTTCCTTTAGCCATGGGGAAATAATCTGTCAGAGAACCATTTATAAGTAGAGCTGAAGAAGAATTTACATGTAATGACTGGATACTATTTAGGAATTGGTCTTTAAAACCAAACTGTCTCATGGTATAAAACAGATGATCCCATGTAATTGAGTCAAATGCTTTTTGTGCGTCTACCGAGAGAATAGCAAGATCATGAGAAAGTTTATTACAGTGTTTAGCATTATAGTCTATAACAAAATCCAATAAAAGAAAAATGTTTCTAATATTAGCAGAGGGATTTCTATGAGTCATAAAACCGACTTGGTCCACATGTATCAGAGGACCCAAAACTGCTTTTAGTAGTCTATGTGCTAATATGGCATTGGGCGATAAGAATCCATTAGCTCCATGTCTTTCCCTTTTTTTGGTATTAATGTAATCCTAGAGGTAGAGAAATAGGAAGAGGGGACTTTACCATTACAAAAATAGTCGTTAAAGAGATTTAAAAGAGTAGGGGTTATTTCAGTTTTGAGGATTTTATATAAGTCACCAGGCAACAAATCTAGACCTGGTGCTTTATCTAATTTGAGCCTATCAATTGCCTGATGTAATTCTCGTTCTGTAATGGATGCGTTTAGGAGATCTATCGCCTAGATAGAAAGCTGAGGCAGAGAAATTTTCTGCCAAAACTTACTTTTATCGTGGTTATTTATTTCTTGAGCAGAATACAGATGTTTAAAATAGTTAAAAAATGTAGAATTAATAGATTCAATGTTGGTAAGTCTAATTCCATCTTTAATTGCCTTTATGAATTTATATTGTTCGTGGGTTTTAACAAACTTAGCTAAAAGCTTCCATATCTTCGCCTAGATTTAGAGTTTTGCGGCCAAAGGGGTGCGTTAGCTACGCATGCTTTTTTCTGGCCGCACCTTTTAAATACCGCTGGTATTTAGAGTTCACAGAATGGCTGCGATAGGCTCCAAAAAAAGAGTGTATAGCATTTTTACCGCAACTTCAACTCTCGATACCAGCGGTGCTCACGGACGCGGCCAGCTTCAAAAACGTGCTCGTGCACGATTCCCCATAGAAAACAATGGGGCTGTTTGAGCTGAAAAAAAACCTAACACCTGCAAAAAAGCCGTGTTCAGCTCCTAACGCAGCCCCATTGTTTCCTATGGGGAAACACTTCCTAAGTCTGCACCTAACACTCTAACATGTACCCCGAGTCTAAACACCCCTAACCTTACACTTATTAACCCATAATCTGCCGCCCCCGCTATCGCTGACCCCTGCATATTATTTTTTAACCCCTAATCTGCCGCTCCGTACACCCCCACCACCTACATTATCCCTATGTACCCCTAATCTGCTGCCTTAACATCGCCAACCCCTATATTATATTTATTAACCCCTAATCTGCCGCCCCCAACGTCGCCTCCACCTTACTACACTTATTAACCCCTAATCTACCGACCGGACCTGAGCGCTACTATAATAAATGTATTAACCCCTAATCCGCCTCACTCCCGCCTCAATATCCCTATAATAAATAGTATTAACCCCTAATCTGCCCTCCCTTACATTGCCGACACCTAACTTCAAGTATTAACCCCTAATCTGCCGACAGGAGCTCACCGCTACTCTAATAAATTTATTAACCCCTAAAGCTAAGTCTAACTTTAACCCTAACACCCCCCCCCTAAATTAAATATATTTTAAATCTAACGAAATAAATTAACTCTTATTAAATAAATTATTCCTATTTAAAGCTAAATACTTACCTGTAAAATAAACCCTAATATAGCTACAATATAAATTATAATTATATTGTAGCTATTTTAGGATTAATATTTATTTTACAGGCAACTTTGTAATTACAGGGAGTGCAGAATTATTAGGCAAGTTGTATTTTTGAGGATTAATTTTATTATTGAACAACAACCATGTTCTCAATGAACCCAAAAAACTCATTAATATCAAAGCTGAATAGTTTTGGAAGTAGTTTTTAGTTTGTTTTTAGTTATAGCTATTTTAGGGGGGATATCTGTGTGTGCAGGTGACTATTACTGTGCATAATTATTAGGCAACTTAACAAAAAACAAATATATACCCATTTCAATTATTTATTTTTACCAGTGAAACCAATATAACATCTCAACATTCACAAATATACATTTCTGACATTCAAAAACAAAACAAAAACAAATCAGTGACCAATATAGCCACCTTTCTTTGCAAGGACACTCAAAAGCCTGCCATCCATGGATTCTGTCAGTGTTTTGATCTGTTCACCATCAACATTGCGTGCAGCAGCAACCACAGCCTCCCAGACACTGTTCAGAGAGGTGTACTGTTTTCCCTCCTTGTAAATCTCACATTTGATGATGGACCACAGGTTCTCAATGGGGTTCAGATCAGGTGAACAAGGAGGCCATGTCATTAGATTTTCTTCTTTTATACCCTTTCTTGCCAGCCACACTGTGGAGTACTTGGACGTGTGTGATGGAGCATTGTCCTGCATGAAAATCATGTTTTTCTTGAAGGATGCAGACTTCTTCCTGTACCACTGCTTGAAGAAGGTGTCTTCCAGAAACTGGCAGTAGGACTGGGAGTTGAGCTTGACTCCATCCTCAACCCGAAAAGGCCCCACAAGCTCATCTTTGATGATACCAGCCCAAACCAGTACTCCACCTCCACCTTGCTGGCGTCTGAGTCGGACTGGAGCTCTCTGCTCTTTACCAATCCAGCCACGGGCCCATCCATCTGGCCCATCAAGACTCACTCTCATTTCATCAGTCCATAAAACCTTAGAAAAATCAGTCTTGAGATATTTCTTGGCCCAGTCTTGACGTTTCAGCTTGTGTGTCTTGTTCAGTGGTGGTCGTCTTTCAGCCTTTCTTACCTTGGCCATGTCTCTGAGTATTGCACACCTTGTGCTTTTGGGCACTCCAGTGATGTTGCAGCTCTGAAATATGGCCAAACTGGTGGCAAGTGGCATCTTGGCAGCTGCACGCTTGACTTTTCTCAGTTCATGGGCAGTTATTTTGCGCCTTGGTTTTTCCACACGCTTCTTGCGACCCTGTTGACTATTTTGAATGAAACGCTTGATTGTTCGATGATCACGCTTCAGAAGCTTTGCAATTTTAAGAGTGCTGCATCCCTCTGCAAGATATCTCACTATTTTTGACTTTTCTGAGCCTGTCAAGTCCTTCTTTTGACCCATTTTGCCAAAGGAAAGGAAGTTGCCTAATAATTATGCACACCTGATATAGGGTGTTGATGTCATTAGACCACACCCCTTCTCATTACAGAGATGCACATCACCTAATATGCTTAATTGGTAGTAGGCTTTCGAGCCTATACAGCTTGGAGTAAGACAACATGCATAAAGAGGATGATGTGGTCAAAATACTAATTTGCCTAATAATTCTGCACTCCCTGTATTTTAACCAGGTACAATAGCTATTAAATAGTTAAGAACTATTTAATAGCTACCTAGTTAAAATAATTACAAAATTACCTTTAAAATAAATCCTAACCTAAGTTACAATTAAACCTAACACTACACTATCAATAAATTAATTAAGTACAATACCTACAATTATCTACAATTAAACCTAACACTACACTATCAATAAATAAATTATATACAATTCCTGCAAATAAATACAATTAAATAAACTAACTACTAAAGGTCAAAAAATAAAAAAGAACTAAGTTACAAAAAATAAAAAAATATTTACAAACATTAGAAAAATATTTTTTGCCTGTAAAAAAAAAAAATACAATACCCCCCCCCAACATTACAACCCACCACCAACATACCCCTAATCTAACCCAAACCCCCCTTAAATAAACACTAAGCCCCTGAAGATCTTCCTACCTTGTCTTCACCTCACCAGGTTCACCGATCGGTCCAGAAGAGGGTCCAAAGTCTTGATCCAAGCCCAAGCGGGGGGCTGAAAAGTGACGTCCATCCTCGGGCTGAAGTCTGGATCCAAGCGGCAAATGAAGAAGTCCATCTTCGGGAAGAAATCTTCATCCTATCCGGCAGAAAAGGACATCCGGACCAGCAAACATCTTCATCCAAGCCGCATCTTCTATGTTGTTCCATCGGATGACGAGCGGCTGATCTTGAAGACCTCCGGCGTGGATCCATCCTCTTCATTCGACGTCCAACTGAAGAATGAAGGTTCCTTTAAGGGACGTCATCCAAGATGGCGTCCGTCGAATTCCGATCAGCCAATAGAATGCAAGCTCAATCTGATTGGCTGATCGGATCAGCCAATCGGATTGAACTTGATTCTGATTGGCTGATTCCATCAGCCAATCAGAATTTTCCTACCTTAATTCCGATTGGTTGATAGAATCCTATCAGCCAATCAGAATTCGACGGACGCCATCTTGGATGACGTCCCTTAAAGGAACCTTCAATCTTCAGTTGGACGTCGAACGAAGAGGATGGATCCGCGCCGGAGGTCTTCAAGATCAGCCGCTCGTCATCCGATGGAACAACATAGAAGATGCGGCTTGGATGAAGATGTTTGCCGGTCCGGATGTCCTCTTCTGCCCGGATAGGATGAAGATTTCTTCCCGAAGATGGACTTCTTCATTTGCCGCTTGGATCCAGACTTCAGCCCGAGGATGGACGTCACTCTTCAGCCCCCCACTTGGGCTTGGATCAACACTTCGGACCCTCTTCTGGACCGATTGGTGAACCCGGTGAGGTGACGACAAGGTAGGAAGATCTTCAGGGGCTTAGTGTTAGGTTTATTTAAGGGGGGTTTGGGTTAGATTAGGGGTATGTGGGTGGTGGGTTGTAATGTTGGGGGGGTATTGTATGTTTTTTTTTACAGGCAAAAGAGCTGAATTCTTTGGGGCATGCCCCGCAAAGGGCCCTTTTAAGGGTTGGTAAGGTAAAAGAGCTTTGAACTTTTGTAATTTAGAATAGGGTAGGGCATTTTTTTATTTTGGGGGTCTTTGTTATTTTATTAGGGGGCTTAGAGTAGGTGTAATTAGTTTAAAATTGTTGTAATATTTTTCGAATGTTTGTAAATATTTTTTTATTTTTTGTACTTTAGTTAGTTTATTTCATTGTATTTATTTGTAGATATTGTATTTAATTAATTTATTAATAGTGTAGTGTTAGGTTTAATTGTAGATAATTGTAGGTATTTTATTTAATTCATTTATTGATAGTGTAGTGTTAGGTTTAATTGTAACTTAGGTTAGGATTTATTTTACAGGTAATTTTGCAATTATTTTAACTATTTTAGCTATTAAATAGTTCTTAACTATTTAATAGCTATTGTACCTGGTTAAAATAATTACAAAGTTGCCTGTAAAATAAATATATATCCTAAAATAGCTATAATATAATTATAATTTATATTGTAGCTATATTAGGGTTTATTTTACAGGTAAGTATTTAGCTTTAAATAGGAATAATTTATTTAATAAGAGTTAATTTATTTTGTTAGATTTAAATTATATTTAATTTAGGGGAGTGTTAGTGTTAGGGTTAGATTTAGCTTTAGGGGTTAATCCATTTATTACAGTAGCGGCGAGATTCGGTCGGCAGATTAGGGGTTAATAATTGAAGTTAGGTGTCGGCGATGTTAGGGAGGGCAGATTAGGGGTTAATACTATTTATTATAGGGTTATTGAGGCGGGAGTGAGGCGGATTAGGGGTTAATAACTTTATTATAGTAGCGGTGCGGTCCGCTCGGCAGATTAGGGGTTAATTATTGTAGGTAGCTAGCGGTGACATTGTGGGGGGCAGGTTAGGGGTTAATAAATACAATATAGGGGTCGGCGGTGTTAGGGGCAGCAGATTAGGGGTACATAAGGATAACGTAGGTGGCAGATTAGGGGTTAAAAAAAATTAATTGAGTGGCGGCGATGTGGGGGGACCTCGGTTTAGGGGTACATAGGTAGTTTATGGGTGTTAGTGTACTTTAGAGCACAGTAGTTAAGAGCTTTATAAACCGGCGTTAGCCCAGAAAGCTCTTAACTACTGACTTTTTTCTGCGGCTGGAGTTTTGTCGTTAGATTTCTAACGCTCACTTCAGCCACGACTCTAAATACCGGCGTTAGAAAGATCCCATTAAAAAGATAGGATACGCAAATGGCGTAGGGGGATCTGCGGTATGGAAAAGTCGCGGCTGGAAAGTGAGCGTTAGACCCTTTCCTGACTGACTCCAAATACCAGAGGGCGGTAAAAACCAGCGTTAGGAGCCTCTAACGCTGGTTTTCACGGCTACCGCCCAACTCTAAATCTAGGCCCTTATTTCCATATCTATAGAATTTGGCTCTAAATCTGAGTTCCTGGATAGCTGTTTTCTGCATATTAATGATTTCCCATTCCTGTTTAGCTTTAATATACCTGTTCCAATTCACCTGATTGGGCAAAGTTATATAAGAGTTATATGTATTTTTAAAATAGTTTGAGAGCTCAAGTTCCTTTGTATAATATTTCTTTCTCAGTCTAGTAAAATATTTCTTAATTTCTCCTCTAATAACAGCTTTAGCTGTTTCCCAAAATATTTCTGATTTATGAAAGTATGACTTGTTTTGAAAAGCATAATATAGCTAGTTGCTATATAGCAACAAGCCGTTTTTTAAAGTCGAGATTATTAAATAGATAACAAGGGAAGGTATAACTACTAGAAGGCTCAGAGCGTATGTCGCCCCATGTCAGATCCAAAGATATAGGTGCATGATCTGAAATAGAAAAGTCACCAATCTGCGCTTTTAATTTAAGCCCAAGACCTTATCTGAAACTAAAAAGTAATCAATACGAGAGAAGGATTTAGATTGTTTAGATTCACATGAGAAAGCACAGTTATTACGGTTATAAAAGCGCCATACATCTTTGATCTTTATAGTACTACAAAAGGATTTAAGAATTCTACTAGCTTTGTTACATATTCTACCCCCATAGTTACTAGGGATGGGCGAATGTGTACATTTTCGAATTTCGAATGTAGAACGAATGTTATTACCGAAATTCAAATTCTAAATCCGAATGTCGATAAGAACGAATATTCTTAAAAATTTGAAAATCGAATGTTATTTACAGTTTTCGAATGTCACTTTCGAATTCGAATGTTTATAATTATATCGAATGTCCACATTCGAAATTTCCAATTTAACATTCTATTTAACAAATACTATTCAGAAGTTCAATAGTTCATGTGGTAGGGCGGGAATCTAGTAAATTGATACATAATTGAGCATTTCGAATGCTTCCATATAGAATATTGCATAATTTGAATATTACATTTAAAGAAAGCATTAGAAATACTATTACAAACATATAAATTCGAATTTTTCGAATTCGAATATAAATTCAAATTTTTTTAATTCGAATATTGCATAATTCGAATATTACATTTAAAGAAAAAGCATTAGAAATACTATTACAATCTAAATTCGAATTTTTCGAATTCGAATATTGCATAATTCGAATATTACATTTAAAGAAAAAGCATTAGAAATACTATTACAATCTAAAATCGAATTTTTCAAAAAGAATATTTTCGAATGTAACCGTTAAAATTCGAAACCGAACTTTCGAAATTCGAATGTTAGAATGTTATGTAAACATTCGAAATTAGATTCGAACATACGAGTGTGTTAAAATTTGTGCCGTTTTTTTGAATGTTGCGAAACATTCGCACATCCCTAATAGTTACTCATTGCTTGCAATCTATATTGTTAAAGACCATATTGAAATCACCAACAACAATTAAGTTAGAATTTGCATATTCAAAAAGTTTCTCTTTCAACTGTGCCCAAAAATTCTCAGCAGTTTTGTTGGGTCCATAAACATTACAAATAGTAAATAAACATTTTCCATATTTAATTTTTAATATTAAAAAACCCTCCTTGGGATCTAGCTCCTGAAATGTAATTTGGTATTCAAGTCCTCTTTTAAACAGAATTGCTACGCCCTGTTTACGTGAGGAGCAAGGCGTCACTATAACTTCACCTACTCAATTAGATTTTAGATTTCTATGTTCGGCCTTTGACAAATGAGTCTCTTTGAGGAGAGCTATATTTACTTTTCTTAAGTTGACCTAATATCTGTTTCCTTTTCATCGGGTTCGTAATCCCTCCAACATTCCAAGATACTAATTTTAATTTGGTCATTTCAAAATATTACACATTATGACCCAAGATAGAATAATAAAAAAAAGGATTTTCCCCCCGTCTCCACCCTCCACAGAATATAAAAAAAAAATGAGAGAGAGAGAGAAATAAGGTAATAAATAAATAAAAAAGCAAAGCGTGAACCTTTAGCTTAGCACTTTGTAAACACATACCTTTATGACAATTACGTATAGACATACATCTCATCATATATATATATATATTAAAAAAGATATAATCCTTATAGAAACAGGAAATTAAATTCAACTTCATTTATCATTTTTATATCTATCTGTGAATATCTTAGCGTCTTGTGGGTTTCCTAGTGTGATTATTTCATTTTCAAGAAAAACTTTAAATTTAGCCGGATAGATTAGTCTTGCAGTGAGTCCAAAATTAATCAGTGAGGTACAAAAAGGTGCCATTTCTTTACACTTTGCGGCTGTCTGCACTGAGAAGTCTTGAAACAAAAATATTTTATTATGATCAATTTCCACATTCTGCGTTTTTCTGTATGTTCTCAAAATACTGATCTTATCCTGGAAATTGAAATATTTAATCATTATAGGTCTTTTCTGTAAAGTATTTTCTCGTAAGTTTTTCAGGCTACCAATCCTATAAGCTCTCTCCACACATATTGTATGCTCCTGTATATTAATACCAAGCATTTGGGGTAAAGCTATAGCAGCAAAGTATATCAAATCCTGATATTTAGGACCCTCTGGAAGACCAATCACTTTTAAGTTATTCCGGTGTGACCTGTCTTCCAGATCTTCAAGTTTTTCATTAAGATTACGTATTTTATTTTTGTGTTCCTGAATAATTTAATCATGCTTAATTGAGGAGTCCTCAATATCCGAGATTGTAGACTCAGCCTCGGCTAATCTAGGTGTAATGTTTTTCATATTAGTGGAAATTGAGGAGATCTCATTTTTAATTTGATCAAGTTGCGGTAGTAGTATCAGTGCGACTTGTTTTGATATCTCAGCAATATCGGTTTTATTAATATTAATACTGCTAGTCTCCATTCTGACCTCAGAATTGGGTTCCAGGCTATTCCTGGGCTTTTTATCTTTGCTTTTAGCTGGCATTGCGTGTATTGTGGGTGACAGAAATCTTTCCATAAAGAGAGACAAGAGTGATTATATTGATACTTAATAATAAGTGAAAGAAGAAGAAAAAAAAGGGGGGGTGTTGAAGGAGTGCGGGAAAGTGTTAGGTTCCAAAAAAAAAAATAGGAGTGTATGTGCGAAAACCAAAGACTAGTGTGTAAATGGGAATAAAACTCCCAGTGTAAGGCAATCCAGCTAAAGCTAAGTATAGATATAGATAGATCTATATTTTATTTTGAGACTCAAGCAGCGTAAGACCTTTTAGATGGCAAATTGTTGTGAAAATAGTAACATCTACCATTATCTGAAACCAATATAATGTATAATTTTTATTTTGAGATGCAGAAAAGTTTCTACTTAACCAGCTCATAATTTTTTTTTTAAAAATACCTCAATCTCAATATTTAGCCCCTAATGTTGTATCTAATTAGACTAAGTCTGACTCGTAGGGGGAGTTTGAATTCTTTATAGTAGCACAATTATATTTAGGGAGGTAGAATACGGCCTTGTAATGCAGAAATATAACATTCAACACACTAGGCCCTTCAGCTAGTTTCTTTACTTTCCTTAAAGTGAGGCTGAGATTTAATCCCCCCTCACATACATACCCATGTTTGTTGGTTATTCATTGTAGAGTATATAGGTCAATTGTAAGTATATTACACATATACGCCTATAGGCATAGTAGCTTTCCCTTTCTACAAAATAATAAGTTTAGTCACAGAGTTAATCACAAGTACATATAGCTAGAATTATCTGTTAGCATTTCAGTTTTTCTAAAAAACAAAAAAAACAATAGTAATATAAGTATATAGATACATCTTTCATGTTAACAATGCAGTAACACAAGTCAAGCTATATTTACTGTATATATATATATATATATATATATATATATATATATATATATATATATATATATGTTAACTCCGTATGAGATATAATATTATATAAATAAAACCTCTATGTGTGTACTTAGATTATATACTGTTATACATAAGGCTTTCTTTTCCACCAGCATGCAACACTATTCAGCCGCCTCGCAGTAGGAAAAGCTAACATCTACCGTTATCTAAAACCACCAGTATAGTGTATAGTTTTGTATTGAGATACAAAGACGTTTCTACTTAGCCAGCTCCCATAGAAAAAACTCAATCTCCATATTTAGCCACTAATGTTTTATCTAGTTAAGCTAAATCTGACTTATACATACAAGGGGTTTGGCTTTTTTGTAGTAGCACTATTATATTTAGGGAGATAGAATATGGCCTTATAGTACAAAAGGATATCAGTCAGCACATTAGGCCCTTCAACTAGCTTCTTTACTTTCTCCAAGATGGCACTGGGATTTAATCCCCCCTCACATAGATACCCCTGTTTATTAATTATTCAATAAAGAGGATATGGTGCAACTGCAAGTATATAACGCTTAAACAACTATAGACAAAGTAGCTTGTCCTTTCTACAAAGTAGTAGGTTTACTTAAATAGCTAATCGAAAGCACATGTAACTAACGCTATCTATTAATGTTTCAAAAATAGTATGAATGTAAAGGCACATCTTTCATGTTAACAACAAAAGAACACAAATCATCCTATGCATATATATTGATTAACTCTGTATGAGATATTATATTAAAGAATCTCTATGTATGCCAATAGATTATCCAATGTTGTGTATAAAGCTTTCTTTTCCCCCAGCATGCAACACTATTCAGCCGCCTCACAATGTATACAACAGGTAGCTCAATGACATTTCAAAGAAAAGGTTTGTACCCACCCATTGTCGCAGCAGCAATTAGGAAGTCACTCTTAATTATAAATAATGGAGCAGCAACTACCTCATAGCTTTTAAGTTCCCATCACATAGAATGTGTTCCTCTGTGAAGGATAATGGCATCACAAAAAATCTTAAATGAAGAACGAACAAATTAAAATAAAAAAGTTCTCCCTCTATAAAATAGTCCACTCTAACATATGAAAAAGTTGAAAAGAGAAATGGAAGAAAAATAAAAAACAACCATGTCAGCTTAGCAAGGCGTGACAGGAAAGTGAGATACTTCACAAAGGCAAAAGAGTTTCTGCATTCTAGGCCTAAGTGTGTTGGCGATAAATCCCAACCATACCTCTTAAACACCACAGAACATTCATGACCAGCATCTTAACAGAGCTTTTGTTCTGAAAAGTGAGACTGGTTCGCCGTCGCCACCGGGATGGATAAAGAGAAGATGCACCGCCAATGGATGAAGATGTTTAGCTGCCGGGATGAGGATGGATCGCCGCCCTTCATCATTGGTGAGTACCAATTTGGGGATTACTGTTAGTTTTTTATTTTTTTTTGGTGGGGGGGTTAAGGTTAGGGATTATTATTTTTTTGGGGCTGAAAAAGAGCCAAATACCCTTTTTGGAGCAATAATTAGATTAGGGGTTTTTAGTTAGTTTTTAGTTAGTTTTGGGGGGTTAGGGGTAGGGGGATGTAATGTTAGGGGGTAATTGGTGGGGGGATTTAAGGTAAAAGAGCGGTTAGCTTTGGGGCAATGCCCTGCAAAAGGCCCTTTTAAGGGCTATTGGTAAATTATTTTTAGATTAGGGTTCTGTTTTTTAGGGTGTTTTGGGGGGTATTACAATAGGAATAATTGTTATTATTTTGGATCATTTTGTTTGTTATTTTTTGCAATGGTAGCTTTTTTATTTTTTGTAATTTTAGTGTTTTTTATATTTATTTTTGTAAAATGTAGTTTTTAGTGCTTAGGTTTTAATTTTGTTTCACAGGTAAGTTTCTATTTATTTTAAGGTAGTTAGTATATTGTAACTTTAATTTAGTTGTATTTTTATTTTGTTTAAGTTAGGGGCTGTTAGGTTTAGGAGTTAATAGTTTAATTTAGGGATTTCTGTTGTGGGGGGATGGAGGTTTAAGAGTTAATAGCTTTATTTAGTGTTGGCGATTTGGGGGGGACAGCAATTTAGGGGTTAGTAGCTTTATTTAGTGTTGGCGGTGTGGGGGGATAGCAGTTTAGGGGTTAATAGTTTAATTTAGGTAGTTGTGATGAGGAGGGATGGTGGTTTACGGTTTAATAGATTTATTTATTAGTTGCGATGTTGGGGTTGGCAGTTTAAAGGTTAACAGCTTTATTTATTAGTTGTGATGCGGGGGTGGTGGTTTAGGGGTTAATAATGTAGTTTATGAGTTTTAGTTTACTTTGTAACATATTTTTAATGCGTTTTGTGAAACTTTTTTGTTTATGAGGTGAGGGATTTATCATGGCTGCACTATCCAATCTCCAGCGCAGTACAGGAACATATCCATTAAAAAGCCTCTTGAATATGTTTATGTTATCTCTTTCACTGTGGCAATTAGGTACAACTATTGATTAAGTAATCTCTGCTGTAGGGTCAGTCTTTTGAACTTTACAGGAAGAACTTGCTGAGGGCAATGGAAAAACACAATTAAATTGCAGTTATAGCAAGAAAATTAAAAGAAAGAAAGTTTATAACTCAGCGTTTGGTGTTTTTTTTCTTTTTTTTCCCTATTTCACATTAAACATTTTTGACTAGATTACAAGTGGCGCACACAAATATTAGTCCTCTAACATTGCTCTGAATAGCACTTTTATTTTTGTGCTCATATTACAAGATCAAATGTTTTAGCATTTTCAGCACCAATTTGTGTTGAGCGTAAGCATAAGACACCTCAACACTTGTAATATGAGTGCTAGCTATCCATTAAAAATATAGGGCACAACAAAACATGTTGGTGCATTAAAGGAACATGAAACCCAAAAACTTTCTTTTTTTTTTATGATTCAGATAGGGCAAACAATTGTAAGCAACTTTTTAATTTACTTCTGTTATCAAATTTGCTTTATTCTCTTGGTGTCCTTTATTGAAGAAGCACCAATGCACTACCGGAAGCTAGCAGAACACATATATGTGCAGCCACCAATCAGCAACTAGCTCCCAACCTCTGAACCTACCTAGGTAGACTTTCCAACAATGAATACCTAAAGATCAAAGCAAATTACATTTTGAGAATGTTTGCATTTGTGTAATGTGTGTCTGTGTGTTTATTAACCATCCTATTTTCAGTAGCATTTCCTTTGTTCACATAAATACAGCTTAATATTTTCTTACCAATGCCTTCAGTTTGTTACTAATATATATTTAATGTTATGTTTAGGTAGTAAACTAAACAATGTCCTTATTTCTCTTACTATTGGGTATCTTTTAAGTTCATTGGAGATGCTGCCATCTTCTGGATTTCTAACTTTTTTTAGTTGTTTTTAGTTTAGTCTATTTAACATTTTCTATTTAAAATAAACACTTTGTTCATCCATCAAGATTTGGGGACCTATTTATTAATGTGCGAGCGGACATAATATATCCGATATTGCAGATCATGTCCGCCGCACATCGATAAATGCCGGCAGCATTCGCTTTTGGCATTTATCATTGCATCAGCAGTTTGCAGCCAATCGGCCGCCAGTAGCGGGTGTCAATCAACCTGATCGTATTGGATCGGGTTGATTTTCGGCAATGCCTGTCTGCCGCCTCAGAGCAGGCGAACAGGTTATGGAGCAGCGGTCTTTAGAAACACGGCGCTTCAAGCTCCATATGGAACTTGATAAATATGCCTCATGGAGTCATTTAGACAATTTTTGCTGTATTCAATTTTAATGTTACCTCATCAAGAATGATTTCTCTGTTTTGAAGGCATAGAAAAAAAAATATATAAACTGAATTATGACAAAGTACAGTTTCATTCTACATATAATGGTTTTCTTCTGGAATAAATATTGTTTTTTTTTGGTGAGAAAATGCTTCTACTAAACTAGGGAAATATTAACATTTTCCTTCTCATTATTTTTATTATTAAACATATTTTAAAACACCTGGTAAATACATTGTAATATATTTATATATATAAAAATATATATACACAGTGCTCAGCATTAATGAGTACACCCCTTTTGAAAAGTAAGATTTTAACCAATATCTCATTAAACACAAGAACAATTTTTCAGAATTTTGACAAAACTGAGTTTTATAGAACATTTGTTTAGCTCATTACTTGAAAGTAAGGTTAATATTATAACTTAGATTACAAAATCTTCAGGTTTACTCAAAGTAGGTGATGCACAAATAAATACACACTACAACAAAAACTACTACATCTAGTATTTTGTATGACCTCCATGATTTGTAAGGACAGCACCAAGTCTTCTAGGCATGGAATGAACAAGTTGCCGACATATTGCCACATCTATCTTTTTCCATTCTTCAAGGACGACATCTTTTAGAACCTGGATGCTGGATGAAGAGTGATGCACAACTTGTCTTTTCAAAATTCCCCATAAGTGTTTGATTGGTTTCAGGAGACATACTTGGCCACTGCATCACTTTCACCCTGTTCTTCTTCAGAAATGCAACAGTGGTCTTAGATGTGTGTTTTGATCATTGTCATGTTGGAAAACTGCACGACGACCAAGGGCACTGAGTGATGGTAGCATCTTCTCTTTCAATATAGAGCAGTACATCTGTAAATTCATGATAACATCAATGAAATGCAGCTCCCCAACACCAGCAGCACTCATGCAGCCCCACAGAAGAACACTGCCACCACCATGTTTCACTGTAGGCACCATGCATTTTTCATTGTACTCCTCACCTTTTATGACGCCATACAGTTTTGAAGCCATCAGTTCCAAAAACATTTATCTTGGTCTCATCACTTCAGAGTACAGAGCCCCAGTAGTCTTCTTTTTCAGCATGTGTTCTGGTAAATTCCAGGCAGGCTTTTTTGTGCATCAGCTTTAGGAGAGGCTTCCTTCATGGATGTCACCCATGCATGCCATTCCTCTGCAGTGTATGCCGTATTGTGTCATGGGAAACAATCACCCCGGTTTGGCTTTCTACTTCTTAACTGCAGTGAACTTGCATGGTGATTTTCCTCAACCCTTCTCATCAGAAGACGCACCTGTCAAGGTGTTAACTTCCTTGGACGGCCTGGACAGCTTTATGAGATGGGTGCAGTTCCCTCTTTGTTACATTTTTATATCACTTTTGCTACAGTATTCTGACTGATAAGTAAAGCTTTGCTGATCTTCTTGTAGCCTTCATCTTTCTTGTGTAAAGAAATTATTTTCTTTCTCAGGCCTTGTGACATTTCTCTTCCATGTGGTGCCATTGCTGACAGCATGCCATGAGAAGGGGTTTTCTTTGATAAGTAATGCCCTTTTATAATCAACTGTCTGCTGGACACCTGTTTAATGAATAATTAGACTCACCTGTAGTTGAATTCTTGTTAATTAGGAATTTGTTGTCAGACATTTAGCTTTGCTCCTATGAATTTCCTTTTCAGTGTATTCATTTTTGCAACATGGTCTTGAATGCATTTGTTAGGAAAAATACTTTGTTGTGGGTGCAAATGAACAATTCTTGGTTACAATCAATGGCTTGCATTTCTGGGAGTATTTTGTAGTATAGTGTCCCATTCAGAAACAACATATTCTATGGAATAGAATATGTTGTTTCTGAAAGGTAAGTAATGGTTTTCGGACAAATCTGTTGGGGTGTACTCATTTATGCTGAGCACTGTATATATGTGTGTATAAAATTGTTTTATTATCCCTAATAGTATTATATCTATTCATAGAATATATGGTGAAACATCACTGATGGTAAGTACATTTTCAGTGCTGTATTGTTGTATTAATATTCAAATTTCAATTTACAGACAGTTTGCCTACTTGCACCACTAATCTAATTTATTTTATTAATACTGGACAACCTTCCATATAATATTAAGAGCTTTTGGTAAAAAGTCACTGTTTGTATTTTTAGTTGTGAACATCTAAAAAACTCAGAAACAACTATTAGAGATTTGTGTTAACCCAAAAACCTGAACTTCTAATATTGCAACCTCATTATTGTATACCACTATAGACTTCAAAGGAGAGCGAACCAGATAACATTTTTTCAAGTGCAATAAACCATCATGAAATATTAATATTTCACATTCCAATGCTCTTCACACAGAAAAATATGTTTCTTTATTCTTAAATTCATATTTCTTGATATATATATATGATTATATAGGTATAGATATATACAGACATTTATAGTAATATATGTTTTAAAATAATTTGAACATATTCCCCTGTGTGAAGAACATTGGAATGTGAAATATTTACAGTACATACATAGCTTAACACTTTATTAAATATGAATATTGCATAAATATGATTTTACTTATTTTTAGCTACTTGACTGCAAAGGGCTCCAATATACTTATACTGGTGGACCTTGATTTACGCCGGTTCAATTTGCACCGTTTCAGAATAACAACCTTTTTTTTCAGTCATGTGACTGCTATTGAAAAGCATTGAAAAGCAGTGCACTAATTTAAATAGCCAGTAGGTGGAGATGTCCTCTTGTGTTGCAGCAAAGTTATGCATGCTTAGCAGACTTAAATTATTCTGTGTACACAGAACAGACCTTAGCTATCGAGCAACAAGATCTAGCAGCCACTTCCCTATTATCTTCCTGCCCAGCTGCTTGAGGTGAGGGTGCTTATTAATCACTCCAGATTGAAAAGCATAGAATAGGTGCAAAAAACATTTTTGTTCATTAAACTTAGTTTGATGATACAGTGTTGTGTTATGATTTAATTAGGTTTATAATGCTGTTAAGTATTTAAAGTCTTCATTTCAAAGCTTTAAAAATAATGTATTAGGTGTGGAACCTAACTCCTTCACTTTCCATTGACTTACATTATAAACTGGGTTTGAATTTATAACGGTTTCGATTTACAACCATTCCTTCTGGAACCTAACTGAGGGCTACCTGTATATATATATATAACAGTCATAATGTGAATCCGCCCTCCTGGGGTCAACTACCTGGTTGTTCTGTGTAAATATGATAGCTCCAACAGAAACAGAGACAAACCAGGATTTTTCAAATGCAAAAGTCAAATTTATTGACATTTCGGGGAATAAAATTCCCCTTCCTCAGAACATCCAGTGTACACACAAAACCGTGCTTAAATACAGTGAGCTAACACAGTTACCTCCTTCTTCCTGTTCAAAAAAGCGGCAAACATATATAATTTCCGGTATAGTCTAAAGTGAACTCAGAAGTTAACAACCTTAACTTCAAGTATTAGTATACATCAAACCATTCAGTCAAAAATGTACATAAATATATACATAGTAGACATTCTTATTCCCTTATACAGGTTAACATCATATTTATAGATACCTCAGTGTTGAATACAACATAGTATAGTGCCGAAACATGTCGTGTTTATGTGTCATCAATCCCACGTTTCCAGAAAACCGGAAGTTGCATCACTTCCGGTTCCGGTCTTACCGTAAATACGTCATATGTGATGTCACTTCCGTCGTGTTTGTATTGCAACAGTGCACGTGTTTACTAATGTGAAGAATCACTCAAGTATCCAGTCTATACCCAGTTGGTGTATATCCAGAACAACAGGTAGCTAGACATTACAGAGCAAACTCAGGAAAAACATGGCGTGATAAGTGTATATCGAAATTTACAAAAACAACACATAAAGAGAATCAATTCAATTAAAATAGAGGATGGAGTACAGCATAAGACGTACAAACTTGTGCATACCGATATACTCGGGGCAAAAAGATCTAATGGACATATCTCATACAGCAATACGATGTTGGCAGTACAAAATTACTTAGTATAGCGAGGAATATAGATTACATCTCAATCAGGGACATAAAGATAAAATACTAAATTTGTGCAAATGGAAATTTTTGGCAAGTGATGAACCGAATATTGCAATATTCTATCGCTTGAAGCTGTAACAGAAGAGGGAAGACAGCGCACCTCTGACTCAAGGTAAACAGTTTTATTGTTACAAATAGCACACACTAGTAATGTAACTTACTAGAGCAATATTTAAAACAAGCCTTCAGTATAAATGAAGTTAAAATTCAGCGTGGTAAAGTCCGCAGTGATCGGAAGCAGCAGATTGAAAATGCCCGGCTGTTCATCTCAACGAGTGGTGAAACAGCATACGTCACTGGGCGTCCTTCCAACTCCAGCTACGGATCCACAGAATGACCAAAAGAGCTCAACACATTTCGCCGGTGACAACCCGGCTTTCTCAAGAGTACTAGGTCATCGTGACTCATGCCTTTAAATACTAGGAGTCTCTAGCTATAATTGGTAAGTAAAAATTCAATTAAAGAGACAATCGCACCTGAATATATAAGTGTGTATACAACATTTCATTACAGACAAAAAAGATTTTTTTGCGCACATAAACAATTAATATTAACAATTCATATTGGCAAATGTTAGCAGCAAATTGATATCATATAAACTAATAGTTAAAGTAAACCATACAGTAAGCAGTACCTAAAGAATATATGAACCAAAACACGATTGGCAATATGTGATATATATTTCAAAATTAAGAGTATACTAAAAAAAATGTTAAAAGAGGCACAGTCCACTTCATATATAATACAAACAAATTTAAAAAAGATATATAAAATGTTAAAAATATTAAAAATATTATGTATTCATAAAAAACCTATTTGTTAAACACATAATTAAACTTATTATTTGGAAACCAGCATATAGGTGGGCAACGCTGGATGTTTCAGCACTATATACATCGGTACCCCATGGCGGTGGCATTGAAGCAGTTAAATATATTTTTTAAGGAAACATGAACAGTTTCATATTAAAATCTATTAAATTTGTTCTGGAAAATAATTATTTTCTCTTTCAGAACAAATTTTACTTGCAAAAGAAAGGCACCGCAATGGGGATGAAATTTGCCCCAAATTTTGCAAACCTGTATGTTGGTTGCCAAGAGGAAATAATGCATATAAGGATGATTATTTGGTATTTTGGAAGAGATATATGGACGATATCCTGATTATTTGGGATGGGGATCTTTCAAGTTGGTCTATATTTACAGAAAAATTAAATCTGAATAATATGAATTTAAAATTCACAGGAAGTACAGATACAGATGAGATCAATTTCTTGGATGTAACCCTGTTCAGTATAAACAATTAAATAGGTACGAAAGGTTACAGAAAATAAACAGATACTAATGGTTTTCTGGATGCCCGAAGTGGTCACCATCCTAAATGGATTGAGAATGTGCCCTTCGAACAATTCCAGAGAATCAGGAGAAACTGTATTCGTTTGGAAGATTTTGAGAGAGAAGCTAAAAGGTTGAAGGGACGGTTTCAAGCAAAACACTTCAAATCAGACACCTTAGAGAAAGCATATAATAAAGCCAAAGGGCAAAATAGAAACAATTTGGTTACAACAAATATTGGAAATAAAAACATACCAAGTTCTGGGTCTGAAGGTAAGGGAAAGGTTAATAAGAATAAAAAGAGATGTCTAAGTTTTGTTACCACCTTTAACACTGGTTATACTCAAATCAAAAACATTTTCAAAAAACATTGGGATTTACTTAGGAAGGATCCTTTGTTGAAAGATAACATTGGAAACTATCCAGAAGTGATCTTCAAGAAAAATAAATGTATAAAAAGCATCTTAGCTCCTAGTATAATTAGAGAACCGAGTTGAGAGAAAAATAATGTAGGTTTACCATCTTTAACAGTTTTTTTTTAAATGTTTAAGGAAAACACACACCATTCAAAAGAATTTAATAAAATCATTGGAGTGGATGATAAGGGCAGAACTTGTAATATTAAGGGAAAGCTTAATTGCAAGTCAGAATATGTTGTATATATGCTTGAGTGCAAGTATAAAAATCCATTAAAGTATGTGGGTAGAACAAAACGCATCTTGAAAGTGAGATGTCTAGAGCAAATCAAAAACATAGAGGCAGGCACCCTGAAAACTCCATTGGAAGTGGAAGATTAGGGGTTAATAAATCTAATGTAGGTGTCGGCGATGTTGGGGGCAGCAGATTAGGGGTTCATAAGTATAATGTAGGTGGCTGTGGTGCCCGGAATGGCAGATTAGGGGTTAATAATATAATGTAGGTGTCAGTGATAGCGGGGGCGGCAGATTAGGGGTTAATAAGTGTAAGGTTAAGGATATTTAGACTCAGGGTTCATGTTAGGGTGTTAGCTGCAGACATAATTTTCTTTCCCATAGGAAACAATGGGGCTGCGTTAGGAGCTGAACGCTGCTTTTTTGCAGGTGTTAGGTTTTTTTTTCAGCCAGCTCAGCCCCATTGTTTCCTATGGGGAAATAATGCACGAGCACATTTTGCCAGCTTACCGCTGACTTAAGCAGCGCTGGTATTGAGGTGAGATGTGGACCTAAAGTTTGCTCAACGCTCACTTTTCTGAGGCTAACGTTGGCTTGCAGAAAACTCATAATACCAGCGTTGGCTTAAGTGAGTGGTAAGAAAAAAAAGGCTTGTTAGCACCGCACAGCCTTACTGACAAAAGCTCGTAATCTAGCCGATAATGTGCATATATATAAGAAAGGGTTTTTTTCTGCCCTGTTTATATTAGTGAACTTGAAGGGTTAATGATTAGATCATCTGGGTTTTAAAATATATAGATACAATTTTTAAATCTGGTATTTGATAGATCTAGTGAAGGGATGAGTGGCATTGACTATTTATAATGGATATAGAAGGTTTTTAAAAATAAAAACAGACCTTGCCCTTAAACAATATAGTCAATACATAGGAAATTAAGGTTTTTGCCCTGAACAAACATGGCGACCGGCAATATGACTAACTAGAAGTCAGGGACACTAATAGAGTATAAATAGGAGGCTTAGGGGGGGCGTTCCCTACTTCTGATGAAGCGACCTATCGCTTTGTGAAACGCATCAGGCCACGCCCCCTCACTACCCTAATTTTAGACACTGGTGCTATGGCACAATTTTAAACAACTCCAGCTGTTTGGAGATATTTTTTTATCAGAACTGTTTGTTTTTGGATGCTTGTGAAGCAACTTTTTAACATTATTTGATGTGTATATTTATTCATATGAGAGACAATAAAGATTGTTTATATGAATTGGTATATTAACGTTTTTTATAAGCCCACATCCCCTTTATACAATACATAAGGAGGTCACATAAAGATTGTTTGCAAACAGGATTTTGCCCTCCCTTCTGAAATGGTTAATCTTCTGTTGGGGAGGTGAGGACTACACTTGCAAGAAAAGAACGTTTGGGTGCTTAAGGAAACGGAGCTGAGATTTACAGTGGCTATATGCCACACAGTACTTTATCCATACCTCATAAGAGCTGAGGTTGTTACACGTGAGTGTTCATTTGGCTATACTTTTTTTTAACTACTTTCAAGTTATCTGATATACTACACTGGGAAGGATTTTTTTCTGCTGTGCGCCCTTCCCTCTTTTGTTTTATATATATATATATATATATATATATATATATATATATATATATATATATATATATATATATATATATATATATATATATAAATATACATATGTTTTTATGTGTTTATATGTGTATATATATATATATATAAATATACATATTTAGACATGTTTATCTATGTATCTCTATGTTATAGCCATCTGTAGCCTTTTTCCAACACCTGAGATCTCATATATTTGAGCCCTTCAATTAAAAAAAATGTATTAGACTGTGTTATTATGAGTGTAAATGTACTTTTAAATCTATTTTTGATGTGTTTTGTGTAACTTTTTTGTTTTGCTTAACAGCGCTATTCTGACATGTGTTAAATTCAATTGTGCTCAAGCAAACACGTTTACTTCAAACTTGTAATACATGTGCTACTTACAAAGCGCACAAAGAGAAAAAACCCTTATCGCTCGTGCACAACAGTTAGCTTGCCACTCGTAATCTAGTCCATAATATTTAAACAACTGGATGAACTTTTATTATTTGGATCAGAACAAGGCTTTATCTCTGTACAGTACAGAGAGATTTATAAAAAATTTCACAGATTCACAACACATTGGAGAAGCACCCTGGATGACCTATTGTGTCAGCTAGAAATTAGAGGCTCAATATGTAAAATTTGTATTACAACCTTACAAAAGTGTTTTTATTGGATACTAGAAGCCTTATTCAACTTTGACTAGATTTGGAGATACAGGAGGGTAACCTTGTGGTCGCACTAGATGTTAATAATTTGCTAACTATGATTCCTTGTGACATAGTGATCTCTGCTGTTAAGGAGTTTATTACAATTTCAGACAAATATGTGGTTTCCCCTATGCAGCTCTTCCTGAAACTTGTGGAATTGTGTTTAAAGAAAAACTATTTCAAATTTAAGAACTCAGTTTGTTTACTGGTCTGTGATGTCTGGTGATTGCATAGCCACTGGGGTTTCTATAGGGTTAGATTAAGTAGTTGGGGTTTATAAGATGATATGTTCCATTTACCTTTATAGTCTCTTATGCTGAGAAAGTGACAATTTATGCTATAAAATATCATCATATCCTCCCTGGCATATATGTACTGTATATACACTGGGACTTATCTGCAAATTCGAGAGTTGAAATTATGCAGTAATATATATACAGTATATACTGTATATATATATATATATATAAAATAAGGTCGGAGCGCCTAACAAAGGAAGGCTAAGGTAAGATGTGATAAACTGGCAAAAGTGTAAATATGTAGATTCTCTAGTGTAAACATGTCAGACTGTCTGTATCCCTTGTCCTGCCATGTCTGCTAATGGACGTTTAACTTATATTAATAAAGCTTTTTGAATTTTAATCTATGGGCTTTATGTACAGTGCCTGCCTCCATTTTTGTGCATGATCCTTGCGGCCTCATCCACCACTACCTGCTACGGCACTCCGGGTGGTTTAAGCAAATTTTTATTTACACGCTCCCTGAGGGGTTTATAGTTCCGGCTACAGTGGATGCATGCTTAAGTGCTGCGGTCTTCCTCACCTTCCATTTGATCGGAGCCTATTCTCTACGTTATTTATTTTGGTATGCTAGGTACCATTGGATCGGAGCCTATTCTTTTTGTTTTTTATTTTGGTATGCTAGGTACCATTTGATCGGAGCTACAGGTACCAACCTCACCGTCCTTGGCACTTGATCACTCTACAATATAATATATATAATAATACACAGTATGAGAATCTTTTGGAGATTTGCATTGTTTTTTGTTTTTGCCAAGAACTAGAAGAGATATGGGACTGTTTGGTGCTCTTACACAAGGTAGTAAATGTGTTTAATTCCCCAAATAGTCAATAAATAGATGTTTATTTTGGTCACAAATCATGACAGTGCTTTTGTTTTGGTTCATATATATGTGTGTCTGTGGATTTGTATGTGTGTATGTATATATGCGAATGTATGTATGTTTATGCACTCATATACATTCTGTAAATACATATAAATGTTTACTACAATAAAAAGTAGAAAATGCCACCAACATGTTTCTCAACTATACTACTATACAACTGTAAATACCTACCTTCTAATTACACTTACCTTTTATATTGGGGAACCCTTGCATTCCTATTGGCTAAACAAATTAAAATTAGCCAAAATGAATGCAAGGGTACCCCTATATAAAAGGGGTACGTTGCATTCAATCTTCAGTGTGCCGTTGGAGACCGCATGAAGAGGAGCTCCCTGTCAATGCTCTGAAGAGGACCACTGATGTCGCCGCCGTCATCAATGAAGACTTCACAGCCGCCACCAGGATGAAGATAATAGATGGACCACAGCCTGGATGAAGATTGAAGAAGATGGTAACGCAATGGATGAAGATGGAGCGCCACCGGAATGAAGATAGAGCGTCGCCCTTCATCATTGGTGAGTACCAATTTTGGGGTTAGTGTCAGGTTTTCTTTGGGTGTTTTTTTTTTTTTAAGATTAGGGCTTTTTTATTTTTAATGGGTAGAAAAAGATCTGAATGCCAATCCAAATGCTCTTTTAGGGGCAATGGGTAGATTAGGGTTTATCTTTTTTTTGGGTGGGGTGGGGGGTTGTAATGTTAGGGGGAAATTGTTTTATTGTTATGCTGTTAGCTTTAGGGCAATACCCTACAATAGGCCCTTTTTTAAGGGCTATTGGTAGTTTATTTGTAGAATAGGGTTTATTTTTATTGTGGGTTTGTTTTTTTTTCAGGAGTATTAGAATAGGAATATTTTTTTTATTTTGGATAATTTCGTTATTTTTTTTGTCTGTAATAGTAGATTTTTTATTTTCGGTAATGGTAGTGTTTTTTATTTTTGTAATGTAGGTTTATTTTTGTAACGTAGGATTTTTATTTTTTGTAGTTTTTTTTCAATGAAGGTTGTTTTGTTTTTTTAGTTTAAGTTTAGGTTTTAATTTTCTTTTACAGGTAAATTTTTATTTTTTTTAAGGTAGTTAGTATATTTTTTATTTAATGTATGTGTATTTTATTTGGGGTTAAGTTAGGGGATGTTAGGTGGTTTAGTTATAAGTTTAATACTTTGCGTTGTGGGGGGTTGGCAGTTTAGGGGTTAATAGAGTTATTTAGTATTTTCAAGGTGGGGTGGTGGTTTAGGGGTTAATCAATTTTATTTAGTGTTTGCCTTGTGGGGGGATGGAGGATTAGGCGTTATAAGACTAGGGGCTTATGGTAGGGTGTTAGGTTTTTTATCTACTTTTATTTCTTCCTAGACTTCAATAAGGAATGCGAAAATGATTTTCTAATTTTTTTCTCCATTGATCTCTATGGGGGAATACATGTGCGCACGTCAAGTCGGAACTTGGTATGTGGCATAACGCGCGCGTTAAGTATGTTTTTTACAAACTTGTAATGGCTAGGCAATGCAAAATGCATAAAAGCCATATAGCACACTGGTTGTAGCCTTGCTGATAGAGGATAAAGCATATGTGGAAAGAGAGTGTAAAGCTCTAGGGAGAATGTATTGCCAAGTGACTATTTGTCAAATCAAGCAAGTGACGTCTACCACTTACTTGCTACTGTGGGTTTCTTGGATAATATTTGAAACTGTGCCATGATTTATTTAACATAAAATAAAGCCAAAATGGAGAATCCATGTGTGAAAATCAAATTGCACACCTTATGAATTAATAGCTTGTAGAACCACCTTATGCAGCAATAACTTGAAGTAATTGTTTATGTAATGCTCGTGGGATATTTCCCTATTAGACCAAACTTGGCCACTAGTCTTCTTATGCCGGCATCAAGTGTAAGGTTAAGGAAATATCCTAGAACAAGAGAACAGGTAAGTAAATGAGGTAAGCGGTACTCACAGCAGAGAGGGCAAACCTTCACGGCACCAGAGGGGTTAACAGGAGAGTAAATCCAGTGTTGGGAAAAATAAGCGCTCCAAGCCCAAAAATACATAAAAGATTCAATTTTTATTCCAAATCTTTTAAAAACATAGAAAATTGCATAAAAAGTGGTAAGCACAGTTGTGCAAAAACAAGATAGAGAACAGGTGCAAAAAACAGCAAACGTTTCGTGCTCCACGCACTTGGTCACTACAGCACGAAACGTTTGCTGTTTTTTGCAACACTGGATTAACTGTCATTTTTTGTGCGTGTGCAGACGCACTGGGAACATTTGTTTGCCGCCCAAGGATAATATCTACATTATACTTTATCCATACCCTCACTCCATCAGTGCCTATTATAACTTCAGATCTACTATTAAATACCCCAGGGGCGCTCCGTTGAGCAGGTTTGTTTGCATCCTTAACAGGAGAGTAGTCAGGTAAGTAGAGTTTAGCAGCAACAAGGCGATCCTTCACGGCACCAGAGGGGTTAATTAGAGAGTAGTCAGGCAAGCCAGAGAACTAGCAGTTCAGGGGTTAAACAGAAGAATGGTCAGAGACAAGCAGGGTAAAGCAACAGTAAGGCAATCAGCAGTTCAAGGGTTAATCAGAGAGTGGTCACAGACAGGCAGAGTTCAGCATTAATAAGAAAATCAGCAGTTCAGGGGTTAATCAGTAGAGTGGTCACAGACAGGCAGAGTTCAGCATCAATAAGGCAATCAGCAGTTCAGGGGTTAATCAGTAGAGTGGACACAGACAGGCAAAGTTCAACATCAATAAGGCAATCAGCAGTTCAGGGGTTAAGCAGTAGAGTGGTCACAGACAGGCAAATTTCAGCATCAATAAAGCAATCAGCAGTTCAAGAACAATAACACTAGCACCCAGGGAGCACAAGATCACCTATACTTGGGCACAAAGGAAAGAAATCCTCAAACTTACATAGACTCAGATCCGCGCCAAAAGGGGGCCTCCAGGTGATCCGGCCGGCATCAGAATGGAAGTGGCGTGCAGTGATGACGTAATCGCCGCACACCCACAGGAACTGCTGCGTCTATGGCAACAGCCATGGCAACAGGAGCAGCGACATAGGAGCCGGCAGGAGCAGCGTGACAGTTTAATATATGGTTGTGGCGGAATTTAGGCCCACTATTCTTTACAACGTTGCTTCAGATCATTGAGGTTTGCAGGGATTCGTTTATGCACAGCTCTCATAAGGTCCCGTCACAGCATTTCAATCAGGTTGAGGTCTGGATTTATACTGGGCCATTGCAACACCTTGATTCTTTACTTTTTTCAGCCATTATGTTGTAGATTTGCTGGTCTGCTTGGAAAGATTGTCCTGTTGCATGACCCAATTTCAGCCAAGCTTTAGCTGTTGGACAGATGGTCTCACATTTGACTCTAGAATGCTTAACAGTTGGTAAGCGGTGTTTGTGCTGATATGCTGTGTTTGGTTTTCGCCAAACGTGGTGCTGTGCATTATTGCCAAACATCTCCACTTTGGTCTCGTCTGTCCAAAAGACATTGTTTCAGAAGTCTTGTGGTTTGTTCAGATGCAACTTTGCAAACCTACCATGTTCTTTTTAGAAAGAAGAGGCTTTCTCCTAGCAACCCTTACATACAAACCATACTTGTTCAGTATTTGTACTGTCATGAACTTTAACATTTAACATTCTAACTGTTTCTTTTTGCAATTTCTCTGAGCATTGCATGATCTGACCTTGGGATGAATTTGCTGGGACGTCCACTCCTTGGAAAATTGGCAACTGTCTTGAATGTTTTCCACTTGTGAAAATTCTTTCTCACTGTAGAATAAGATGGACTTTACATTGTTTGGAAATGGCCTTATAAACCATTCCTAGATTGATGGGCAGCAACAATTGCTTCTCTAAGATTATTGCTGGTGTCTTTCCTCCTTGGCATTTGCAGCCCAGCAAACTGCTAAAACTTTGGCTTTTATAGAGGTGGTCACACTTGCTGATGATTAATAATTCAAGGGAATTTGATTAACAGCACCTGGCTGTTACTTAGCCTCTTAATTCCTATGGAAGCCTTCTCCATTTGGGCTTTATTTTACGTTAAATAAATCATGACACAGTGTAATATGTCATGTGTTGTTGTTCATCTGAGGTTGTATTTACCTAATTTTAAAACCTGCTAAGGACCAGATGATTGTTATTATGTCCTGATACATAAAACCATAGAATTGAAAGAGGGTGTACATTCTTTTTTGACTATATATGTATGTATATATATATATATATATATATATATATATATATATATATACACACACAACACACAGAGAAAACCCAGCACTCACTTACAAGCTCTCAGCTAAGATTTAAAAGCAAAACTGGAAAGGTTAGTCACCGCATCTGGCCAAATGGGACAAGCTCAGGTACCACGTCAAGGTCCTTTCCAAATACCCGAGACCCTATAACAGCCACACAATGCAAGCTTACAAATCCAAACAAACTGAAAACAAAAAAAGGGTGCACAGGAATATGTAATCACCCTAGACATATACAAAACAAGGAAGGGAACTGCACTCTCATACCGGACCGGGTACACATCCTATGACCCTGCAACATGCTCAGCCCTGGGTGCCACTGGCACTCACAGGAAGCTGTGCTGTCCCCAGAGCCACAAGCAGTTAACCCCAGACAGGTCTGGGTGCAAGAACCATAGGGAAAATTACAAAACAAATTAATACAACACACAGAGAAAACCCAGCACTCACTTACAAGCTCTCAGCTAAGATTTAAAAGCAAAACTGGAAAGGTTAGTCACCGCATCTGGCCAAATGGGACAAGCTCAGGTACCACATCAAGGTCCTTTCCAAATACCCGAGACCCTATAACAGCCACACAATGCAAGCTTTCAAATCCAAACAAACTGAAAACAAAAAAAGGGTGCACAGGAATATGTAATCACCCTAGACATATACAAAACAAGGAAGGGAACTGCACTCTCATACCGGACCGGGTACACATCCTATGACCCTGCAACATGTTCAGCCCTGGGTGCCACTGGCACTCACAGGAAGCTGTGCTGTCCCCAGAGCCACAAGCAGTTAACCCCAGACAGCTCTGGGTGCAAGAACCATAGGGAAAATTACAAAACAAATTAATACAACACACAGAGAAAACCCAGCACTCACTTACAAGCTCTCAGCTAAGATTTAAAAGCAAAACTGGAAAGGTTAGTCACCGCATCTGGCCAAATGGGACAAGCTCAGGTACCACGTCAAGGTCCTTTCCAAATACCCGAGACCCTATAACAGCCACACAATGCAAGCTTTCAAATCCAAACAAACTGAAAACAAAAAAAGGGTGCACAGGAATATGTAATCACCCTAGACATATACAAAACAAGGAAGGGAACTGCACTCTCATACCGGACCGGGTACACATCCTATGACCCTGCAACATGCTCAGCCCTGGGTGCCACTGGCACTCACAGGAAGCTGTGCTGTCCCCAGAGCCACAAGCAGTTAACCCCAGACAGGTCTGGGTGCAAGAACCATAGGGAAAATTACAAAACAAATTAATACAACACACAGAGAAAACCCAGCACTCACTTACAAGCTCTCAGCTAAGATTTAAAAGCAAAACTGGAAAGGTTAGTCACCGCATCTGGCCAAATGGGACAAGCTCAGGTACCACGTCAAGGTCCTTTCCAAATACCCGAGACCCTATAACAGCCACACAATGCAAGCTTTCAAATCCAAACAAACTGAAAACAAAAAAAGGGTGCACAGGAATATGTAATCACCCTAGACATATACAAAACAAGGAAGGGAACTGCACTCTCATACCGGACTGGGTACACATCCTATGACCCTGCAAAATGCTCAGCCCTGGGTGCCACTGGCACTCACAGGAAGCTGTGCTGTCCCCAGAGCCACAAGCAGTTAACCCCAGACAGCTCTGGGTGCAAGAACCATAGGGAAAATTACAAAACAAATTAATACAACACACAGAGAAAACCCAGCACTCACTTACAAGCTCTCAGCTAAGATTTAAAAGCAAAACTGGAAAGGTTAGTCACCGCATCTGGCCAAATGGGACACAGGTGCACAGGAATATGTAATCATCCTAGACATATACAAAACAAGGAAGGGAACTGCACTCTCATACCGGACCGGGTACACATCCTATGACCCTGCAACATGCTCAGCCCTGGGTGCCACTGGCACTCACAGGAAGCACTGTGCACCCTTTTTTTGTTTTCAGTTTGTTTGGATTTGAAAGCTTGCATTGTGTGGCTGTTATAGGGTCTCGGGTATTTGGAAAGGACCTTGACGTGGTACCTGAGCTTGTCCCATTTGGCCAGATGCGATGACTAACCTTTCCAGTTTTGCTTTTAAATCTTAGCTGAGAGCTTGTAAGTGAGTGCTGGGTTTTCTCTGTGTGTTGTATTAATTTGTTTTGTAATTTTCCCTATGGTTCTTGCACCCAGACCTGTCTGGGGTTAACTGCTTGTGGCTCTGGGGACAGCACAGCTTCCTGTGAGTGCCAGTGGCACCCAGGGCTGAGCATGTTGCAGGGTCATAGGATGTGTACCCGGTCCGGTATGAGAGTGCAGTTCCCTTCCTTGTTTTGTATATGTCTAGGGTGATTACATATTCCTGTGCACCCTTTTTTTGTTTTCAGTTTGTTTGGATTTGAAAGCTTGCATTGTGTGGCTGTTATAGGGTCTCGGGTATTTGGAAAGGACCTTGACGTGGTACCTGAGCTTGTCCCATTTGGCCAGATGCGGTGACTAACCTTTCCAGTTTTGCTTTTAAATCTTAGCTGAGAGCTTGTAAGTGAGTGCTGGGTTTTCTCTGTGTGTTGTATTAATTTGTTTTTTAATTTTCCCTATGGTTCTTGCACCCAGACCTGTCTGGGGTTAACTGCTTGTGGCTCTGGGGACAGCACAGCTTCCTGTGAGTGCCAGTGGCACCCAGGGCTGAGCATGTTGCAGGGTCATGGGATGTGTACCCGGTCCGGTATGAGAGTGCAGTTCCCTTCCTTGTTTTGTATATATATATATCTCTATCTATCTATCTATCTATCTATCTATCTATCTATCTATCTATCTATATATATATATATATATATATATATATATATATATATATATATATATATATATATATTATATATATTTATAAAACACGGAAGGGAACTGCACTCCAAGACCGAACCAGGTACACATCCAGTGACTCAGCAACATCCCAGCCCTGGGTGCTAAATAGCACTCAAAAAAAGCTGTGATGTCACCAGAGCCACAGGCAGTTAACCTCAGTCTGGAATGGGTGCAAGAAACAAGGGGGATTACAAACAAAAAGTAATACAACACATAGAGACACCCAGCACTCACCAGCTAGCTCACAGCTAAGATAAAATCACAACTGGAAAGGTTAGTTACCGCATCTGACCAAATGGGAAAAGCTCAGGCACCACGTCAAGGTCCTTTCCACTGCCTGAGTCCCCAACACAGCCACAACAAAACACGGAAGGGAACCGCACTCCAAGACCAGAATGGATGTGTTATATATATAACATATATATATATTGAATTTATTCGAATCTCTGAATTTAGTGAATTTGGCCGAATTTCGATTCGCAATGAAACGCACATGTCTAATTTATATGTGTGTATATATATATATATATATATATATATATATATATATATATATATATATATATATATATATATATATATATATATATACATATATACAAATAGAAGCCCTTTGCATTCAAGTAGATGAAAACATGTAAAATAACTGTGTGTTTACTTATATTTCATATTCCAATGTTCTTCACATAGGGGAATAAATTGAATATATATATATATAAATATGTATTTAAGAGTAAATAGAATATTCTGCTATGTCAAGAACATCGGAAAGTAAAATATTATTTTTTTATGTTTGGTTAGCGCACTTAAGAAAATGCGATCGGGTTTGCGTACAAGTAAGGGTGTAAGTTTTTTTTCTACTTTTCCCACTCCATTGAAGTCTATGGGGGAATACCATAACATGGACCCGATATTCAAAGTTTTTACTTTCAACTTGTAAAAGCATCCATCTAGCGAGCTTAAGGTGATCAGGAGTGATAAATAGTGCTTTGGGTAATTTATCTAATTTAAATGGTTGTGATTCTAATAGACTGTAATGCAACAGAAAAAGAAGCCCAAACCCACCACGTTTGAATACAAAGTTTTTGCATGACATACTGTAATGGATTAGAATGGGTGTCACTATCTAAAAAGGGTAATAATATAGGTGTTTATTTTAATATTGTTATATATTGTGATTTGTATGGTAAAAATTACAGACAGTTCTGGAGAGTCTGTACTAACTTATGACTTTATAGATTCTGTTATACAGGATTCAAAATCTAATAGAGCAATTGCAAGTGGCTTTATGAACAAGCCTTTGTTCTTTTTAAGAATAAATTATGGTTTGCTAATAATCTAAACCATTTTGAGATTGGTTTATCATGCAATGAACCATGCGTTCCAACCAATAGAAATGTGAAAAATCAATACAGGAATATAATACGTGAGTTAGTATATTCTGTCGAGACAAAAGATCATTTATTTTGAACTACGTTGAGTCAATGAGAAGTTCTTTCTATAAAAAAAAAAGATAGACATACACCTTTGATGAAACATATTGTATGCAGTCTGGCCATTGATTATTGATTTTTAAAGGATAAAAGAGCTTTTGGATAATTCAAAACATTTTTACAGTGAATATTATTTTCTTAGCATAATTTAAGGTGTGTTAAGTAAATATACTGTATATTGTATCATTTCTGGAAGAATGAATAAAATGATAAAAAAGATACAATGGTTGCAATTAATCCAAACATTGTAGTCATTATGTAAAATGTACATGATTTATAGTACATATATAAAAATAACCTCAATATATAAAATATCAATAATAAAAATAAATAATAAAAAAAACATAAAAACACTCAATTATGTATAAACTAGAGAACATCTTTATTGCTTCTTTAAATGCTGATATGGTAATAAATAATTTTAATGATGATGTGAATGATTTTTATAAATACATTGAAAACACATTGCCAAAAAATAAATACAGTAAAATATGTATCTAATCGAATCAAGCAAAGATAACCCCTATATAGACGAGATGATCTATTATGAGATTATTTTGAAGCAAATTTACTCACTTTTGAAAATGAGTACATTTGTAAAAACAGACTTTTCAATATTAGATCGGGAGTGAATTTTTTCACACATGCTGCCCTACCGCTGTAATACAAGCTTCACTATGTTCCTGTATAGAAATGACCATGTAAATTCTTATCATAGGAAAACTCCTTTCTTATAACATTAAATAGTATACCATAATTACATACTTTAGGTTCAAATATGAAAGTCATCAAAACTTCACTTTTGCAAGACAAATAACATATAATTAAATAGACAGAAAATAAAAAAAGCCACAGTTCTAAAGTTCTACAGCTCATATACTGTAGAGCATCTGTATTTAAAGGGACAGTCAACACCAAAATTGTTATTGTTTAAAAAGATAGATAACGCCTTTACTACCCATTCCCCAGCTTTGCACAACCAACATTGTTATATTAATTAACTTTATAACATTTTAACCTCTGAATTTCTGCCTTTTTTCTAAGCCACTACAGACAGCCTCTTATCACATGCTTTTTTATTGACGTTTCACAACAGGAGACTGCTAGTTCATGTGGGCCATATAGATAACATTGTGCTCACACCCGTGGGTTGTGGATGACACTACACTAATTGGCTAAAATGCAAGTCAATAGATGATAAATACATAGTCATGTGATCAGGGGGCTGTCAAAAGAGGCTTAGATACAAGGTAATCACAGAGGTTAAAAGTATATTAATGTAATAATAATAATATATATTGGCTGTACAAAACTGGGGAATGGGTAATAAAGGGATCATCTATCTTTTTGACTGTCCCTTTAATTTATATTATGGAGCTGTTATGCCTTGGTACTGAGGAGAGCACAAATGTGGTGTCACAATAGTACTGAAAAAGTGAAGGAAAATGGACACAGGGAAATGCTGTAAAATAATACCAGTGTTTATTATGAATTTAATGCAATAACATATATCAGTGATCAGCTTATAAAGCAAAGCAATGATTAAATTAAAAACGCATAACTTATCTTTTGGTTTCGGATAAGGCAATATCTGTGTTCAAGAGTAGACAGACAGAGGAGTGCAGTTACAGTCAGCGTCATAATTTTTAGGGACACAAGCAGCATATTTCACAGATTCTAATGACCAAGACTCCTATCTAAGATGTTGCCCAAACTCTCCTGCCCTCTTATCAGCAATTATAATAATCAGATTAGCAGGCATGTCTAATCTTATGTCTATCATATTTTTATTTTAGCAGGCATTTTAATTACCTAAGAGTATTCTCAAAACAAACAAATATTCTCACAGCAGAGCATAGCACTATATTTATTGGAATGTGACATCTCACACTTTCTAGACAAGAACACTGCTTGAGAACAGGACAGCAGAGTAAAATTCAAGTTTAATTTTTTTTAAAGACATTTCTCCTAAAGGTATATATGTGTTTTTATGTGATAGATATATTTCTAGGCACTATACTATATATGTTTGAAACTGTATACATAGTTTTAGGAATTACTAATTGTCTATCCCCTACAGGAATTATCCAGGGAAAGGATGGGGGTCCTTTTTAATCGGATAGAGTAACACTCCATTGTGTTAATCATACATCAGTAATTTCATGAATATTTGGAGGACAGCGTGTACTCCCCTTATAATAAAAGTCTAGTTTTGACAACCTATCGAGTATGACACAATTTAGATTAACCTTGGTGCCTAAATAAGCTAGATTTTATTAAAGGGACATTAAACCCAAAAAATCTCTTTTGTGATTCAGACAGATAATACAATTTTAAACAACTTTCCAATTTACTTCTATTAGCTAATTTGCTTCATTCTTTAGATATCCTTTGTTGAAGAAATAGCAATGTACATGGGTCAGCCAATCCCACGAGGCATCTATGTGCAGCCACCAATCAGCAGCTACTGAGCCTATCTAGATATGCTTTTCAGGAAAGAATATCAAGAGAATGAAGCAAATTAGATAATAGAAGTAAATTAGAAAGTTATTTAAAATTGTATGCTCTATCTAAATCATAAAGAAACAATTGGGGTTTAATGTCCCTTTAACAACAGGAGGCAAGTATTTTGCATTATATTTTTACTGACTTCCAAACAACAGCAAATAAAAGACAAATAAAATAGTAACAAAAAAAAACAAAAACAATCAGCAGATATTATAACCACAAAGATACAAGAAAAAACTTCTTCTTTTCGCTGCCGAACAGATGAAGGAGAGTCTACAAAACTTGAACATCATGGAGAACAGAAGAATGAAAGTCCATTGAAGAATAAACTGGAAAACATCTCGGAGAACCTTATGACAAACAAAATGCAGATGACAACAGCCGAAAGAATGCCAAATGACTGTTAAGCTGAAGGATAAGAAGAGAGAGCGGTAACACCACTACCAATACATTAATAACCTAGGGAAACAAAGGTTATTACAACAAACAAGGTAACAATATTATTTTATTTTTTTTAAAGACGGGAGAGGAGGGAAAATATTTACCTCCTGTTTTTAATAAAATCTAGATTATTTACGCACCAAGGATAGAATAATCTGAATTTATGGCAAGGCAGGAGGCTTCATATTTTGCATATTTCAATGGCCTGAAAGGACAGAATGGAATGCATGAGGAACAGGATTAAAATAAAATTGAGAGAAAACAGAGGCTGAGGACCAATCTGCCACTGCCAAAAAGTCCTGAAGGTTACAGCCCAACAGAAAAGCATGAAAGGCTGCATCACCCCTAACAGAATGAGCTCCAAAAGGGGGGGGGGAGGAATTCCCATTTCAGACATGAGCCATCTAATCCATCTAGCCAAAGTATTGGTAGAGGAAGAAAAAAAGAAATTCTATCAACAGATACAGCACCTTACCTGTGTAACCTCTATAATGAGATGTATATTAATGCTAAGCCGGTCTCACCCTCCTTTTCTTCATCATTTACTACTTTGATCTTAAAAGGAAGGAAAGATCCTATGCAAAAAGAGTCATATAGACCAATTGCATTACTAAATTCAGATTATAAAATCTTGTCCACTATTTTAGCAACTAGACTACCGACCATCTTAGCAAAAATAATACACACGGACCAAGCAGGATTTTTGTACAAACGTAATTCTGCGGCAAAAATCAGAGAGCTCCTTGTCACACTAGATTATATTCAGAACTCATCTTCTTCAGCGGCGGGGAGAGAGGGCCTCCCGGACCTGGCTATTCTATCAATTGATGCAGAAAAGGCGTTTGACTCTGTAATTTTTAGTCATATAATAACGTCTTTAATAAAATTTGGGATCATAGGTAACTTCCCCAACTTTATAGAAAACTTACACAATCAGTCCTATACGAGACTGATAATAAATGATACCATCTCTTCTCCGATTGCAATGGACAGGGGCACGCGTCAGGGCTGCCCTCTCTCCCCGCTTATTTTTGACATAGCCATTGAGCCTTTGGCAATTATGATTAGGGAATCCCTTGATGGCATAAAAATTTGAAACCATGAGATGAAAGTTGGATTGTATGCTGATGATCTTTTAATATATCTATCCAATACTGAGCTAAATATACCAAAACTCCTTGAAATAATTGAAATAACTGATCACTTTGGCTCCTTCTCGGGATACAAGGTGAATAAGTCAAAATCCGAAATACTCTGGCTCAGGAAAAATAATAGTTCTACTTTAAATATCCCTTTCAAGGTAGTTACAGATTCCTTTAAATACTTAGGGATCCATATACCATGTAACTTAGGGGATCTATATACAATTAATATATCTCCTATGTTAATGTACATTAAGGAGAAACTTAAAAGCTGGCAGAACCTACCATTATCAATTTCTGGCCAATCAGAATTATTTAAAATGATTCTTCTCCCAAAGCTTCTGTATATTCTTCAAAATGTTCCACTAATCTTATTAGAAAAAGATGTTCGCTCGATTAATACTTCAATAAGACAATTTATATGGCAAGGGAAAAGATCCAAAATATCTCTTACAAAACTCGTTACACCAAGGGAATATGGAGGCTTAGCAGTACCAAATATTAGATATTATAACTTTAGTTTCTTAGCTAGCATAATAACCGATTGGATTTTTACTAAAAATTATATCTTAAATAACGAGCTTGAGTCAAATATATGTGAGCCATATCTCCTACTAGCTCTGATACATTCTTCACCAAAGGAGCTGCCACTAGATATTAAAAGACTCAAAACTATATTTAATCCTCTGAAGGCTTGGTGGAAATTAACTAAGTCTCTCTCAATAACCAGCACTGCTTCAAAGTATCTTCCCTTGATAGGGAACCCGCGTTTTCAAGCAGGTATAAACTCAGAAGTCTTCAATAGATGGCATAATAATGGTCTGGATAGATTATTCTACTTAATAGATAAAGATAAAAAAATATGTCAAGACTTTTGAGGAACTGAAAGTTAAATTTAATCTTCTTAATAAAGACTTCTTTGCATATCTGCAAATAAGACATTTCATTATTGAACTAGTCAAAGAGGCAGGATGGTGCTGGGAGTTAGACAAGTTGTAAAACTGGTTAACTTTAATTAAAATTGGTTGTATGTCCACTGCCCCTTGTTATCATATATTTGTCGCTAGTAAAGGTGTCCCCATTCTGGATAATATGGCCTCAGTTTGGAATTCTCTAATCCCTTAGACCAATATTGAGCTGAAAACTCTTCAGTTATCAATACATAAAGTAGCAAGGGCTACACTGTCAGATACTTGGCGAGAGGCGCACCTAAAGCTTCTCCATAGGGCATATTTCACTCCAGAGAAAGGTCTCAGAGTCCATAACCAGGAATTTAATAAATGCCCTAAATGTTCCTACCCGGCGGCAGGCCTGACGCACATGTTCTGGCACTGTCCAAAAATAAGAAGTTTCTGGAAAAAAACTAGAATTTTGGCTTAAAACTACATTAAAGATTTAAACGTTGACTTTATCACTGTATCAAATCATATTTTGTCTAAAGATAGAAGGCAGGTATCAGACTAATAAGAAAATAGTAAATCTTTCTATCTTAGCTACTAGATATCTGATCTGCAAGAAATGGAAAATGAGAACATTGCCGACTATCCCTGAAGTCAGAAATTATTTGAAAAAACAATGTGTATTGGAACAAAAAGACACAAACATCAATAACGAGTCTGACATAAGGAACTTCTTTAATAAATGGGCAGTATTTATATAAACATTTCATGAAAGAGAAATAGACTATCTGATTTTCCCATTCAAAAACTCAGAGATAGTTCTTCTTGGCGTCTGGTAGATGAGGAGAGGAGCAGAGAGTAATTATTCCAATTTTTTTAAATCTAATTTTTTTTTTGTTTGTTTCTTGTCGGATGGTTTTGTTTTGTCTTGTTTGTACAAATTTGTTATGTTATACTTTCAAAGTTTTTTCTTTTTTTTTTATATCAGATTGATTTATTTGTCTAGATGTTTAAGAAAATAGATTTAAAAACCCCAGCATTATATATAACTCACTCTTGACGCAATGGCACAACTCTGTGAAACATTAACAATACTAATAATTTTACACCGCTCTTGTTTTTTTTTTTCTTGTTTTTTTGTGTGTTATGTTATCTTAAAGAGATATCGTGCCCTGCGTGGTGCAAGATGCGGATTCTGATTTCCTTGTATATAATGGTTGTAAATAAAGGTTATAAAAAAAAAAATTGTATGCTCTATCTAAATCACAAAGAAAAAAATGGGGTTTAATGTCCCTTTAACAACAGGAGGCAAGTATTTTGCATTATATTTTTACTGACTTCGAAACAACAGCAAAGAAAAGACATATAACATAGTAACAAAAAAAAAAAAAAACAATCAGCAGATATTATAACCACAAAGATACAAGAAAAAACTTCTTCTTTTCGCTGCCGAACAGATGAAGGAGAGTCCACAAAACTTGAACATCATGGAGAACAGAAGAATGAGAGTCCACTGAAAAATAAACTGGAAAACATCTCGGAGAACCTTATGACAAACAAAATGCAGATGACAACAGCCGAAAGAATGCCAAATGACTGTTAAGCTGAAGGAAAAGAAGAGAGAGCGGTAACACCACTACAAATACATTAATAACCTAGGGAAACAAAGGTTATTACAACAAACAAGGTAACAATATTATTATTTTTTTAAAGATGGGAGAGGAGGGAAAATATTTGCCTCCTGTTTTTAATAAAATCTAGATTATTTACGCACCAAGGATAGAATAATCTGAATTTATGGCAAGGCAGGGGGCTTCATATTTTGCATATTTCAATGGCCTGAAAGGACAGAATGGAATGTATGAGGAACAGGATTAAAATAAAATTGAGAGAAAACAGAGGCTGAGGACCAATCTGCCACTGCCAACAAGTCCTGAAGGTTACAGCCCAACAGAAAAGCATGAAAGGCTGCATCACACCTGACAGAATGAGCTCCAAAAGGGGGGGAGGAATTCCCATTTCAGACATGAGCCATCTAATCCATCTAGCCAAAGTATTGGTAGAGGAAGAAAAAAAGAAATGAGTAAAGGTCCCGTCGAAGAACAACAAAGGCCCTCAGTCCTATAGAGATAATTTATAAGGCAAAAGGCAACAAAAAGTTTTGGTTCCTGTCAAAAATAAGGGTAAAACAAAGCTTAGAGGATGACTTTGTCCTGCGAGAAATAGAAAAGGAAATGCCCTCAGGCATAAAATAGGTAGTAAGAACCCTCAAGAGCCCTAATGTATTAAACATGCTGAAATGACACCAGGCAAAGAAATATGGCAAACTTTGCTGAAAACTGTTTATGGAAAAGGGATGAGTTGGAAGGCAAGTCCTGAAGGAAAGAACCAAACTGACATCTCAAAGACTCAAATAATAAGGGAAGAGTTCTAAAACCAAAGAGCCCTTAAGACAGCAGACCAAATTATGTCTACCAGTGAGAACAACCTTTAAAGGGAAGATGATTCACTGAAAAGGTCAAACAGAAAAGACTGACAGTACGGTATGCATTTCCTTGAGAGAAAAAAAAAATTAAAGAAATTTACAATCATGGCAGGAGAGGCAGAAAAGGTATTAATGTTTCTTCCCACATATCAACAATCCCAGACTGCCCAGGCTGGGGATAACATTTTCTAGTACCTGGGGCCCAGGATTTGGACAAAAGGAGGGAAGCCTTCAGCGAAAGCCTTTTGAAAGACCAGGATCCACTGAAATTTGCTAGACCAGGAGCATCAGGTGGTTCTGGATGGAAAGAGGGTGAAGGTGATTCCAAGCATCCACCAGAAGATTAAAGAGATTGGGAAGCAGATGAGAGGAAACTGAGCACATCTCCAGCAGAGGAGCAAACCATGACTGTGTCAACCCCCAGGGAGTGATCAGGGTCAGGAGGCACTGGCAGTACCAAACAAACAGAGGGGTCTGAGCTATGAGGGCAAAATGAGGGAACGCATAAGCTCCTTGAAGAGGCACAATCTGAAGAAAAAAAGCATCTAATCCTTCACAATCTGGACCCAGGAGCCTACTGAAGAAATGAGGAAGTTGTTGATTGGTCCGCGACACAAATAAGGTTATGGAGAGCGGGCTAAAAAGCTCTTGAATCATGAGAAAAATTTGATGTTCAGGATCCAGTCACTGTAATCCTTCCAATGATGAGAGAACCAGACTGCTGTGAATTTGGGTACGCCGGGAATGAATTGGGCATGGACAGAAATCCTGCTTTCCAAACAAAACTGAAAAAACTGGGACTTAAGATCTGACAAAATATTCAATCAAGTGTCACACTTGGTGTTGGGACTTTAGAGTGAAGCTCATTTGCAGAGGCATATTCATTTACAGGCTCTTGTTTATTGAATGGGGCTAGTGTAGCTTTCTTCCTTTTAGGTATAATAACTGATGAGATATACAGGAACTGGTATAAAAAGCAGAGTAAAGTGTTGCTTGAACACTGGATACAGCAGAGGCTGAGCAATGCATTGGTAGGTCACAGCAGAGGCTAAGGGAAGGCAGGTCGCAGCAGAGACTGAGAGATAGCAGGTCACAACAGAGAGCTGGTAACTAAAGACAGATTTAACACTAGTCCCAGGTGCTGCAAGCCTTGACAATCTATAAAGGAGAAGAAGCCAGGAGTACTCAGAAAATGCAAAGGCAGGGATTTTTTTTTTTGCCGGTACGCAACGGTACGCAGTATTGGCACCTCTGCACATCATACAGGCACCTTTTCAAAGCAGAATTCACTTTATTAGATCAGCAAACATGGAATGTATGTGTTTCAATTGGTGCAATGACACACATAGGGGCAGAAATGAGTATGTTTTGTGTATTGCGAGAGACAGCCCAGACTAGACCACACATTGAATAACTGGTGACCGGGAGTTTTATTTGCCGCTCTGGTGACTGCTCCTATTTGTACACAGCTAACTTTTCAACTTCTTGGGGCATGTACTGTATATTGTGTTAATGGTTCAGGCTCGTAATAATAAAAAATAGCACCTTTGAGTTCCTGCACTAATTAATACAAAGAGCGGGAACTGTGAGGTGGAGCAATGCTTGTTAACTTTAATAGCTCAGACACGAAGTCCCCACACAGTAATGCCAGCAATTATAATTGTGCAGGTTGTGGTCTGTGATCCATGTATGCATACAACAGAAAAGGCAGCTGTAAAGAGGTTGGAGAAAGCTCTCTCCATGTGAGACACTTTCTGAAGCAGATTGGTAGAAGATCAGTGAGAAGGAGATAGACCACTGCAAACATTTGCTCTCCTCACTGATCTTCTACCAATCTGCTTCAGAAAGTGTCTCACACTAAGGGAGCTTTCTCCAACCCCTTTACAACTGCATTTTCTGATGTATGCATACAAGGATCACGAACCACAGCCTGCACAATTATCATTGCTGGCATTACTGTGTGGGGACTCCGTGTCTGAGCCATTAAAGCAATAAATAGATCATGGGGTGGTCCATGAGAAGGTGCACTGAAATGGTTGGTAGGAGAGCTGGATGTGCAAAGTTGTTCCTGCAGATAAGCTTTTCCATCAACCTCCCTACGGTGTTCTGTATTTTTATCAGACGCCGGCCACCCTCCCAGCTAAGCTTTACTCCCTTCTGCTTCTTGTGCAAGCTGGAGAGCTCTCTGGTTTGTGTAACTATAAAATAACTTGCTGTATAGTAGAACTGAGCTCCGGGACTGTAGCAGCAGAAAGAGAAAGCAGATGGGGCTGTGTTTATAGACCATATCATTGTCAGTGCTTTTACTAAAAGGTGCTAATCAATTTTAATCATATTAATGTCCAATATTCAGCACAGAATAAAATACATATCACATGCTGACACTCCAGTCTTTACTGCTTCGCACATTTGTTTCATTGTTTGGAACACCTGCATCACTTACTCCTCCTCCCCAATTGTAGAAACAGCAAATAGATACTCAGTGCAGAGTGACACAAAAGTCCTTCCCTCACACTCTGTAGCATAGACCAGTGTTTTTCAACCAGTGTGCCGTGGCACACTAGTGTGCCGTGAGAGATCCTCAGGTGTGCCACGGCAGACTGACAACAGTGTGACATATTTTTTAAACTTTGCTTGTTTTTTACTCCCAGTGCAGGGGTAGTTTGTAGGAGGCATGGCATAACAGCACAATACATACAGTATGTGTGTGTTTGTGTGTATATATATATGCTGTATTAGGCTACAATGTGTGATTTTTTTTAAATTTTGGGATGGTGGTGTGCCACAGGATTTTTTTATGTAAAAAAGTGTGCCACGGCAAAAAAAAAGGTTAAAAATCACTGGCATAGACTGTGAACGGCTGATGACTCCTCCTCCTCCCCACAGCTTTGGTAACTGCTTCCATCCCCTGCACAGGCTACTGAGTCACAGGACACAGCGCAAGCTCTAATAAAAGTGAGGGATATTTCTGGTTTGCATGCTGGGCAGCAGGCTAACAGCAGCATACACAGCTTTCTGCAGAATCAGCTTCACCAGCCTTCACAGCAAGCCAGTGACTGTCCTGTAAACAAATGCATTTGTTTGCTTTATACATGAATCTGTGAGGGTGACTGTATGAGAATATGTATTTAGTTAGGCAATGGTGACATATATAGATCCCTCTCCATATATATAGATTATTGTCCAATACAAGCTAGCCCCTTATTGATACATTTATACAGCAAACCCTGAACAAAACCATGAATAAAAATGTTTATTTACTCAGCATGATTAATCATCATGTTAAACAGGGGTATATGTAGTCTAAGGCACAATTAGTACAGGCATATGGATTGTCAGCAAGTGGGTGGTTAATCAGGGATATATGTAGTCTGGGGCACAGTAAGTACAGGTATATGGGCTGTCAGCAAGTGGGTGGTTAATCAGGGGTATATGTAGTCTGAGGCACAGTAAGTACAGGTATATGGGCTGTCAGCAAGTGTGGTTAATCAGGGGTATATGTAGTCTGAGGCACAATAAGTACAGGTATATGGGCTGTCAGCAAGTGGGTGGTTAATCAGGGATATATTTAGTCTGGGGCACAGTAAGTACAGGTATATGGGCTGTCAGCAAGTGGGTGGTTAATCAGGGGTATATGTAGTCTGAGGCACAGCTGTCAGCAAGTGTGGTTAATCAGGGGTATATGTAGTCTGAGGCACAATAAGTACAGGTATATGGGCTGTCAGTAAGTGGTGGTTAATCAGGGGTTTATGTAGTCTGAGGCACAATAAGTAAAGGTATATGGGCTGTTAGCAAGTGGGTGGTTAATCAGAGGTATGTGTAGTCTGAGGCACAGTAAGTATAGGTATATGGGCTTTCAGCAAGTGGGTGGTTAATCAGGGGTATATGTAGTCTGAGGCACAGTAAGTATAGGTATATGGGCTTTCAGCAAGTGGGTGGTTAATCAGGGGTATATGTAGTCTGAGGCACAGTAAGTATAGGTATATGGGCTGTCAGCAAGTGCGTGGTTAATCAGGGTATATGTAGTCTGAGGCACAGTAAGTACAGGTATATGGGCTGTCAGTAAGTGGTGGTTAATCAGGGGTTTATGTAGTCTGAGGCACAATAAGTAAAGGTATATGGGCTGTTAGCAATTGGGTGGTTAATCAGAGGTATGTGTAGTCTGAGGCACAGTAAGTATAGGTATATGGGCTTTCAGCAAGTGGGTGGTTAATCAGGGGTATATGTAGTCTGAGGCACAGTAAGTATAGGTATATGGGCTGTCAGCAAGTGCGTGGTTAATCAGGGTATATGTAGTCTGAGGCACAGTAAGTACAGGTATATGGGCTGTCAGCAAGTGGGTGGTTAATCAGGGGTATATGTAGTCTGAGGCACAGTAAGTATAGGTATATGGGCTGTCAGCAAGTGCGTGGTTAATCAGGGTGTATGTAGTCTGAGGCACAGTAAGTACAGGTATATGGGCTGTCAGCAAGGGGGTGCTTAATCAGGGCTGCTGTCAGGTTTTATATACTTTTTAATGTTTAGAGGGTAGCAGTGTAGCTCGTATTAATTAACCTTTGCAGGAGCCATGTTGCAGCAGTATACACTAGACTATTTTCTAGCATTCCTCATAACTTGCACACTAGCAGTCTTGGAGATATATACATTGATTACTGCTTGGATTTTATCTTCTGGCATAGGAGACTGTGCCTCAGTTTGTAGCTAGGCAGTTGTTTTTAACTTCTGTAAGGCTGCATGTGTACACTTCTTCACTGCATATCATGATTTCTTCCAGTCCCTCTTACTGGTTATAAAACAGGTAGTGGATTTGTGCTAGCTAGTATGTTAGTTGGATGTTCTGTGTATAGCACAGTGCAGAGTATAGCAAATGTAGAGATTGTGTATTGCTTGCTTACTAGCTGGCACTTAGTGTTTTAGCAAAAGTAAAAGTGATAGAATATCACTGTATATTTTCTGGCTTAATAACTTTTATATAAAGTAAGATGATTTTTTTTGCTGCTATACATGTAAATATGTAACCCCTGTTTGCTTATGTTGGTACTTGCTGTAAAGGTATTCTTTATATGCCAATTATGCACTTAAGAGTAAGGGAGGTGATAAAGAGCATGAGGATTTAACTTGCATTAAAGGGCTATAACCAGGGTTGGATTGGGCCACCGGGATACTGGGAAAAATCCCGGTGGGCCGGCAGCTGCACAGGGCCGGATTGGGCTGCCACATAGACAAGAAAGATAGTAAGCTCAAGCTGCTCAACTGCAGATGCGGCAGCCACCACTGCTCCGCCTCCACTCCAATAGGCAACGGCATTAGGAAATGCAAGTGTGAGAGTCAGGGGGCGGGGCGGACCTAGTGAACATCACGTTGGCATCGGCCTTTGCAGGAGCATTGCGGCATGGACACTGCAGCTAGTGGATCCCATCTCCTCCTCCTTTACATAACTGATCATTGCAGTGCAGTGCAGTCTATAACAGGAGGTTGGTGGCTTTTGTTGCATGAATCTCACATCTGGGAATGAGCGATCCAGGGTACCTTGTACAGAGGGTGAACTAGCTGCCAATGCTGTGTGTATGTGTGTGATTTAGGGGGAAAAGAGAAGGATTTCTTTATGCACGTTCATTGCTTTGCTTCTGAAACACGAGCTGAGCTTTGTGTAAATCCCGGGTCATAAGCAACAACACAGGAGGAGCTGACGTTGTAATCATTTATTTCTTGTTTTCATAGCTTATGTTAACCATGGTGCAATATTTTATTTTCTTTCCCAAATACTTTTTGTATTGTATAGAGTGATTATTAGTCAGCAGCAGACATTATGTGTAATAGATGATCACTTAAAAAAAACTGGAAAACAGCTCTTGCTTTTTTTTTTTTTCTCCCTCTATATGCAATTAAAGTATGTTAGTTTTTTACCTAATATAAATTGTTGTCATTGTGTTTAGTATTAATATTAATATTGTACCTTTCCCATCAGCTCCAGAGCAGTAATGCAATACATCAATAAGTAGGCATGGACATCTAGATGCTTAATTAGCATCTAAAGTGTGTTGCGCTCTCACAAGAAGATAACCAGCTCTGAAAAGAGCCAATTGTAGCGAGTGGCTGCCTTCTTCCGCATTTGGCTGCTAACTAAGCTTTCGAATTCCCATGTTTATCAAAGAGTACCAGCTCATTTTTTTCCCCCAAAAAGCCCTGTGCAGAGGTAAACAGGAATGCTCAGGGATTGCAGAGGACATTCTGATCCATATATTAAAAATCAAGTGGAAGAAGAGGCACTCACAGGTCTTAATTTCCAATATTTACAACTTTATTTCTGCAAGATATCCATCATAGGATTACATCAGTCAGTCAACATTTCGGTCCTTGCAGGGACCTTTGTCAAGACTGTATCTAATTGGGGATATAAGGGCAACATCATTTGTTGTTAGTCTTAAATACCCCTAATACATATGACACCATACCTACATCTTAACAAAATATATTCACAGGACATATACAAAAGAATGATACATCCAACACAGAAAACATTTAGCTAAGACCAAAATATAGCAAACCTAAACCACATTAGCCCATAGGCTTAGGCATATATATATATAGGAAAAGTAACAATTAGGCGAGATATCAGTTAATGCACATACACTTCTTTGGCACATAGTTTTTGATCTGTTGCTACAAGTAGATTTAAAGGGCCATAATACCCAAATGTTGAAACACTTGAAAGTGAAGCAGCATAGCTGTAAAAAGCTTACTAGAAAATATCACCTGAACATCTCTATGTAAAAAAAGAAAGATATTTTACCTCAAAATGTCCTAAGTATTCAAACCCCATTGCAAAGGACTTTAAGCAGCAAATCAGTATGTCTGTCCCGGTAAAGGCAAGGGAGTGAGCGTCGTGCACACTCATGTTATTTCCCTATTCAGTTTAAGGAAGTTTGCTATGAAATCTTATGAGTGTTAAGTCAAATTTCATGAGATCACAGTAACAGAGTTTATGACCTCAGCACTGTTGATGCTGATTGGCTTCAGTTCATTTCTTCATTGTATTTATTTTTCTACCTGCAGCTGGACAGTAACTGAAGGATAACTTTTTACACAGGACTTACTCTGCTGAGCTTAGGAAATTGTGAGGTAAAATATCTTCCTTTTTTACATACAGATGCTCAGGTGATATTTTCCTGTCAGCTTTTTACAGTTATACTGCATCAGTTTCAAGTGATTTAGCATATGAGTATTATGTCCCTTTAAGTTTGTAAATCTGGACCAGTGGTGCTAAACTGCTCCAATATAAGTAGCACAACAGCAACTAGTTTCCATGACTATCACGCAACATAGCCATGTACACATAGGTTACGTGACAGTCGCACTGCTGATGACGCCACGGCTATCAGCGTCTTGTCTCCCTGAGACTATTTAAGAGTGGGTAAAACAAACCGCTACTCTCAGCTGAACAAAATACACTGAAACCTGTGGGTAAGCCTCTATCCCATCCTCCTAGGTTTATTGTACATGTTGACACTTTGTATCTTTTTCGGCGGGGGCTGGTTTGAGGGATGTTAAATATTATAGAACATTGACCAAATTACTTAACTGATATCTCTCCTAATTGTTACTTTTCCTACTGGAAACAATATATATATATGATAAAAAGAGGACAATAGGAATTAAATAGCGCTATTTCTGTCACATATAAAAAATAATAATAATAATAATTATATAATATACATGCAATGAAACAAGCTCAATCATCAGCATCAGCCAATCAGATTTTTCCTACCTTAATTCCTATTGGCTTTCTGGGGTTGAATGCGTGAGATAACACAAGGGAGGAGAAATAGACTTGTTTGGCCAGGCTGAGCACAGAGTTGTAGGACTTAAGGGTGAATTTATAATGCTGGAAATCAGCACAGGTGCGTGATTTCCTCCACTGCCTTTCAACAGCCTGTGAGCATCGCTGAATATATCTGGTCTGTTTAGTGTGCCACGGTTGCCGTCGTGTGATTGATTTACGTCAAAGAGTGGAGGGTGCAGTTTTGTCAAGTGTTGATTTTAGTGCCAAATTATACTGTAGAGTCACAAGATTTGGACAAGAGAGGGATGAAATGTCAGAAAGCAGAGGACTCAGTTGAGTGGAAAAGTCTGTGAGATCCAAGTCATTTAAATTCCTGTAAGGTAGCAGTTTTTTGGGGGCTTGCAAAGATGTAGCAGGTAGAGTAAGAGAGAAAGTTAGTAGATGGTGGTCAGAGAGAAGAAAGGGGAGGTTAAGGGAGTCGGAAACAGCACAGAGATTTGTGAAGACCAGGTCTATGGAGTTGCCTTCACAGTGTGTTGGAGATGTTGTCCATTGGGACAGGCCTAAAGCGGTGGTAAGAGATAGAAGTTTAGAGGCAGCAGGCATGTTAGGATTATCAAGGGGTATTTTGAAGTCCCCTAAGATGAGAGAAGGTACATTAGAAGAGAGAAAATGTGGAAGCCAGGCTTCAAAGTGGTCCAGAAATTGTGATGCTGGGCCAGGGGGCCGATAGATAACTGCAACACGAAGAGCTATAGGGGAGAACAGGCGGATGGCGTGAACTTTAAAAGATGAGAAGGAAAGAGAGGGGGGTGAAGAAATGCCATGAAAGGTACTGTGTGGAGACAAGAGAATTCCTACTCCTCCTCCTTGTTTGTCTCCAGGCCTGGGAGTGTGACTGAAATGTAGGCCGCCATAGGACAGAGAGGCTACAGCAGTTGAGTTAGAGGAGGAAAGCCAAGTTTCAGTGAGGGCTAACAGGTTAAGTGAACGTGAAATAAATAGGTTGTCAATAGATGTAAGCTTATTGCATACCGAACGTGCATTCCAAAGGGCACACGAGAATTGGGGTGTACTAATAGAGGTGCAGTTAATGAGGTTTAGAAGGTTATGTGGGCAAGGTGTCTGAGGTGTCATTTGGGGTAGTGATCTGAGGGAAGCAGAGGGTGGACCTGGGTTAGCCGAGACATCCCCAGCTGCAAGAAGAAGAAAGATGGTGAGTGAAAGGAGATGAGAATGTGTCTTATGTGAGTGTTTAAGTTTAGGATCAGTGAAGCATGGCTGGCTGAGGGATGCGAGATAGGAATAGAGTTCATGTGTGTTGTAGAGAGGGGAAGGTAGAAGAGAAGGAGAAATATGAATGTTCTGATTGCTGTTTGTGAATGGAAGAGCTGTGACTTTAAGGAGAAGGGAGGAAAAGGTTAATAAAGATATTAGAAAATGTAGCATGTTTGCATTTATTTTGGGAAATTTGAAAAGTACTTATCTCTGTTGTCCACTCCTTTGTCTAACTCCGTTGTTATAACTCTCTCTACACTTATGAACTAGCACACTTAGAGAACTACACACATGCAATGCTGCATTGATCTAAAAAGCTAAGCTTGATTGTAACAAGCTGGGGATATTCAATTTAAAGGTAATAACAGTCACATGCTTCTAATTAGCAAAGGTCATAAATTAGAGAAGGATCAAACAAGTCATAAGCAAACATTGCAGATGGCACCTTTCTTATCAAACTGGAAGACAGAGAAAAGAAAGTTGTTGTTTTTTAAGGTAATAGAGACATACCAGAGATAATGATTTGTAGGGGAATATGCAGTTATAGTAAGTGAAGCAGGGTTAAAATATGTGAAGCAGGGTTAATATGGAGTCCTTATGCACATACCAGAGATAAAGATTTGTAGGGGAATATGCAGTTATAGTATGTGAAGCAGGGTTAAAATGTGTGAAGCAGGGTTAAAATTGAGTCCTTATGCACATACCAGAGATAAAGATTTGTAGGGGAATATGCAGTTATAGTATGTGAAGCAGGGTTAAAATATGTGAAGCAGGGTTAAAATGGAGTCCTTATGCACATACTTTACGCTCAACACAAGTGTTGGGTTTTATTTCTCTTGAAATTTCTCTCCTCCATTGACTTCTATGGGGAATACGTGCTCGTGCACGCGACCGGCAGATTTGCCTGGTGAGAGAGGAGAGACAGCAGTGTAAGCAGGGTTAAAGTTCCAATTATGTTCTAATTATATACCAGTCGCTGTTCTATATTGTTAATATCCATGTATAATATCCATATATAATATATATAATAACTCTGTTGTTATAACTCTCTCTACACTTATAAACTAGCACACTTAGAGAATCCAGAATGTTTCTTTCTTTCTAAGAGCAATTACTCTATTACCACCTCTTTTATGTGGTTTCACATGTTCTACAATGGTCCCCCTAAGACATTTGGGGTCTTTGCTGTGTGCTTTTCTATAATGTAGGGAAAGATTATGTGATTTTTCTCCCATTTGTATATTTGTTATGTGTTCCAATAATCTTTTCTTGTAGGGTCTAGTAGTCCTACCAATGTACTGTAAATTGCAACTACATTGTAGCATATAGATTACATCTGTTTTGCAATTGCATAAAGATTTTATTTCAAATTCCTTTCCTGTAATGGTAGATTTTAATTTTTTGGTAGGTTTATTTCCATTGAAATGGTGACTACATGCCTCACAATTTCATCTATTACATTTACAAAAAGCCCTCAGACTGTTTTCCCAACCAGTTTGAGCCTTGTACAGAGATTGTTCTTAATTGACTTGGTGCTAAAATAGACTTAACATTTTTATTTTTATTAAAAATGACTTTCGGGTTTTCTTTTGTTACATCTTTCAACAGTTCATCTTTTTTTAAAACATGCCAGTGTTTCTTTAAGATGTTATTGATTTCCTTAGCACCTTCATTATATGTGGTTATTAGGCTGCAGGTTGAATGTTTATATGTACTCTTATTTTCATTGTTACCTTCAAGTAAAGTTGCTCCACTAATTTCTCTAGTTTTCTTATGTGCTTGATCTAGGAGTTTATTTTGTTAGCCTTTTTCAAACAAAAAATTCTTTAGTTCTTCAAATTCTCTTTCCTAATCATCTATTTTGGAACAGTTTCTGCGAATTGTACAATTTAGACAGGATACTTCTATCTTCCTGAAAGAGAACAAAATCAAAAAATTATATTTCATTCATGTTTGTCTTTGTCATAAAAGAAAGATTAACCTCTTAAGGACATATGACGGAAGTTTTCCGTCATAAAACAATTGAGCAAACGGAAAGCTGTGTCCTTAAAGGCTTAAAATCATTTTTACTAATAAATGAAACAAATTGATCCAAAACTTCTTTTGTCCCTGACCATATTAAAATAACATCATCTATAAATCTACTCCAAAAAATTATGTGAGGCAGAAAGAGGTTGTTTTCCCATGTTTGTGATTCTTCCCATGCTCCCATGTAAAGATTGGCATAACTAGGGGCAAAGCGGGTGCCCATTGCAGTACCGCAAGTTTGAAGATAAAATTTCTCCTCGAACATAAAAAAGTTTTTTTTCTAAAATAAATTTGATTGATTCTAGTAAAAACATCTGTTTATTTTCTTCAATATATGTTTTTGTTTCTTGAGCCAAAATCTGATTGCTTTGATGCCTTTAGAGTGTGGTATATTTGTATATATATATATATATATATATATATATATATATATATATATATATATATATATATATATATATATATATATATATATAAATAATTACTATTATTTTTTATATGTGACAGAAATAGCGCTTTTAAAACTTGTACAAAGTATTTTCAGAAATAGTTTTTTTCTGAATGTACTTTTTTTGAAGGAATAGCAGCTAAGATTTACGTTTACTTCTTGTAAAGGGGCCAGCGACTCAATAGGACTGAAATAGACTATCTAGACATTCATCTTAACATTGATACTAAAAACCAAATAATGACCTCAATATATAGGAAACCCTTAGCAAAAAATACAATACTACATGCCAACTCTTGTCATATACCACATGTAAAGAAAGGCATACCCAAGGGCCAGTATTTGAGAATACGCAGAAATTGCTCCAATTTGGCTATGTATCTAAAACAGGCTGATGAATTGACAGATAGACTAATACTAAGGTTATAATAGACAAAGTCTTTTACATATACAACAACAAGTATCAAAAATTGATAGAAATACTATCTTTCGTAGCACGAAGAATGTTAGAACTAAAATACAGGATGATAATATATTATTTATTACCAAATATAGCCTACAATATAAAGAGATATGTGATATCATCTCCAGAAATTTACCAATATTACATGTGGATGACAATCTCAAATCTATAACCAATCACAAAAAATTTAAATTTATAGCAAGAAGAGCCCAAACCCTAGGTGATCTGACCAAAAGAGATTTGTCAGATAGAGAATCCATTGAACCAAAATCGAAGTGGCTCAATCGTACAAATGGCTTCTACAAATGTGGCCACATACCGTGTAAAAGCTGTGCATTCACTCGAAAAGAGACCACTTTTAGCTCTACACACACAGGAAAAATATATGATATTAGAAGTAGAATTGATTGCACCTCACAATATGTCATATATTTGATTACTTGCCAATGTTGTCGTCTCCAATATGTAGGAATCACTACTAGAAATCTAAAAGAAAGGATTAGACAGCATCTCTTATCCTTGGAAGATAAAGAACCTAAGACCCCAGTAGCCAAACATTTTAGAATACATGGGAAGGAACCAAATATTTCTCATTCATTGGTATAGATAGTATACTAAAAACTGCTAGAGGGGGTAATAGGACAGATCTTCTACTTAAAAGAGAAGTCTTTTGGATAATAGAACTGAATACGAGAGTCCCTTATGGTATGAATAAGAGATTAAATGTGGATGCATTTATTCCATAAATATACCTACATTTTTATATTATTATGGATTGGTATTTACCGTTTTATATGATCATGGATTGGTATTTACCGTATTTTTTAGGAGATTTATTAAATCTTGCAAATAGCCCTAAAACTTATTTAAGAATAGGGTGGTAGTTATTAGAATCTACTAAAAAGGACTGACATTTACTGTATTCAGAGTCCTAGATAGTTAGATACTATGCTAAATTATCTGGTTCTAATACATCAAACAAATATTGTGTTAAATTCCAGATATTTCACTCTTTGGTTTGTTTTGATTGATGCATATAGATAGACAGAGAGTATTAATAATGAAGAGATTGCTTCACTAGGGTCTATACGTCAAACTTATATCAATTCAACTTTAGATATGTAATACTAAATGATTAAACACATAATAAAGCAATAATGAATAGAATTTCTAACAAGATCCCATGTACTTAATATTTGTCTTCTCTTCTCACTAATACTTTGATGTATTATGATTACTTACGCACACATATAATGGTGTGTACAATATATGGATTTATCTTCCCATCCCATTATTTTAGCTTTAATAGCTAGTTAGAGTTGAATTTAGTTAGTGGCATATACATACATTAGAATGAAGATATTATTCGACACACATCTTTCTCTTTGATGTTAGTGTAGATTCATGTTCTTAGTATTTTCTTACTTTTGAATATTTTTTACCAACATAACTTGTTAGCAATATCTAGAATTAATATACTATATATACATTATTTGCTAACCATTGGTATAGACTTTATATGCTTTCTAATTATTATAATATATTTCTATGTGATGTTTTTTTTCTCCTTCTTTTAAAAATAACTCAAGAATTAATGGTTACATTTTGTGATATTTTTTATTTAATACACTCTTTACTTATTATTATTGGTTATTTTTAGTTTATGTTATCTATTCTGATATATTTAAATTGCTTTTATAAATTGTCGTGATTTTTATTTTTATTATTTTTAATATTATTATTTATATTCAATTTATATGTATAATTTGTTTCTTAATTTGTATGCACTTAGCTAATTTCTCATTGTTAGTGAGTTTATCATCATGTATTAATACACAGCTGTACTCATAGATATATGTATATATGTATCTGCCACTCTCTACCTTTGAGGGTGTGTGTGAGTTATACTGTTATTCTATTGGTGCAGCTCAGCTTTATTAGGGACTCACCTGTGGTGTCTTATCACCTCTGATGAAGCGCAGGTACGCCTGCGCGAAACATGTCAGGTGCTCTTTTCCTCTGACTATGTCCTGTCTGGATGAATAAACGCTTTTGTTAATAACAGCACCTTGGTAGCCTGAGCAGTGTTTGCTTCTGTTTCTTATTTGTATACAGGGAGTGCAGAATTATTAGGCAAATGAGTATTTTGACCACATCATCCTCTTTATGCATGTTGTCTTACTCCAAGCTGTATAGGCTCGAAAGCCTACTACCAATTAAGCATATTAGGTGATGTGCATCTCTGTAATGAGAAGGGGTGTGGTCTAATGACATCAACACCCTATATCAGGTGTGCATAATTATTAGGCAACTTCCTTTCCTTTGGCAAAATGGGTCAAAAGAAGGACTTGACAGGCTCAGAAAAGTAAAAAATAGTGAGATATCTTGCAGAGGGATGCAGCACTCTTTTAAGATTGCAAAGCTTCTGAAGCGTGATCATCGAACAATCAAGCGTTTCATTCAAAATAGTCAACAGGGTCGCAAGAAGCGTGTGGAAAAACCAAGGCGCAAAATAACTGCCCATGAACTGAGAAAAGTCAAGCGTGCAGCTGCCAAGATGCCACTTGCCACCAGTTTGGCCATATTTCAGAGCTGCAACATCACTGGAGTGCCCAAAAGCACAAGGTGTGCAATACTCAGAGACATGGCCAAGGTAAGAAAGGCTGAAAGACGACCACCACTGAACAAGACACACAAGCTGAAACGTCAAGACTGGGCCAAGAAATATCTCAAGACTGATTTTTCTAAGGTTTTATGGACTGATGAAATGAGAGTGAGTCTTGATGGGCCAGATGGATGGGCCCGTGGCTGGATTGGTAAAGGGCAGAGAGCTCCAGTCCGACTCAGACGCCAGCAAGGTGGAGGTGGAGTTCTGGTTTGGGCTGGTATCATCAAAGATGAGCTTGTGGGGCCTTTTCGGGTTGAAGATGGAGTCAAGCTCAACTCCCAGTCCTACTGCCAGTTTCTGGAAGACACCTTCTTCAAGCAGTGGTACAGGAAGAAGTCTGCATCCTTCAAGAAAAACATGATTTTCATGCAGGACAATGCTCCATCACACGCGTCCAAGTACTCCACAGCGTGGCTGGCAAGAAAGGGTATAAAAGAAGAAAATCTAATGGCATGGCCTCCTTTTTCACCTGATCTGAACCCCATTGAGAACCTGTGGTCCATCATCAAATGTGAGATTTACAAGGAGGGAAAACAGTAAACCTCTCTGAACAGTATCTGGGAGGCTGTGGTTGCTGCTGCACGCAATGTTGATGGTGAACAGATCAAAACACTGACAGAATCCATGGATGGCAGGCTTTTGAGTGTCCTTGCAAAGAAAGGTGGCTATATAGGTCACTGATTTGTTTTTCTTTTGTTTTTGAATGTCAGAAATGTATATTTGTGAATGTTGAGATGTTATATTGGTTTCACTGTTAAAAATAAATAATTGAAATGGGTATATATTTGTTTTTTGTTAAGTTGCATAATAATTATGCACAGTAATAGTCACCAGCACACACAGATATCCCCCTAAAATAGCTATAACTAAAAACAAACTAAAAACTACTTCCAAAACTATTCAGCTTTGATATTAATGAGTTTTTGGGTTCATTGAGAACATGGTTGTTGTTCAATAATAAAATTAATCCTCAAAAATACAACTTGCCTAATAATTCTGCACTCCCTGTATATATATATAATTATAATTACTATTATTTTTTATATGTGACAGAAATAACGCTTTTTAACTTGTACAAAGTATTTTCAGAAATAGTTTTTTTCTGAATGTACTTTTTTTTAAGGAATAGCAGCTAAGATTTACGTTTACTTCTTGTAAAGGGGCCTGCGACTCAATAGGACTGAAATAGACTATCTAGACATTCATCTTAACATTGATACTAAAAACCTCAATATATAGGAAACCCTTAGCAAAAAATACAATACTACATGCAAACTCTTGTCATATACCACATGTAAAGAAAGGCATACCCAAGGGCCAGTATTTGAGAATATGCAGAAATTGCTTCTGAATGTACTTTTTTTGAAGGAATAGCAGCTAAGATTTACGTTTACTTGTTGTAAAGGGGCCTGCGACTCAGTTTATTTTCTTTCCCTATATTGTTCTCTCTCTTCTAGTCCAAAATATATATATATATATATATATATATATATATACATATACATACATACATACATATACACATACATACATACATACATACATACATACATACATACATACATATACACATACATACATACATACATACATATACACATACATACATACATACATACATATACACATACATACATACATACATATACACATACATACATACATACATACATACATATACACATACATACATACATACATACATACATACATACATATATACATAGATACATACATACATACATATACACATACATACATACATACATATACACACAGTATAAATAGCTATAGATATTTATTTTCAATGTGAATTCAAAAATAATTAAATCAATAAATGAGGTCTAAAAAAGATCTCATGTGTGTTTAATAGCTCATTAAAATGTATCATTACATTTATTAAATTAATTAATAAATGAAATACATTATAAATCCATTCTACGTTATTAACATAATATAGTAATGAGAACATTTTAATATTTTTCAGTAACAGTACTGCTTTCATGCAGTGGACCATAATTAACTAAACAGATGGTTGGACATTGTATTGTATGCATGGTACATAATAAAATATAAATTGTGTTTTGCAAGTAGCACTAGAAGGTGCTTAGTAGAACATGGATTATTTTACATTGAAAAGTATTTGTTAATAAACTATTACAGTCTAACACGTTGTTATTTTAGCACTCAGGTCCTTTCTTGAGTCCTTCTGGGACTGAGAATTCCTCCTAATTTATTTACGCATTTAATGTACAATACATAATATAAATTATAATAATTAGTTGAAAGCTTTATAGGTAAATAATACAATTTAAGGAATTATAAATGTACAGTAATGGTTACATATCTTAAAATCTGTAGAAGTTAGTGTAATGGGCTTTACACTTTTGTTATGACACAGATGGATTACAGTATCTTTTTTTAACATCTAAATTATATTCTAATCTTTTCAAAAACAGACAGATCTTTAAACATAAAAACAATTATTTGTAGCAGTGTATGCCATTATGCTTGTAATGACATTCAGCTAGATTACAAGTTTTGCGTTAAGGTAAAAAAGCAGCGTTAACAGGTCCTAACGCTGCTTTTTTACGCCCGCTGGTATTACGAGTCTTGCAGGTTTAGGGGCACCGCACACTTTTTTGGCCTTACCGCAAACCAACTTACATAAATTTTGTAACGTTTTTTTTTCAATGGGACTTGCATAGCGCTTGTATTACAAGTTTGTCCTGGGAGGCCAAAAAGTAAGCGGTACACCCTCTACCGCCAAGATTCCTAAAGCATTTTAAAGTCAGTATTTATGAGTTTTACACTACAAAGCTGTAGCATAAAACTCATAACTAAAGTGCTAAAAATTACACTAACACCCATAACTACCTATTAACCCCTAAACCGAGGCCCTCCCACATCGCAAACACTAAAATAAAATTATTAGCCCCTTATCTGCTGCTCCGGACATCGCCGCCACTAGAATAAATATATTAACCCCTAAACCACCGCACTCCCGCCTCGCAAACACTAGTTAAATATTATTTACCCCTAATCTGCCGCCCCTAACATTGCCGCCACCTACATTATACTTATTAACCCCTAATCTGACATCCCCAACGTCACCGCTACTATTCTAAATTTATTAACCCTTTAAACCTAAGTCTAACCCTAACACCCCATAACTTAAATATAATTAAAATAAATCAAAATAAAATTCCTATCATGACCTGAAATTATTCCTATTTAAAACTAAATACTTACTTGTAAAATAAACCCTAAGCTAGCTACAATATAGCTAATAGTTACATTGTATCTAGCTTAGGGTTTATTTTAATATTACAGGCAAGTTTGTATTTATTTTAACTAGGTAGAATAGTTACTAAATAGTTATTAACTATTTAATAAATACCTAGCTAAAATAAATACAAATTGACCTGTAAAATAAAACCTAACCTAAGTTACACTAACACCTAACACTACACTACAATTAAATAACTTACCTAAATTAAATACAATTAAATAAATTAAATACAATTAGCTAAATTACCAAAAAAAAACAAACACTAAATTACAGAAAATAAAAAACAAATTACAAGATATTTAAACTAATTACACCTAATCTAAGAGCCCTATCAAAATAAAAAGCCCCCCAAAATAAAAAAAAACCTAGCCTAAACTAAACTATCAAAAGCCCTTAAAAGGGCATTTTGCGGGACATTGCCCCAAAGAAATCAGCTCTTTTACCTGAAAAAGAAATACAAACAACCCCCCCAACAGTAAAACCCACCACCCACATAACCAACCCCCCAAATAAAACCCTAACTAAAAAGACCTAAGCTCCCCATTGCCCTGAAAAGGGCATTTGGATGGGCATTGCCCTTAAAAGGGCATTTAGCTCTATTGCTGCCCAAAGCCCTAATCTAAAAATAACCCCCCCCCCCCCATACACCCTTAAAAAAATCCTAACACTAACCCCCGAAGATTCCCTTACCGGGAGAAGTCTTCAGCCAAGCGGCAAGATGTCCTCAATGAAGCCGGCAGAAGTGGTCCTCCAGACGGGCAGAAGTCTTCACCCAGATGGCATCTTCTATCTTCATCCTTCCGACGCGGAGCGGCTCCATCTTCAAGACATCCGGCATGGAGCATCCTCTTCTTCCGACGTCTTCTTGCTGAATGAAGGTACCTTTAAGTGACATCATCCAAGATGGCATCCGTTAGATTCCAATTGGCTGATAGAATTCTATCAGCCAATCGAAATTAAGGTTGAAAAAATCCTATTAGCTGATTGGATCAGCCAATAGGATTGAGCTTGCATTCTATTGGCTAATTGGAACAGCCAATTGAATGCAAGCTCAATCCTATTGGCTGATTGGATCAGCCAATAGGATTGAAGTTCAATTCTATTGGTTGATTTTTTATTTTGATAGGGCTCTTAGGTGTAATTAGTTTAAAGATCTTGTAATTTGTTTTTTATTTTCTGTAATTTAGCTAATTGTATTTGATTTATTTAATTGTATTTCATTTAGGTAATTTTTTTAATTGTAGTGTACTGTTAGGTGTTAGTGTAACTTACGTTAGGTTTTATTTTACAGGTAAATGTGTATTTATTTTAGCTAGGTAGTTACTAAATAGTTAATAACTATTTAGTAACTATTCTACCTAGTTAAAATAAATATAAACTTGCCTGTAAAATAAAAATAAACCCTAAGATAGATACAATGTAGCTATTAGTTATATTGTAGCTAGCTTAGGGTTTATTTTATAGGTAAGTATTTAGTTTTAAAGAGGAATAATTTAGTTAATTATACTAATTTTAGATTTATTTAAATTATATTTAAGTGTTAGGGTTAGACAGGTTTAGGGGTTAATACATTTAGAATAGTGGTGGCGACGTTAGGGACGGCAGATTAGGGGTTAAAAAATGTAGGTAGGTTGCGGCGATGTTAGGGGCGGCAGATTAGGAGTTAATAAATATAATGTAGGTGTCGGTGATGTTAGGGGCAGCAGATTAGGGGTTAATCAGTATACAGGGAGTGCAGAATTATTAGGCAAGTTGTATTTTTGAGGATTAATTTTATTATTGAACAACAACCATGTTCTCAATGAACCCAAAAAACTCATTAATATCAAAGCTGAATAGTTTTGGAAGTAGTTTTTAGTTTGTTTTTAGTTATAGCTATTTTAGGGGGATATCTGTGTGTGCAGGTGACTATTACTGTGCATAATTATTAGGCAACTTAACAAAAAACAAATATATACCCATTTCAATTATTTATTTTTACTAGTGAAACCAATATAACTTCTCAACATTCACAAATACACATTTCTGACATTCAAAAACAAAACAAAAACAAATCAGTGACCAATATAGCCACCTTTCTTTGCAAGGACACTCAAAAGCCTGCCATCCATGGATTCTGTCAGTGTTTTGATCTGTTCACCATCAACATTGCATGCAGCAGCAACCACAGCCTCCCAGACACTGTTCAGAGAGGTGTACTGTTTTCCCTCCTTGTAAATCTCACATTTGATGATGGACCACAGATTCTCAATGGGGTTCAGATCAGGTGAACAAGGAGGCCATGTCATTAGATTTTCTTCTTATACCCTTTCTTGCCAGCCACGCTGTGGAGTACTTGGACGCGTGTGATGGAGCATTGTCCTGCATGAAAATCATGTTTTTCTTGAAGGATGCAGACTTCTTCCTGTACCACTGCTTGAAGAAGGTGTCTTCCAGAAACTGGCAGTAGGACTGGGAGTTGAGCTTGACTCCATCCTCAACCCGAAAAGGCCCCACAAGCTCATTTTTGATGATACCAGCCCAAACCAGTACTCCACCTCCACCTTGCTGGCGTCTGAGTCGGACTGGAGCTCTCTGCCCTTTACCAATCCAGCCACGGGCCCATCCATCTGGCCCATCAAGACTCACTCTCATTTCATCAGTCCATAAAACCTTAGAAAAATCATTCTTGAGATATTTCTTGGCCCAGTCTTGACGTTTCAGCTTGTGTGTCTTGTTCAGTGGTGGTATTCTTTCAGCCTTTCTTACCTTGGCCATGTCTCTGAGTATTGCACACCTTGTGCTTTTGGGCACTCCAGTGATGTTGCAGCTCTGAAATATGGCCAAACTGGTGGCAAGTGGCATCTTGGCAGCTGCACGCTTGACTTTTCTCAGTTCATGGGCAGTTATTTTGCCCTTGGTTTTTCAACACGCTTCTTGCGACCCTGTTGACTATTTTGAATGAAACGCTTGATTGTTCGATGATTACGCTTCAGAAGCTTTGCAATTTTAAGAGTGCTGCATCCCTCTGCAAGATATCTCACTATTTTTGACTTTTCTGAGCCTGTCAAGTCCTTCTTTTGACCCATTTTGCCAAAGGAAAGGAAGTTGCCTAATAATTATGCACACCTGATATAGGGTGTTGATGTCATTAGACCACACCCCTTCTCATTACAGAGATGCACATCACCTAATATGCTTAATTGGTAGTAGGCTTTCGAGCCTATACAGCTTGGAGTAAGACATGCATAAAGAGGATGATGTGGTCAAAATACTAATTTGCCTAATAATTCTGCACTCCCTGTATTGTAGGTGTCGACGATATCGGGGTCGGCAGATTAGGGGTTAATAAGTGTAAGATTAGGGGTGTTTAGACTCGGGGTTCATGTTAGGGTGTTAGGTTTAGTTTCCCCATAGGAATCAATGGGGCTGCATTACTGAGTTTTATGCTGCTTATTGGCAGCTGTTAGACTTTTTCTCAGCCGGCTCTTCCCATTGATGTCTATGGGGAAAACGTGCACGAGCACGTATAACCAGCTCACCGCTCACTTAAGCAGCGCTGGTATTGAAGTGTAGTTTGGAGCGCAATTTTTCTCTACGCTCACTTCTTGCCTGTTAACGCCGGGTTGAAAAAAATCCGTAATATCAGCGCTGCAGGTAAGTGAGCAATGACAAACTGCAAGTTAGCAACACACCCCTCTTACCGCAAAACTCATAATCTAGGCGATTGTTTGGAAGGAAATCCTTAGTATCGGAAAAACGTAAAAATGGAATGGAATACAAAATAATCCTTATAATATTTTATGAAGTCTTATGACATTCATAATATTGTTCAAAATACTAACATTGATTTTATCTATACGGGGTCTTTTAAAGTAAGAAAGATATGAAGATTTTTTAAGTATGCTCCTGGGTACTTACTCATTTTTGTCTCTAGTGGGTTGAATGTTACACATATTTTGTCTGAAAGACCTACATTTTCTGCATATTGTTGAAATTGGTGTATCTTCTAATGTATCGTATGTGTAAGCTTTGTGTGTGCTTTTGTTTGTTCTTGTATGTTTTAAATACAAAATATCCTGCTCTAACACTTCAGGACTTTTGTGTTGGGGTTTCCTGATTCCCACTGTCAGGTTTAAAAAAAAAAAAAAAAAAAAAAGATTAATGCTTTATTTATTTGTTTATATATTTATTAATTTATTTATTTATGGTGCTACCATTACAGACATACTGCTAGATTTCGAGTTCTGCATTAGCTTTAAAAAGCAGCGTTAAGGGGTCCTAACTCTGCTTTTTAACGCCCACTGGTATTACGAGTCAGGCAGGAAAGGGTGTACCGCTCACTTTTCTTCCGCGACTTTTCCATACCGCAAATCCCCTTACGTCAATTGTGTATCCTATCTTTTTAATGAGATTTGCCTAACGCTGGTATTACAAGTCTTGGAAGAAGTGAGCGGTACAGCCTCTACCTCCAAGACTCCTACCGCATTTAAAAGTCAGTAGTTAAGAGTTTTATGGGCTAACGTCGGAACATAAAACTCCTAACTAAAGTGCTTCAAAATACACTAACACCCATAAACTATCTATGAACTCCTAAACCGAGGCCCTCCCACATCGCAAATACTAAAATAAATATTTTTAACCCCTAATCTGCCGACCGGACATCGCCGCCACCTACATTATACCTATGAACCCCTAATCTGCTGCCCCTAACATCGCCGACACCTACATTATATTTATTTCTCTTGTTAGGTGTATCCAGTCCACGGATCATCCATTACTTGTGGGATATTCTCCTTCCCAACAGGAAGTTGCAAGAGGATCACCCACAGCAGAGCTGCTATATAGCTCCTCCCCTAACTGCCATATCCAGTCATTCTCTTGCAAGCTCTCAACATAGCTGGAGGTAGTAAGAGGAAAGTGGTAAAATATAGTTAGTTTTTTCTTCAATCAAAAGTTTATTGTTTTTAAATGGTACCGGAGTGTACTATTTTATCTCAGGCAGCATTTAGAAGAAGAATCTGCCTGCGTTTTTCTATGATCTTAGCAGAAGTAACTAAGATCCACTGCTATTCTCCCATATGTCTGAGGAGTGAGGTAACTTCAGAGGGAGAATGGCGTGCAGGGTATCCTGCAATAAGGTATGTGCAGTTAAGTTTTTCTAGGGATGGAATTTGCTTGAAAATGCTGCTGATACCGGATTAATGTAAGTTAAAGCCTAAATACAGTGATTTAATAGCGACTAGTATCAGGCTTGCTATCAGAGGTATATACTCTAATTAATGTGCAATATAAAACGTTTGCTGGCATGTTTAATCATTTTTATATATGCTTTGGTGATAAAACTTATTGGGGCCTAGTTTTTTCCACATGGCTGGCTTTATTTTTGCCTAGAAACAGTTTCCTTATGCTTTCCACTGTTATAGTATAAAAGTTACAGTTGGTGCAGTTAAAATTACAAACTGTGACATTCAGCTTCCCTCAGCAGTCCCCTGCATGCTATAGGACATCTCTGAAGGGCTCAAAAGGCTTCAAAAGTAGGAGCTGTGGCAGTTGTTATGACTGTTTAAAAAACATATTTTTCGTTTTGTTAATCTGTTTTTTGTATTAAGGGGTTAATCATCCATTTGCAAGTGGGTGCAATGCTCTGCTAACTTGTTACATACACTGTAAAAATTTTGTTAGTTTAACTGCCTTTTTTCACTGTTATTTCAATTTTTGGCAAAATTTGTTTCTCTTAAAGGCACAGTAACGTTTTTTTATATTGCTTGTTAACTTGATTTGAAGTGTTTTCCAAGCTTGCTAGTCTCATTGCTAGTCTGTATAAACATGTCTGACATAGAGGAAACTCCTTGTTCATTATGTTTAAAAGCCATGGTGGAATCCCATAGGAGAATGTGTACTAAATGTATTGATTTCAGTTTAAACAATAAAGATCAGCTGTTATCTTTAAAAGAATTATAACCAGAGGATTCTGACGAGGGGGAAGTTATGCTGACTAACTCTCCCCACGTGTCGGACCCTTTGACTTCCGCTCAAGGGACTCACGCTAAAATGGCGCCAAGTACATCAAAGACGCCCATAGCGATTACTTTGCAGGACATGGCGGCAATCATGGATAATACCCTGTCAGCGGTATTAGCCAGACTGCCTGAATTCAGAGGAAAGCGCGATAGCTCTGGGGTTAGACGTAATACAGAGCGCGCAGATGTTTTAAGGCCCATGTCTGATACTGCGTCACAATATGCAGAAGCGGAGGAAGAGCTTCAGTCTGTGGGTGACGTCTCTGACTCGGGGAAACCTGATTCAGATATGTCTACTTTTAAATTTAAGCCTCCGGGTGTTGCTTGGAGAGGTTTAAGCTGCTCTGAATGACTGTGACACAATTGCAGTGCCAGAGAAATTGTGTAGACTGGATAAATACTACGCGGTGCCGGTGTGTACTGACGTTTTTCCAATACCTAAAAGGTTTACAGAAATTATTACTAAGGAGTGGGACAGACCCGGTGTGCCGTTTTCCCCCCCTCCTATTTTTAGAATTTTTTTTCCAATAGACGCCACCACACGGGACTTATGGCAGACGGTCCCTAAGGTGGAGGGAGCAGTTTCTACTTTAGCAAAGCATACCACTATCCCTGTCGAGGACAGTTGTGCTTTTTCAGATCCAATGGATAAAAAATTAGAAGGTTACCTTAAGAAAATGTTTATTCAACAAGGTTTTATCCTGCAGCCCCTTGCATGCATTGCTCCTGTCACTGCTGCTGTGGCATTCTGGTTTGAGCCTCTGGAAGAGGCCTTTCAGACAGCTACTCCATTGACTGAAATACTTGACAAGCTTAGAACACTTAAGCTAGCTAATTCTTTTGTTTCTGATGCCATTGTTCATTTGACTAAACTAACGGCTAAGAATTCTGGATTCGCCATCCAGGCGCGTAGGGCACTATGGCTTAAATCTTGGTCAGCTGACGTGACTTCAAAGTCTAAATTACTTAACATTCCCTTCAAGGGGCAGACCCTATTCGGCCTGGTTTGAAGGAAATTATTGCTGACATTACTGGAGGTAAGGGTCATACCCTTCCTCAGGACAGGGCCAAATCAAGGGCCAAACAGTCTAATTTTCGTGCCTTTTGAAACTTCAAGGCAGGTGCAGCATCAACTTCCTCTGCTACAAAACAAGAGGGAACTTTTGCGCAATCCAAGCTGGCCTGGAAATCTAACCAGGCCTGGAGCAAAGGCAAGCAGGCCAGAAAGCCTGCTGCTGCCTCTAAGACAGCATGAAGGAACGGCCCCCTATCCGGCAACGGATCTAGTAGGGGGCAGACTTTCTCTCTTTGCCCAGGCATGGGCAAGAGATGATCAGGATCCCTGGGCGTTGGAGATCATATCTCAGGGATATCTTCTGGACTTCAAAGCTTCCCCCCCACAAGGGAGATTTAACCTTTCGAGATTATCTGTAAACCAGATAAAGAAAGAGGCATTCTTATGCGGTGTGCAAGACCTCCTAATAATGGGAGTGATCCATCCAGTTCCACAGATGGAACAAGGACAGGGATTTTATTCAAATCTGTTTGTGGTTCCCAAAAAAGAGGGAACCTTCAGACCAATTTTGGATCTAAAGATCTTAAACAAATTCCTCAGAGTTCGATCGTTCAAAATGGAAACTATTCGGACAATCCTACCTATGATCCAGGAGGGTCAGTACATGACCACAGTGGATTTGAAGGATGCTTACCTTCACATACCGATTCACAAAGATCATCATCGGTTCCTAAGGTTTGCCTTTCTAGACAGGCATTACCAGTTTGTGGCTCTTCCCTTCGGGTTAGCTACAGCCCCAAGAATTTTTACAAAGGTTCTGGGGTCTCTTCTGGCGGTCCTAAGACCACGGGGCATAGCAGTGGCCCCTTATCTAGACGACATCCTGATACAGGCGTCAAACTTCCAAATTGCCAAATCTCATATGGACATAGTGTTGGCATTTCTGAGGTTGCATGGGTGGAAAGTGAACGAGGGAAAGAGTTCTCTATCACCCCTCACAAGGGTTTCCTTCCTAGGAACTCTGATAGATTCTGTAGAAATTAAAATTTACCTGACGGAGTCCAGGTTATCAAAGCTTCTAAATTCCTGACGTGTTCTTCACTACATTCCGCGCCCTTCGGTGGCTCAGTGCATGGAAGTGATCGGCTTAATGGTAGCGGCGATGGACATAGTGCCATTTGCGCGCCTACATCTCAGACCGCTGCAATTATGCATGCTCAGTCAGTGGAATGGGGATTACACAGATTTGTCCCCTCTGCTAAATCTGGATCAAGAGACCAGAGATTCTCTTCTCTGGTGGCTATCTCGGGTCCATCTGTCCAAAGGTATGACCTTTCGCAGGCCAGATTGGACAATTGTAACAACAGATGCTAGCCTGCTAGGTTGGGGTGCAGTCTGGAATTCCCTGAAGGCTCAGGGATCGTGGACTCAGGAGGAGAAACTCCTCCCAATAAATATTCTGGAGTTAAGAGCAATATTCAATGCTCTTCTAGCTTGGCCTCAGTTAGCAACCCTGAGGTTCATCAGATTTCAGTCGGACAACATCACGACTGTGGCTTACATCAACCATCAAGGGGGGACCAGGAGCTCCCTAGAGATGTTAGAAGTCTCAAAGATAATTCGCTGGGCAGAGACTCACTCTTGCCATCTATCAGCGATCCATATCCCAGGTGTAGAGAACTGGGAGGCGGATTTTCTAAGTCGTCAGACTTTTCATCCGGGGGAGTGGGAACTCCATCCGGAGGTGTTTGCTCAATTGGTTCATCGTTGGGGCACACCAGAATTGGATCTCATGGCGTCTCGCCAGAACGCCAAGCTTCCTTGTTACGGATCCAGGTCCAGGGACCCAGAAGCGACGCTGATAGATGCTCTAGCAGCACCGTGGTTCTTCAACCTGGCTTATGTGTTTCCACCGTTTCCTCTGCTCCCTCGACTGATTGCCAAAATCAAACAGGAGGGAACATCGGTGATCTTGATCGCGCCTGCGTGGCCATGCAGGACCTGGTATGCAGACCTGGTGGACATGTCATCCTTTCCACCTTGGCCTCTGCCTCTGGGACAAGACCTTCTACTACAAGGTCCTTTCAATCATCCAAATCTAATTTCTCTGAGACTGACTGCCTTGAGATTGAACGCTTGATTTTATCAAGGCGTGGCTTCTCCGAGTCAGTCATTGATACCTTAATACAGGCACGAAAGCCTGTAACCAGGAAAATCTACCATAAGATATGACGCAAATATCTTCATTGGTGTGAATCCAAGAATTACTCATGGAGTAAGGTTAGGATTCCTAGGATATTGTCCTTTCTCCAAGAGGGTTTGGATAAAGGATTATCAGCTAGTTCTTTAAAGGGACAGATTTCTGCTCTGTCTATCCTTTTGCACAAGCGTCTGGCAGAGGTTCCAGACGTCCAGGCATTTTGTCAGGCTTTGGTTAGAATTAAGCCTTTGTTTAAACCTGTTGCTCCTCCATGGAGCTTAAACTTGGTTCTTAATGTTCATCAAGGAGTTCCGTTTGAACCCCTTCATTCCATTGATATCAAACTTTTATCTTGGAAAGTTTTGTTTTGATGGCTATTTCCTCGGCTCGTAGAGTCTCTGAGTTATCAGCTTTACAATGTGATTCTCTTAATCTGATTTTCCATTCAGATAAAGTAGTTCTGCGTACAAAACCTGGGTTTTTACCTAAGGTAGTTTCCAACAAGAATATCAATCAAGAGTTTGTTGTTCCATCATTGTGTCCTAATCCTTCTTCAAAGAAGGAACGTCTTTTACATAATTTGGACGTAGTCCGTGCTTTAAAGTCTTACTTACAATCGACTAAAGATTTTCGTCAAACATCTTCCCTGTTTGTTGTTTACTCTGGACAGAGGAGAGGTCAAAAGGCTTCGGCAACCTCTCTTTCTTTTTGTCTTCGGAGCGTAATACGCTTAGCCTATGAGACTGCTGGACAGCAGCCCCCTGAAAGGATTACAGCTCATTCTACTAGAGCTGTGGCTTCCACCTGGGCCTTTAAAAATGAGGCTTCTGTTGAACAGATTTGCAAAGCGGCGACTTGGTCTTCGCTTCATACCTTTTCAAAATTTTACAAATTTGATACTTTTGCTTCTTCGGAGGCTATTTTTGGGAGAAAGGTTCTACAGGCAGTGGTCCCTTCCGTTTAAGTACCTGCCTTGTCCCTCCCTTCATCCGTGTACTTTAGCTTTGGTATTGGTATCCCACAAGTAATGGATGATCCGTGGACTGGATACACCTAACAAGAGAAAACATAATTTATGCTTACCTGATAAATTTATTTCTCTTGTGGTGTATCCAGTCCATGGCCCGCCCTGTCCTTTTAAGGCAGGTCTAAATTTTAAACTACAGTCACCACTGCACCCTATGGTTTCTCCTTTCTTGGCTAGTTTCGGTCGAATGACTGGATATGGCAGTTAGGGGAGGAGCTATATAGCAGCTCTGCTGTGGGTGATCCTCTTGCAACTTCCTGTTGGGAAGGAGAATATCCCACAAGTAATGGATGATCAGTGGACTGGATACACCACAAGAGAAATAAATTTATCAGGTAAGCATAAATTATGTTCTACCCCTAATCTGCTGCCCCCAACATCGCTGCCACCTACCTACACTTATTAACCCCTAATCTGCCGACCGGACATCGCCGCCACTATAATAAATGTATTAACCCCTAAACCGCCGCACTCCTGCCTCGCAAACACTATAGTAAATTGTATTAACCCCTAATCTGCCGCCCCCAATGTTGCCGCCACCTACCTACAATTATTAACCCCCAATCTGCCGCTACTATAATAAAGTTATTAACCCCTAAACCTAAGTCTAACCCTAACACCCCCTAACTTAAATATAATTTAAATAAATCTAGATAAAATTACTATAATTAAATAAATTAATCCTATTTAAAACTAAATACTTACCTATAAAATAAACCATAAGATAGCTACAATATAACTAATAGTTAAATTGTAGCTATTTTAGGATTTATATTTATTTTACAGGCAACTTTGTATTTATTTTAACTAGGTACAATAGCTATTAAATAGTTAATAACTATTTAATAGCTACCTAGTTAAAATAAATACAAAATTACCTGTAAAATAAATTCTAACCTAAGTTACAAATACACCTAACACTACACTATCAATAAATTAATTAAATAAATTAACTACAATTATCTAAAATAAAATACAATTAAATAAACTAAACTATATTACAAAAGAAAACAAACACTAAATTACAAAAAAAAATTTTTTTACAAGAAGTTTAATCTAATTACACCTAATCTAAGCCCCATAATAAAATAAAAAAGCCCCCCAAAATAATAAAATTCCCTATCCTAAACTAAATTACAAAGTAATCAGCTCTTTTACCAGCCCTTAAAAGGGCTTTTTGTGGGGCATTGCCCCAAAGTAATCAGCTCTTTTACCTGTTAAAAAAAACAAATACAATACCCCCCCAACATTACAACCCACCACCCACACACCCCTACTCTAAAACCCACCTTAAAAAAACCTAACACTACCCCATTGAAGATCACCCTACCTTGAGCCGTGTTCACCCAGCCGGGCACCGATGGGGCATAAGAGGACATCCGGACCGGCAGAAGTCTTCATCCTATCCAGGGAGAAGAGGACATCCAGACCGGCAGACATCTTGATCCAGGTGGCATCTTCTATCTTCATCCTTCCGGAGCGGAGCCATCTTCTATCCAGCCGACGCGGAGCCATCCTCTTCAATCGAAGTCCTAACGAAGAATGAAGGTTCCTTTAAATGACGTCATCCAAGATGGCGTCCCTCGAATTCTGATTGGCTGATAGGATTCTATCAGCCATTTGGAATTAAGGTAGGAAAAATCTGATTGGTTGATTTAATCAGCCAATTGGATTGAAGTTCAAGCCGATTGGCTGATTGGATCAGCCAATAGAATTGACCTTGCATTCTATTGGCTGATCCAATCAGCCAATCGGCTTGAACTTCAATCTGATTGGCTGATTAAATTAACCAATCAGATTTTTCCTACCTTAATTCCGATTGGCTGATAGAATCCTATCAGCCAATCGGAATTCGAGGGACGCCATCTTGGATGACATCATTTAAAGGAACCTTCATTCTTCATTAGGACTTCGATTGAAGAGGATGGCTCCGCATCGGCTGGATAGAAGATGGCTCCGCTCCGGAAGGATGAAGATAGAAGATGCCACCTGGATCAAGATGTCTGCCGGTCTGGATGTCCTCTTCTGCCCGGATAGGATGAAGATAGAGGATGCCACCTGGATGAAGATGTCTGCTGGTCCGGATGTCCTCTTCTGCCCCATCGGTGCCCGGCTGGGTGAACACGGCTCAAGGTACCTAGTTAAAATAAATACAAAGTTGCCTGTAAAATAAATATAAATCCTAAAATAGCTACAATGTAACTATTAGTTATATTGTAGCTATCTAAGGGTTTATTTTATAGGTAAGTATTTAGTTTTAAATAGGATTAATTTATTTAATTATAGTAATTTTATCTAGATTTATTTAAATTATATTTAAATTAGGGGGTGTTAGGGTTAGGGTTAGACTTAGGTTTAGGGGTTAATAAATTTATTATAGTAGCGGCGACGTTGGGGGCGGGAGATTAGGGGTTAATAATTGTAGGTAGGTGGCGGCGACGTTGGGGGGGCAGATTAGGGGTTAATAAAATTTACTATAGTGTTTGCGAGGCGGGAGTGCAGCGGTTTAGGGGTTAATACATTTATTAAAGTGGTGGCGATGTCCGGTCGGCAGATTAGGGGTTAATAAGTGTAGGTAGGTGGCAGAGACGTTGGGGGCGGCAGGTTAGGGGTTAATAAATATAATATAGGTGTCACGATGTTAGGGGCAGCAGATTAGGGGTTCATAGGGATAATGTAGGTGGCGGCGGTGTCCGGAGCGGCAGATTAGGGGTTAATAGTATAATGCAGGTGGCGACGATGTTGGGGGCAAAAGATTAGAGGTTAATAAGTGTAATGTTAGGGATGTTTAGACTCGGGGTTCATGTTAGGGTGTTAGGTGTAGACATTTTTCTTTGCAGGTGTTAGGTTTTTTCAAGCCAGCTCAGCCCCATTGTTTCCCATAGGGGAAATCGTTCACAAGCACGTTTTGCCATCTTACCGCTACCGTAAGCAACGCTGGTATTACAGGTAGAAGTGGAGCTAAATTTGCTCAACGCTCACTTTTCTGAGGCTAATGCAGCCATTCAGAAAACTTGTAATACCAGCGTTGTTTAAAGTGTGCGCTGGAAGAAAAAGGCTTGTTAGCCCCGCAGGTCTTTACCGACAAAACTTAGGCGATAATCTCTTATTTCTGTCTTTTGTGTACCAAACAAAAATATAAAAAATATATACAAAAATCTACAGCAGTTTGAGAATACCTTACATCAGTAAAATGTTTCCTTCTAGATAAACGATGATCCCTTATGCCTATCAGGTAGCTTTGGCGTTGCAGTGTCTCCATTCTCATCAGTCATTGGCTCCAATCTAATAAAACCCATTGAATTCACTAAAATATCATAACTTGAAAATTACATAATATTATTCACCCATTACTCATCACAGTCATGAGTTGCAAGTGATTTTCCATTACCATCAGTGGTAACTCACTCAACTTTCACTGAACTTTTACTACCCCTTAGTCAATTAACACTCATTCTAGAAATCCTAAAAAATATTAATGAAAGTGTGTCTGAAAAAAATAAATTGTGTATGCACTGTATCTATGTAATTATCTATACATGGTTTAAAATATTGTTAAATTATCTATCAGAGATGAGTACTTCTATCATCCATGTACCAGTTACCCTCCCTGCACTTCAGAAAAAAAATTATGAACAGGGGCTTTGATCACAATCTTTCTGATACCAACTTCTGATTACATGGGTTTGGTTTCAGACAATATAGCATATTTTTTGAGTGATCCTAATCTAAAAGGATTTGTCCTCTAAAAGCCCCCAGCTGCAAACAAGTTTTCCTGCACTATGATATGCAAATGTAAATTTTACACATTTAAATTTCTGTCCCAACCACTGCAGAAAGACTATAGAAAAAAATTGAGGTTTAATGAATCTAGACCAGATATACCTCAAACATGGTGCCTTTCATTATGTCAGATTGTATTGCACATGCAAAACATAAGAGAACTATTCCAGTTCATCTTGGAATGCTTGAAAATATGCAAAAAAATGCTAGTTTGGCAAGTTTATCAAGGGCCTTTAGGTGTTGAATTTGATAAGTGAAAATTGGTCTCAAAAACTTGTTGAAAAGTATCAAGAAAATTTCATTACCATATTAAAAATAAGACTATTGTCGGCAAGCCAATAAAGCATTTTTGGCTCACAGAAACCCAAGAAAACAGGCAATTGTGATCTCCTTAAAACACAAAGTGCCTTTTCCCCAAAATCATACCAAAAAAGTCTGATAAATTGTGATCAACGCCAGGATGTAGGAAATATGCCCTGACTATTGACTATTCAAATCAGCCAATAGAATTTCAGTAGCTCTCATCCTATTGGCTGATTTGAACAGCCAATAGGATTTCAGTAGCTCTCATCCTATTGGCTAATTTTAATTTCAAAAATCAATCAGCCAATAGGAATGCAAGGGACGCCATTTTTAAATGGCTCCCTTGCACTGAAGATTCAGTGTATGGCGGTGACCGTATGAAGAGGATGCTCCGTGAAGGATGGACCCTCTCTGCGCTGCCGGGATGAAGATAGAAGATGCCACTGAATGAAGATAGAAGACGCCGCCTGGATGGATGAAGACCTCACCACCTGGATGAAGACTTCTCGTCGCCTGCATGTCCGGACTTCAGATCCGGATCGTTGGGGGTTAGTGTTAGTTGTTTTTTTTTTAACTCTTTTAGGGTGGGGTTTTTTTTTTAGATTAGGGTTTGGGCTTTTTTAAAAGAGCTAATTGCCCTTTTAAGGACAATGAAAAAGAGCTAAATGCCCTTTTAAGGACAATGCCCATACAAATGCCCTTTTCAGGGCAATGGGTAGCTTAGGCTTTTGTTAGCATTAGTTTTTTTTATTTTGGGGGGTTGGTTGAATGGTGGGTTTTATTGTTTGGGGGTCTTTGCATTTTTTACAGGTAAAAGAGCTAATTTCTTTAGGACAATGCCCTACAGAAAGCCCTTTTAAGGGCTATTGGTAGTTTATTGTAAGCTAGGGGTTTTTTATTCTGTGGGGGGCTTTTTTATTTTTATTGGGCTATTAGATTAGGTGTTATTGTTTTTATTTTGGATAATTTTGTTTGTTATTTTTCGTAATTTAGTGTTTATTAGTTTTTGTAATTTTGTATTTTTTGTAATTTTAGAATTCAATTTTTTTAGTAGTGTTAAGTTTTTTTAATTTGTAATTTAGTTTATTTAATTGGTAGTTATTTTAATTTTAGTATAATAGTTATGTTAGGTTAATTGTTAGTTTAAACTTAGTTTTTTTTTCATTTCACAGGTAAGTTTTTATTTATTTTAAGATAGGGATATTGTAATTTTAATTTAAAGTTAGGTTTAAGGGTTAATAGTTTAATTTATTTATTTGCGATTTTGGGGACTGGCGGTTTAGGGGTTAATAGGTTTATTTAGTGGCGGTGATGTGGGAGGCCAGAGGTTTAGGGGTTAATAACTTTATTATAGTGGCGGCGATCTTGGGGTGCGGGGGAATAGGGGTTAAAAGCTTTATTATAGAGGCGGCGATGTCGGGGACTGGCGGAATAGGGGTTAATAACTTTTATTAGTGACGGCAATGTCAGGAGCGGCAGATTAGGGGTTAATAACTTTATTTAGGTGTCAGCGATGTCGGGGGCGGCAGATTAGGGGTGTTTAGACTTGGGTTTATGTCAGGGTGTTTTTTCCCCATAGACATTAATGGGGTTGCGTTACGGAGCTTTTCATACCACGCTTCAGGTGTTAGTTTTTTTTCCAACACGCTCTCTCCATTGATGTCTATGGGGAAAGCATACACGAGCACGTATTCTCAGCCCTTGGATTTTGTGCAGTATGAAGCTTATCGCCACCATATCGCATGCACAAGGAGGCTTTTTAGAAAATGTAATGGCAGCGCTATGGAGGGTGAAATAACGCAACTTTTGTTGCATTTGTTTCGCACCCTCTATAGCGCAAAACTTGTAATCTAGGTGAATGTCTTTAAATTTGTCATCCCCATGTTGGATTTATTCTTCTTCATAAACAGGCTATTTCTATCTAGGGATTCAACGTCTTTACTCAATTTTTGAAGGTGATGTTTATTATAGCCTCTTTCTACTATTAATCTGTCTGTTAAGTCTCTGGCCTCATTTTGATAAGTGCTTATATAAGTGTAATTTCTGCGCAGCCTTGGCCTTTTGGTATTCCCTTCTTCAAGTGAGGTACATGACAAGAGCCAGCAATTAGAATTGTATTTCTAGCTGTAGGTTTTCTATATGTGGATGTAATTATGTTCTTAATTTGATCAATGCTTAGTTTAAGGTCCAAATACTTATTGTTGTTCATGTATTGCATGAAGTTGTCAACCATGTTGCTGTTGTTATCACTCCAGATTATAATCAAGTCATCAATAAAATGACCATATAATATAATATTGTCTTTGAAGGGGAAACAATACGAGAAGGTGCGGCACTGCTCCATCCATCCCATGTAATTGTTAGCATATGTTGGGGCAAATTTAGTAGTAGTAGTATTCACCTCCATGTATAAAATAATTATGGTGTAACAGAAATTCTGTTACTTCCGTAATGAATGTGATGAATCTTAGATCACAATCTGTGTGTCCCTATAACATATCAAACATTGCTCTTAGTCCCAAGGTATGGGGTATATTGGAATACAGGGCTGTCATATCAATGGTCAGCCATTTGTATCCACTCTGCCATTTGATGTTTTTAAGTTGTTGGATAAGGTGAAGGCTATATTTAATATAGCCAGGTAGTGCTTGTACCACAGGCTATACTATGTAGTCAAGCCACACAAGTGAGCCTTGACTTGCCACTATGGGTCTTCCTGGAGACTTATTGAGGCTTTTATGAATTTTCGGAACGTTTTGGAAGCTAGGTATAGTAGGGGCTTCTACCTGTAAGTAATTTGTTAGTTCTGTGGGCATATTTCGTTTGCTGTGTCCAAAAGGTTGGCTAATTTGGTTTTAAATGTGTTTGTGGGGTTAAATGTCAATTTGGTATATTGATGAATATCATTGAGTTGTGCTTTTAAGTAGTCATATTTGTTAAGTAAGACTACTGCTCCTCCTTTGTCAGCCTTAGTGATGACCAAGTCGGGGTTATTTTTAAATTCATGAAGGGCTTCTCTGTAAAGTCCATGTTGAGCACAATTTAACTTTTTAAATTAATAGTGGTCTTGGCTCAATGTTTTTCAAGATTTATATCCTCAAATAGGGTGAAGGGATAGGAGAAGGGGAAGAGAAAAAAAAGGGGGGGGGGGGAATTCTTTTAGACACCGTAAAGGTCTGTAAGTCACGATATTTGCCCCTATTAATCTGTCTGTTAAGTCTCTGGCCTCATTTTGATAAGTGCTTATATAAGTGTAATTTCTGCGCAGCCTTGGCCTTTTGGTATTCCCTTCTTCAAGTGAGGTACATGACAAGAGCCAGCAATTAGAATTGTATTTCTAGCTGTAGGTTTTCTATATGTGGATGTAATTATGTTCTTAATTTGATCAATGCTTAGTTTAAGGTCCAAATACTTATTGTTGTTCATGTATTGCATGAAGTTGTCAACCATGTTGCTGTTGTTATCACTCCAGATTATAATCAAGTCATCAATAAAATGACCATATAATATAATATTGTCTTTGAAGGGGAAACAATACGAGAAGGTGCGGCACTGCTCCATCCATCCCATGTAATTGTTAGCATATGTTGGGGCAAATTTAGTAGTAGTAGTATTCACCTCCATGTATAAAATAATTATGGTGTAACAGAAATTCTGTTACTTCCGTAATGAATGTGATGAATCTTAGATCACAATCTGTGTGTCTCTATAACATATCAAACATTGCTCTTAGTCCCAAGGTATGGGGTATATTGGAATACAGGGCTGTCATATCAATGGTCAGCCATTTGTATCCACTCTGCCATTTGATGTTTTTAAGTTGTTGGATAAGGTGAGGGCTATATTTAATATAGCCAGGTAGTGCTTGTACCACAGGCTATACTATGTAGTCAAGCCACACAAGTGAGCCTTGACTTGTCACTATGGGTCTTCCTGGAGGCTTATTGAGGCTTTTATGAATTTTCGGAACGTTTTGGAAGCTAGGTATAGTAGGGGCTTCTACCTGTAAGTAATTTGTTAGTTCTGTGGGCATATTTCGTTTGCTGTGTCCAAAAGGTTGGCTAATTTGGTTTTAAATGTGTTTGTGGGGTTAAATGTCAATTTGGTATATTGATGAATATCATTGAGTTGTGCTTTTAAGTAGTCATATTTGTTAAGTAAGACTACTAATCCTCCTTTGTCAGCCTTAGTGATGACCAAGTCGGGGTTATTTTTAAATTCATGAAGGGCTTCTCTGTAAAGTCCATGTTGAGCACAATTTAACTTTTTAAATTAATAGTGGTCTTGGCTCAATGTTTTTCAAGATTTATATCCTCAAATAGGGTGAAGGGATAGGAGAAGGGGAAGAGAAAAAAAAGGGGGGAAAAATTCTTTTAGACACCGTAAAGGTCTGTAAGTCACGATATTTGCCCCTGAAAAAAATATATATCAAAAATACACCACATGTACATTTTACCACAATTGTTTTTTTCTCTTCCTCTTCATGTACCAGATAATATTTTGATAAATTCTAAGTTTACCATAGCTCGGAAATCACACACTCATCCTCAGCCCTGGAATACTCCTCTGACACGGTCCCTACACAGATGTCCCCGTACTGCTGAGCGGCACTGGAGAAAATCTCAGAGTTCAGCTGATTTTCTTCATTACAAATTCATCTTGAACTCCTACTATTCTGCCCTTAATCTCTATAAGCAACATTACTTCTCTACTCTTATATCTACTCTTTCTTCAAACACATAGGTCTGTTCTCCACTTTCAATACTCTTCTCTACCCCCCCCACCTCCTAATACAACTTCTCTGTCAGCTCAAGACTTTTCCAGCCACTTCAATAACAAAATCAACACCATCAGAAAACGAAATCAGCTCTCAAAGTAATTCCATTCTCTCACCCCCTCAAATGCTCGCAATCAACCAAAACCCGCAAAGCCATAAGCTTAGCTCTTTTTCCCCTGTTACTGAGGAAGAAGCTTCTGCACTTATACTGTGCTCCCACCTCACTGCCTGTCCCCTTGACCCTATCCCCTCACAGCTACTCCCCTCCCTCTTTTCTACCCTTACCCCTATACTCACACACATTTTCAACCTCTCCCTCAGCACCGGTATATTTCCCTCATCTCTGAAACATGTACTGGTCACACCTATCCTCAAAAAACCTTCCCTTGATCCAACCTCCCCATCCAAGTACCACCTTGTTTCCCTCCTCCCTCTTGCCTCAAAGCTAGTATATGCATGCATATCCCATTTCCTTACAATAAACTCCCTCCTTGACCCACTGTAATCTGGATTTCATCCCCATCACTACCCTAAAACAGCAAACGTTAAGGTTACCAATGACCTACTTACAGCAAAATCAAAAGACCACTTATCTCTGCTTATCCTCCTTGATCTGTCCATAGCCTTTGATACTGTTAACCATCCACTTTTCCTCAAAACCCTCCAATCCTTTGGCATTTGTGACACAGCCCTCTCGTGGTTCTCTTCCTACCTGCCAAACTGTACCATTAGTGTAGCCTACTCTGGGGCCTCCTCTGTCCCATCACCACTTTCTGTCAGGGTACCGCAAGGCTCTGTCCTTGGTCCCCTTCTCTTCTCAATCTACATGTCATCATTAGGTTCCCTAATAAAGTCCTACGGTTTTCAATATCTTTTGTATGCAGACAACACCCAAATCTACTTCTCTGCACCAGACCTATCTCCTTCCTTGCTAACCCATGTCACTAACTGTCTTTCTCGCATCTCTTCCTGGATGTCCTCTCACTACCTCAAACTAAATCTCTCCAAAACTGAGCGCCTTATTTAACCCCTTCTTCCAAAATCTCTACCCCCAATCTCTTTATAACTGTCGAGAACTCCATCATTACCCCCACCTCGCATGCCCATTGTCATTTGACTCAGATATTTCTTTCACTGCTCACATTCAGTCCTTGGCTAAAGCCTGCCGCTTCCACTTTAAAAACATCTCTAAAATTAGACATTTCCTTACACATGACACAACTAAGATTTTAATCCACTATCTCATCCTCTCTCATCCTTACCCACCTTGATTACTGCAACTCTGTCCTCTCTGGTTTCCCCAGCTCCTGTCTAGCTCAGTCAAAAAGAAGGAACCCCGAGGGGAACCGTGAGCGGGGTGCGCTAACAAAAAATATATATATATGAGTGATTATTGTCTATAGACAAACCATATTAGTTCATGTGAAAAAATGGTGCTGTGTCTTGTGGAGCAATCAAATATGCTGGCGGCAAGGCTCCTCTGGTCTTCGGGAAGAAGGTATCTGTAATTTAGAAATAGAAAAGAGGGCGCCACATAGCGTAATATTGTTGACTCAAAGCCAAAATAGGAGGTAAATGTTAAGGCTTACCAGAGGTAAATGCACCGTATTGTAACCGGTGCTGACAGGCAGGCTAACACTTTCAGTGGCTAGCACACTGGGTGGCCTCCGGCAGGCTGTACACAGGTGGTATTCAGCGTTTGTTTGATTGATGGACGTCTGTGCAGCTGTTGTCTGAGACACTGCGGTAGATCAAATACTTTGAAACCTTTACCAGGAAGGCTCAAAAGGAGAACAAAGGAGAACAAAAGGACAACTTCCGTATATTTAAAATCAAGGAGTTTTAATCCATACAAATTGCTATGCGTTTCTAGACCTTACACCGGTCTTTTCTTCAGGCATACAAACAATGGAGATCCATTGTTTGTATGCCTGAAGAAAAGACCGGTGTAAGGTCTAGAAACGCGTAGCAATTTGTATGGATTAAAACTCCTTGATTTTAAATATACGGAAGTTGTCCTTTTGTTCTCCTTTGTTCTCCTTTTGAGCCTTCCTGGTAAAGGTTTCAAAGTATTTGATCTACCGCAGTGTCTCAGACAACAGTTGCACAGACGTCCATCAATCAAACAAACGCTGAATACCACCTGTGTACAGCCTGCCGGAGGCCACCCAGTGTGCTAGCCACTGAAAGTGTTAGCCTGCCTGTCAGCACCGGTTACAATACGGTGCATTTACCTCTGGTAAGCCTTAACATTTACCTCCTATTTTGGCTTTGAGTCAACAATATTACGCTATGTGGCACCCTCTTTTCTATTTCTAAATTGCTGTCTAGCTCCTTTACAATCCATAATGTATTCTTCTGCCAGGCTTATCTTCCTTACAAGTTGCTCTTCATCTGCTGCCAATACCTTCACTGGCTTCCTCTTGCCTCTAGGATTAAACACAAAATTCTCACTCTGACATACAAAGCTCTCAACTGCACTGCTCCCCCCTATATCTCAGACCTTGTCTCCAGATACTCTCCCTCCCATCCCTTTCACTCTACTCATGACCTCCTACTCTCCTCTCTTGTTACCTCTTCACACTCCCGTTTACAGGACTGCTCCTGACTGGCTCTCATCTTATGGAACTATCTGCCTTACTCCACAAGACTCTTCCCTAGTTTTGAAAGCTTCAAGCACTCCCTAAAGACTCTAATGTTCAGGGATGCATACAACCTACACTAACCTTTCTTTATACCAGGTACGCTCCTCCATTGCTATCCCTTGAACCCCCTTAGCATATAAGCCAAAGATCAGCTGTTTGTAGATCACCTTCTTAAGAACTGACTACAACAGTGCAACTCTTGACAGGGCCCTCTACCCGTTTAATCCCTATAAATGTTTTGTTGTACTCCGCATTTGTTTAGAGCGATGCAGAATCTGTTGGTGCTCTACAAATAACCGATAAAAATAATAAGTTGAAAGGCATATAGTGGATTACTGACAACTTAACCTTTGGTTTTGACATAACTGGTCTTAGTTGCACTATAATCACAGTTTCATCCTTTTTTCTTTCTTTCTTTTTTTCTCACATCGTAAAATCACTTATTTTTGTCACTTGTTTTAGAGTGATTAGTCACACATAGACATGTTTAGTTGTTTGTAGATTTGTAACACTGTTAATGGATAAATTCCTTAAATCACCCATATACACTAAATCTTCAACTTCAGTTATGGCATCTAAACACAGAGAAAGAAGGACTAAAAATGCACCAGGGACCGTGGTCAAAATACACCCTGAAATAGTTAATCCTACACGCACTGGTGAGTTTGTTGACACCCAAACCCTAGTTGAAAACATCATTGAGGCATTAACCCCTAAGTTTTAAATGCTTAAAGTAAAGATCAAGACATACTAAGATGTTATAGGATGCTGAACAAATAATTTCCAATCTGGAAGACTTAACTGTATCATATGAGTCTAAACTGGATAGTAATAACACCTCAATTATTAAACTACAGAATAAGATTGAAGACCTAGAAAACTGTTCCAGAAGGAACAATATAAAAATGATAGGGGTACCCAAAGATAAACAATATGAGGACCTGGTTAAATGTATCTCCATTACCCTTCCACAGTTATTAAATATCCCTATGTTCCTCCTATTGTAATCGAAAGAGCCCACAGACTGGGGAAACCTCACTCTAATGACAAAGGGAAAATCAATTTGAGGCCTATCATTGCCAAACTCTTGAATTTTCAACATAAAGTGATGCTAATGTAACAATTTTGTAAAAAATCAACCTATTGTCCTATATTATTATTATCAGGTATTTGTAGAGCGCCAACAGATTCTGCAGCGCTATAAACATAGGTGTATACAAGGTAACATTTATAGGGGATCAAATGGGTAGAGGGCCCTGCCGAGATTTGCACTGTTGAAGTCGGCTCTTATGCGGGTGATCTACAAACAGCTGGGCTCCTAGGCTTACATGCTAAGGGGTTCAAGGGGATAGCAATTAAGTTATGAAAGGTTAGTGTAGGTTGTATGCATCCCTGAATAGTACAGTCTTTAGGGAGCGCTTGGAGCTTTCAAAACTAGTGGAGAGTCTTGTAGAACGAGGCAGAGAGTTCCACAAGATGGGAGCCAGTCTGAAGAAGTCTTGTAAATGAGACTGTGAGGAGGTAACAAGAGAGGAGGAGAGGAGGAGATCATGAGCAGAGCGAAGGGGTCAGGAGGGTATCTGGAGACAAGGTCTGAGATGTAGGGGGGAGCAGTGCAGTTGAGGACTTTGTATGTCAGAGTGAGAATTTAAGCCTGGAGGCAAGAGGAAGCCAGTGAAGGGATTGGCAGAGAGGTGCAGCAGGTGAAGAGCTACGTGTAAGGAAGATGAGCCTGGCAGAGGCATTCATTATGGATTAGATAATGCCAAAATTCTCTTGTTTCAAGATTTTTTCTATGAAATATCCATAAAAAGGAAGGATCTTTCCCCAGTCTGTAGCAAATTGATTAATGCAGGCTTTCAGGCCACAATAATACACCCGGCTAAGTTGAGATTGGTTATAGAAGACCAAGGATACTTTTTTGAATCTGTTAAAGAAGTGGAGAAATTACTTGTTGACAAAAAGATACACATAAATTGATGTTGCCATTTACACTTAAGAATATTAAATATTGGTCCCTTTATAGGGAAATTATTTATTTGGATTTTGTAGATAATGGTTAGACTTAAAAAAAATCACCATTACATCATGAAATGTGGGTGGCATTACATCCCCAATAAATGAAAGGCAATATTATCACAGCTCAAAAAGCTAAATACTGACATTGCTTTTATACAGGAAACCCACCATAATTTGATTGAAGCCTCAAAATTAAAGTCAGCATGGGTGGGAGAGGTTTTGGCCACCCCAAGTTTAGCAAGGAAAAGGGGAGTAGCAATTTTACTTGGTAAAAAACTTGATTATGACATTCGTTCTGTCACAGCAGATCCAGAAAGTAGATTCTTTTTAGTGAAATTAAAAATAGATAAGTCTACATATACATTCTGTAATCTTTATGCACCAAATGTGTTTAGTCTAGATTTTGGGATTCTCTCCAAACAAAAAACAAAAAATTTGCAGCAAAAGGCTGGAGACTTTTGCATGTCTTTACCCTTTCCCATAGACAGACTTAAAAGAGGTCTAAACCAGAAGAAAATGAAGAGAGATGTTTTTAAAAGTAAATTGTTTAGGAAAGTTTTTAAAAATGTAGCAGCCAGAGATGTCTGGAGATCTCAGAATCCAGATTTACAAGAATTTACTTGCACATCAAAGGTCTTTAAATCTTTATCTAGAATATACTTGTTCTTGATAAATGAAAGTTTATTCAAAACTGGGACCAAAGCTGGCATTGCACCCTTTTGTCTCTCAGACCATGCACCTATTTTCTTAGAAATTCCGTTAAATAACGGCACTTCCTCACTCTTGCGCTTCTTTTTTCCTAAATACTTGACAACCAATGTCAACTTTAAAAATTGGTTAAATGAAAGTATTCAGGAGAACATCCGCCTTAATCAAGGCTCTGTGGCTAATCCTTCAACATTTTGGGAAACTGCAAAGGCAGTTCTTGGGGGGGGGGGCATCCTAGCCTACACACTGAAATTAAGAAAGATTCATAGAGCCAGAGAGAAAAAAGCCATAAACTCCTTGGTCAATGCCAATAATCGATATTTACAACAACCTTCGCCGGCAAACTGGTCGAAATACATTACAGTTAAAAAGGAGCGAAACACTTTTCTGCTACATATACAATCCAAAAAGAGCTCAGGATGCAGGCCAAATTTTACAGGCATGCTTACAAGGCAGGAAAACACTAGCCAACTTAGTTAAAAATAATAAAAAAATCTTCTCTGATCGAAACACTAAAAGTGGCAGATAAGTTAGTTTCTAGAGATTTTCTCAGACTATTATAAAGATTTATATTCATTTAAAGAGTGAAATAGAATAAATAAAGAAGAATTCTGGAGTAATATTACAAACCTGGTTCTAGATCCTGAGGCAATATCTAGAACTGATGCTCCTATTAGCAAGGCAGAGATCACCAAGACTATTCAGGCTTTACAACCAGGGAAGGCGCCAGGCCCAGAAGGAATACCTAACGAATTCTACAAGATTTAGTTTAAGGTCAAGTTGTATATCAGTCCAGAAAGTTCTTTTGAAACAATGTTCACCTTAAAAACGTTTAAGATATGTAATGATAGAAAAGGTGGCGCAAATAAACTTTTTGTTTCAAAATAACTTTTGCCAATAATTTATAAAATATGTACTCTCGTCCATTGTAAATACAAACTGTGCGACAAAGAAATCTTATATCTTAAAATGTAATATTTATTATATGTGTAGGTTAATACCACTGTGTTAATAACATTAAAATCAAGTTTAGGAAACTGGTGTCTAATAAAATGGGTACATTTTTTCAGTTAAAATAAAATAAAACCGATATTAGTTAAAAACTCAATACTGTGGGCAGTATTCTAAGCAGAACAAAAGAGGAAGCGGAGCACTGAGTAAAATAAAAAGTTCTCTTTATTGAAGCAATGTTTAAAAAACAAAAAATGAAAACTACAAGGAGATAAAGGGTGCTATTCCTTGCAATGGGTTCAGCTCAAACAGCTGCTGACATGTTTCGGCATTCCGCCGTTATCAAAGCTGCTGAACTGTGTAGGGAATAGCCCTCTTTTAAAACACAATAGCTGAACCCTATTGGGCAATTGTACAAAGGGGGAAGGATTTCTTATTAACCCCTTATAACCTGTACAAGAAGAGTATATAATAATACTAAACAGATTACAGAAAGCTGGTTATACTGAACCATGAACATGTTATTGTACACAAAATAACTGAAGTAACATTCATAGACTATAAAGAATCTAAATTAAAGTCATACAATCTGCATTTTGCATATTAAAATTAAAGTCATACATTCTGTATTTGCATATGTATTTGCAATAAACTTTATAATCACTTGTAGGATTGTACAATTATACATCATATGAACAATCCAATGTATAGAATGTTACACTGGTTAGCCTATACACACTGAATAGTTAGCTCCTAGGAGTAGGTATCAGGAAAATCTGTCCTAGATCTATTAACTCCCTTCATATGTAGCTAACCTGCTATCTTAAATGCACTCAATATGTAAGATGTGGTTATTGTGTATCAAAAATGAACCCAAGGAAACGGGGATGTAGATATGTGAATGTCAAAAGGAATGGACAACATACTAATAAAATAAAGGGATATTAACCCTATAAATTATACAAGGACAAGAGACCCCTATTTTGTTTATTGAAGGAGTGAAAGTTTCAGAGGGATTTTAGGCAGAATATGAATATAATTGTAATAAATATGTGTACCATTTAAAGATACATAATTCACAATCTCTCAGTTTAGGGGTTGAGTGGAGTTATGTTAAGCATCTTGTTCACTCCCAATGGTTGATCAGATCATACATGGAATTTAGCCCTGTTGGGTGTCTAGTCTTCAGTGTAAAGATCCAAAAGATCTCTCGTTTGGATAATAATTCATCCCTGTCACCTCCTTTGGGTGGTTTTAGAACTTTCTCTATGCATGTCCAACGAAAAGTTTCAGAGCTTTTATTATGTATGGATGTAAAGTGTTGGACCAGGGGGTTGCTTGCTTTTCCCACCCTTATGCTTGAGAGATGTTCCCTAATTCTTGATCTGACCTCCCTGGTTGTGAGTCCAACATATTGTTTGGCACACTCTGTGCATGATGCTAGATAGATCGTATAGGTCGACCTACAGTTGAGACACATATTAATAGGAAAGGAGTGACCAGTTACAGAAGATCTGAACTGATCACCCATTTCCACTTTTTCACAGACTACACAATCTCTCTTGTGACATTTGAACATTCCCTTCTGGGTGAGCCCAGATGACTCGTGTCTTATGGTGTCCTTACCAATTCTGGTTGGAGAAACCACGTTACCTATTGTTTTACTTCTCCGATAAGTGAAATGGCAAGATTTAGGGGTTAGGTCTGCCAGCCCTTCATCAGCTCTAAGCATAACCAGATGTTTCTTAATTATCTCACAGATGTGGGGATATTGCTCCGAATGGTCAGTTACAAAGTAGAGGTCATTCTGCATGTTATGCCCTCTATTCTGCTTCGTTTTGGGATGTAATAGATCCCTTCTGTCAATCTTCCTGACCTCATCTAATGTTGATGTTATGCAATTATTAGCATAACCCCTTGCTTTGAGCCTATCCGATAGTTTTTTTGCTTCATCCTCAAAATTGTCCAATTCCGAGCAAATCATTTTAAACGGATGAACTGACCCTTGATGATACCTTTAAATACACTTTTGGGGTGACAGCTTGTTGCATGTAGCAATGTGTTGCCAGAGATTGGCTTTCTAAAGGCTGTGCTACGAATGTTTTCACCAATTACCCCCAAAAGGGTTACATCAAGGTAGTTGATGCTCGTATTGTTGGACTCAGATGTAAAGCTCAGTCCCAGGTCGTTTTCATTGAGGAGATCCAGAAATGTGGATAACTCATCTGTGCTCCCCTTCCAAATGAATAGGAGGTCATCGATGAACCTCCTATAAAAAAACACTTTTGAGCAGAGGGGGTTCCCACCTCCATAGATGTGGTCCTGCTCCCACCAACCCATATAAAGGTTGGCATAGGAAGGGGCAAACTTTGCCCCCATCGCAGTCCCACAAATCTGGAGGTAGAACACCCCCTCAAACTCAAAGTAATTGTGGGATAAGAGAAACTCGGCTACACGGAGCACATATTCACAAAAGTCAGGCTCCTGACCGTGGTATTTGTGTAGAAACCAAGACAGAGCTTCCAAACCCTTAGTATGAGGGATTGACGAGTAAAGTGACTTAACGTCAACTGTTAGCCAGACAAAATCTTCCTCCCAGTTGATATTCTCAAGTAGTTTCAGAATATGCATAGTGTCTCTTGTATAGCTCCATAAATTAGGAACCATTGGCTGCAGGACCTGGTCTAGCCACTCCGATGTATGCTCCAAGAGAGAGCCTATGCCACTGACAATGGGCCTTCCTACCACATTGTCAAGTGACTTGTGGACCTTCGGTAAAAGGTTAAAGGTTGGGACGGTGGGTGTATTTACCGATAGATAAATACTGGTTTCTTCATTTAAGATACCTGCCTCTATGCCATCATCAATCAAATTATCAAGTTTTTTCTTGAAGGTGGCAGTGGGATCCATGCTTAATACCCGATAGTCATGGGCATTATGCAGTTGTCTGTGTGCCTCATTAATGAAGTCTGTTTTATTCATTACCACCACAGACCCACCTTTGTCCGCTGCTCTAATCACCAGGTCGGGATTATTACCCAAGGCAGCCAAAGCCTCCCTCTCCCTGGTGGTGAGATTGTGTTTTTTATTTTTGTCAGTATAGTAAAGCCTACTTAGGTCAGCTTCTACCTTGTTCTGGAACTTTTCGATAATGGTTCCCCTGGCATGTATGGGGTAAAATCGTGAGGGACATTTGAACCTGGGGAATCTATTAGAAGAATATGTTGGTGTCTCAGCCTCAGAAGTATTCAATCCTTCTAATGTTGACAATCCACAGAGGTCTTGAAATTCAAAACCATCTGCAATGTTGGGGTTATGTGTAATCATAGCCCCCACAGCATCATCTTCCACTGTGTCCATGGCAGACCTAGTGGAAAAATATTTCCTCAAGGTAATCTTGCGTATCAGTCTGTTCACATTGATCAAAGTGTTGAACAGATTAAAGGTATTTGTCGGAACAAATCCTAATCCAAGGCTCAGCACTTTGATTTCTGTGGCATTTAAATTGTAAGCAGATAAATTAATTACTGATATCTCGTCTTTCTCTGGCCCCTCTGGTTTCTCCTGAGCGTGTACCCCCCCTTTTTTGGTGCTTTTGCCCCTTCTCCCCCCCGTCGCCTTGCGGGGGGGGAAGAGAAAAAACCTGGTGGATTTCCACACTTTCTGATTTGTTAGGTGCTTCTTTAATTTGTACAGTGTCAGATGTTTGTGGAATGTACCTAGAAGGTGGTGCAGCATTTTTTAGTATAGGTGGTAGTACTTTTGCTGTTTTTTCTAGAGGTATAGTGGGCTGATTATACAAATTGGTGTGTTGACCTTGGTTTTGTGTATACTGGGTAGGGGGGGCAGAACTGCCACGAGGAATAAGGTCTAGAGTAAATCCTTCGTCTTCCCCTGATGCTGAACTCTCTCCCCCTGAGTCAGCCTCACTGTCAGAGAATCTGATTCTTCGTTGCTGTCTGCCTCTACCCCTACCCCTGTGTCTGCCTCTAAAACCTCTACCCCTATTGGAGACCCCAAGATTTTGATTGTTCTCTCTATATATTTTTGTGTTCTTTCCCTTTTATTCCAAATATACATTGTATTGTTATTGAAGTCTGTTTGATCTCTAATATATTTTGAGTGTTTTATTTCAAGTAAAAGAGATTTAGCTTCTGCAACAGCTTCTTGTAACAAATTGTCAAACCTAGCAAAATCTGTGTGATCACATCTCTTATTCAGCTCCTCTTGTACCTGACTAATTTTAATAGTAATTTCTTGAATCTGTTTATTTTTGTATGTAATGAGGAGCCGCATGAGATTCCAGGAGCATTCTGACAGAGTCTCATTCCATACATTTATAAAGTCTCTGTCCTCTGTGTAAAAAGTGGGGTATTTATTTATTCTCAAGCCTCTAGGTATAAGCTTAAGCTTTAAATAGTTCTCCATAGTCCAAACATCCCATTTGTATTTATTCTCATTATTTATTAAAAGTTCCATTTCTTCAAAAAGGGTGTTAAGTCTTTGTTGTGTCCTGTCCATTGTAAAAAAGTTTTCAGCAAGATCAAAATTTGAATCCCTCTCACTAGCATTTCTCAGTGAGTAAAAGTTCATGGTGACAATATTTCCTGTATTAGTTTCTGTTAACACCCTGTTCTCCATTACCCCTAACAAAGTGGTTAGAGTCAAGATTGTCCCACACTGCAAAGTGTTAAAGCCTTCACTAAATAGCCCAAGTACAGCAACACAAACAGGGACAAAAAGGGCTTGACCTATGAGCCCAAATAATGTATACAAGAAAGGAAGATGTCCCTGTACGGTGTGTCGAGAGTTAAAAAGGAGCTATAGTCACTGTAGTAAGCATAACATCAACATTAGATGAGGTCAGGAAGATTGACAGAAGGGATCTATTACATCCCAAAACGAAGCAGAATAGAGGGCATAACATGCAGAATGACCTCTACTTTGTAACTGACCATTCGGAGCAATATCCCCAGATCTGTGAGATAATTAAGAAACATCTGGTTATGCTTAGAGCTGATGAAGGGCTGGCAGACCTAACCCCTAAATCTTGCCATTTCACTTATCGGAGAAGTAAAACAATAGGTAACGTGGTTTCTCCAACCAGAATTGGTAAGGACACCATAAGACACGAGTCATCTGGGCTCACCCAGAAGGGAATGTTCAAATGTCACAAGAGAGATTGTGTAGCCTGTGAAAAAGTGGAAATGGGTGATCAGTTCAGATCTTCTGTAACTGGTCACTCCTTTCCTATTAATATGTGTCTCAACTGTAGGTCGACCTATACGATCTATCTAGCATCATGCACAGAGTGTGCCAAACAATATGTTGGACTCACAACCAGGGAGGTCAGATCAAGAATTAGGGAACATCTCTCAAGCATAAGGGTGGGAAAAGCAAGCACCCCCCTGGTCCAAAACTTTACATCCATACATAATAAAAGCTCTGAAACTTTTCGTTGGACATGCATAGAGAAAGTTCTAAAACCACCCAAAGGAGGTGACAGGGATAAATTATTATCCAAACGAGAGATCTTTTGGATCTTTACACTGAAGACTAGACACCCAACAGGGCTAAATTCCATGTATGATCTGATCAACCATTGGGAGTGAACAAGATGCTTAACATAACTCCACTCAACCCCTAAACTGAGAGATTGTGAATTATGTATCTTTAAATGGTACACATATGTATTACAATTATATTCATATTCTGCCTAAAATCCCTCTGAAACTTTCACTCCTTCAATAAACAAAATAGGGGTCTCTTGTCCTTGTATAATTATAGGATTAATATCCCTTTATTTTATTAGTATGTTGTCCATTCCTTTTGACATTCACATATCTACATCCCCGTTTCCTTGGGTTCATTTTTGATACACAATAACCACATCTTACATATTGAGTGCATTTAAGATAGCAGGTTAGCTACATATGAAGGGAGTTAATAGATCTAGGACAGCTTTTCCTGATACCTACTCCTAGGAGCTAACTATTCAGTGTGTATAGGCTAACCAGTGTAACATTCTATACATTGGATTGTTCATATGATGTATACTTGTACAATCCTACAAGTGATTATAAAGTTTATTGCAAATACATATGCAAATACAGAATGTATGACTTTAATTTTAATATGCAAAATGCAGATTGTATGACTTTAATTTAGATTCTTTATAGTCTATGAATGTTACTTCAGTTATTTTGTGTACAATAACATGTTCATGGTTCAGTATAACCAGCTTTCTGTAATCTGTTTAGTATTATTATATACTCTTCTTGTACAGGTTATAAGGGGTTAATAAGAAATCCTTCCCCCTTTGTACAATTGCCCAATAGGGTTCAGCTATTGTGTTTTAAAAGAGGGCTATTCCCTACACAGTTCAGCAGCTTTGATAACGGCGGAATGCCGAAACATGTCAGCAGCTGTTTGAGCTGAACCCATTGCAAGGAATAGCACCCTTTATCTCCTTGTAGTTTTCATTTTTTGTTTTTTAAACATTGCTTCAATAAAGAGAACTTTTTATTTTACTCAGTGCTCCGCTTCCTCTTTTGTTCTGTTTCTGTGACCTACCAGCGTGAGCACTGAGAGAGGAGACTGCTCCTCGCACTATCCCTAACTTCCACACTGCTGAACAGACCCTGCAGCTGAGCTTCCCCTATCCGCAAGAGGATTGGTTGAGATCGATTTTACTCCAATCAGGAGGGAGCCTCTGAACAGAGGACGTCTTCCAACCAATCACCGCAAAGGAAAAATACAGGGAAGTGTTAGGTGGTTCCCGCCCCCCTCCCTCCAGAAACGTCTGACGAGGGAGTACAGGCACCAACAGCGGACGCAGTTTGAAAGCCACACCGGAAAGTCTGAAGGTGAAGAGCCACCGGCACACCGCGCATACCGCTTACAGGTTTCAGTGATCCTGCCCCCAGGACCGGATGTAATAGAGGTGAGAGGAGGGGGTCATATTTCCACCACTAACGATTGTTTGGTTATATTTCTACCGATTGGGTCTGTGAAGTTTCTGCTTACTACAGTGACTATAGCTCCTTTTTAACTCTCAACACACCGTACAGGGACATCTTCCTTTCTTGTATACAGTATTCTAAGCAAACAAACTGAACAGATTCATAACCTTTAACTGAGCAAATTCATAACATATCCTCATAGCATAGAAAATGGCCAGGTGATGGATCCTGAATTAACTTTTCCAAATCTGATTTTTATCGTTATGGATACTTTGTATTCTAGTACATTTTGTTGATTGTAAGATCTCTTAAAATCTCAGACGTTTTACGCGTAGAACCTGATTGCCACGAAAACCTGATTACTGAGAAAAATTGAGGAGAGGATTGTCTGGTATAATGGAGGCTACGTTTGTAGCACTCCCCAAGAACAGCAGAAAGGAGACTCATAAGATATCACATCAACTACAGTGCACTGTAAGTATTTCACCAGAGGATACAAATACCGACACGCAAGACAAGCAGCAACGGAGCTGTCAGCTGCTTAACTATTGGCAGGTGAGCCATTAAGCTGAGAGGCTGGAGACCCACGTAAGTAAAACATCTGAAATTTTAAGAGCTCTTACAATCAACAAAAAGTACTAGGATACAAAGTATCCATAACTATAAACACCAGACTTTGAAAAATGCATTCAGGATCCATCACCTGGCCATTAGAAACGCTATAATATTTAGCGAATTCAGATCTGGACTATTTTTCCATGCTATGTATGTTTACGGTTTGAGCTATTTTCTATGCTATGAGGATTTGTTATGAATTTGCTCAGTTTATTGTTCATTTAGAATACTGTCCACAGTATTGAGCTTTTAACTAATATTGGTTTGATTTTATTTTAACTGAACAAATGTACCTATTGTATTAGACACCGGTGACCTAAAATAGATTTTAATATTATTAACACAGCTGTATTAACCTACACATATTATAAATATTCTATTTTAAGATTTGTCGCACAGTTTGTATTTAAAAACAACCGACGAGAGTACATATTTTATAATTTTATAATACTTTTATTGGCAAAAGTTTTTTCGAATTCTAAAAGATTCTTGCTCCTTTAATCACTCCACACTTAAAAAGTTTATTCAATTCTCTTTACGTAGAGAATAATCAGGTGTCTCCAAATTTGCAGCATCTAAAATTATTCTAATTTTTAAAAAAGGTAAAGATCCCTGCTCAATTCAGACTATAAAATGTTCACTTCTATTTTAGCAAAAAGATTACAATTTGCCTTAAAGGATATCATTCATATAGATAAAGCAGGATTTCTGCATAAACGTAATTCGGCAGCTAAAATTAGGGAGGTGTTCCTAACTATTGATTATTTTAACAACAGGAAAGAGAGTGGAGAAAGGGAAGGTACTGATTCAGCCATCATTACAATAGACACTGAAAAAGCATTTTACTCAATTCATTATGATCATCTATTAACCTCACTAACAAGTTTTGGTTTTTAAGATAACTTTTTAAAGACAGTAGAAAATCTATATAACAAGTCTTACACTAAACTCTTACGGCTAGATTTAGAGTTTTGTCGGTAAGGACCCGCGTATCTAAGGCTGGCTTTTTTCTGGCCGCACCTTTAAAATAACTCTGTTATTGAGAGTCCACAGAATGGCTGCGTTAGGCTCCAAAAAAGGAGCGTAGAGCATATTATTTTTAACCCCTAATCTCCCGCTCCGTAAACCGCCGCTACTTACATTATCCCTATGTACCCCTAATCTGCTGCCCCTAACACCGCCGACCCCTATATTATATTTATTAACCCCTAATCTGCCCCCCACAATGTCGCCTCCACCTGCCTACACTTATTAACCCCTAATCTGCCGAGCGGACCGCACCGCTATTATTATAAAGTTATTAACCCCTAATCCGCCTCACTAACCCTATAATAAATAGTATTAACCCCTAATCTGCCCTCCCTAACATCGCCGACACCTAACTTCAATTATTAACCCCTAATCTGCCGACTGGAGCTCACCGCTATTCTAATAAATGTATTAACCCCTAAAGCTAAGTCTAACCCTAACACTAACACCCCCTTAAGTTAAATATAATTTTAATCTAACAAAATTAATTAACTCTTCTAAAATAAATTATTCCTATTTAAAGCTAAATACTTACCTGTAAAATAAATCCTAATATAGCTACAATATAAATTATAATTATATTATAGCTATTTTAGGATTTATATTTATTTTACAGGTAACTTTGTATTTATTTTAACCAGGTACAATAGCTATTAAATAGTTAAGAACTATTTAATAGCTACCTAGTTAAAATAATTACAAAATTACCTGTAAAATAAATCCTAACCTAAGTTACAATTAAACCTAACACTAGACGATCAATAAATTAATTAAATAAAATACCTACAAATAAATACAATTAAATAAACTAACTAAAGTACAAAAAATAAAAAAAGAACTAAGTTACAAAAAATAAAAAAATATTTACAAACATTAGAAAAATATTACAACAATTTTAAACTAATTACACCTACTCTAAGCCTCCTAATAAAATAAGAAAGCCCCCCAAAATAAAAAAATGCCCTACCCTATTCTAAATTACTAAAGTTCAAAGCTCTTTTACCTTACCAGCCCTGAACAGGGCCCTTTGCGGGGCATGCCCCAAGAAGTTCAGCTCTTTTGCCTGTAAAAAAAAACATACAATACCCCCCCCAACATTACAACCCACCACCCACATACCCCTAATCTAACCCAAACCCCCCTTAAATAAACCTAACACTAAGCCCCTGAAGATCTTCCTACCTTATCTTCACCATACCAGGTTCACCGATCAATCCAGAAGAGCTCCTCCGATGTCCTGATCCAAGCCCAAGCGGGGGGCTGAAGAGGTCCATGATCCGGCTGAAGTCATCATCCAAGCGGGAGCTGAAGAGGTCCATGATCCGGATGAAGTCTTCATCCAAGCGGGAGCTGAAGAGGTCCATGATCCGGATGAAGTCTTCTATCAACGGCATCTTCAATCTTCTTTCTTCGGGAGCCATCATCTTCCATCCGATGTGGAACATCCTCTTCTCCCGACGCCTACTAGCCGAATGACGTTTCCTTTAAATGACGTCATCCAAGATGGCATCCCTCGAATTCTGATTGGCTGATAGGATTCTATCAGCCAATCGGAATTAAGGTAGGAATATTCTGATTGGCTGATGGAATCAGCCAATCAGAATCAAGTTCAATCCGATTGGCTGATTCAATTAGCCAATCAGATTGAGCTTGCATTCTATTGGCTGTTCCATCAGCCAATCAGAATTTTCCTACCTTAATTCCGATTGGCTGATAGAATCCTATCAGCCAATCGGAATTCGAGGGACACCATCTTGGATGACGTCATTTAAAGGAACCGTCATTCGGCTAGTAGGCGTCGGGAGAAGAGGATGTTCCGCGTCGGATGGAAGATGATGGCTCCCGAAGAAAGAAGATTGAAGATGCCGTTGATAGAAGACTTCATCCGGATCATGGACCTCTTCAGCTCCCGCTTGGATGAAGACTTCAGCCGGATCATGGACCTCTTCAGCCCCCCGCTTTTTTTACAGGCAAAAGAACTGAACTTCTTGGGGCATGCCCCGCAAAGGGCCCTGTTCAGGGCTGGTAAGGTAAAAGAGCTTTGTAATTTAGAATAGGGTAGGGCATTTTTTTTATTTTGGGGGGCTTTGTTATTTTATTAGGGGGCTTAGAGTAGGTATAATTAGTTTAAAATTGTTGTAATATTTGTCTTATGTTTGTAAATATTTTTTTATTTTTTGTACTTTAGTTAGTTTATTTCATTGTAGTTATTTGTAGGTATTGTATTTAATTAATTTATTGATAGTGTAGTGTTAGGTTTAATTGTAGGTAATTGTAGGTATTTTATTTAATTTATTTATTGATAGTGTAGTGTTAGGTTTAATTGTAACTTAGGTTAGGATTTATTTTACAGGTAATTTTGTAATTATTTTAACTAGGTCGCTATTAAATAGTTCTTAACTATTTAATAGCTATTGTACCTGTTTAAAATAAATACAAAGTTACCTGTAAAATAAATATAAATCTTAAAATAGTTATAATATAATTATAATTTATATTGTAGCTATATTAGGATTTATTTTACAGGTAAGTATTTAGCTTTAAATAGGAATAATGTATTTAATAAGAGTTAATTAATTTCATTAGATTTAAATTATATTTAATTTAGGGGGGTGTTAGTGTTAGGGTTAGACTTAGCTTTAGGGGTTAATACATTTATTAGAATAGCGGTGAGCTCCGGTCGGCAGATTAGGGGTTAATGTTTGAAGTTAGGTGTCAGCAATGTTAGGGAGGGCAGATTAGGGGTTAATACTATTTATTATAGGGTTAGTGAGGCGGATTAGGGGTTAATAACTTTATTATAATAGCGGTGCGGTCCGGTCGGCAGATTAGGGGTTAATAAGTGTAGGCGACGTTGAGGGCGGCAGATTAGGGGTTAATAAATATAATATAGGGGTCGGCGGTGTTAGGGGCAGCAGATTAGGGGTACATAGGTATAATGTAGGTGGAGGCGCTTTGCGGTCGGCAGATTAGCGGTTAATTATTGTAGGTAGCTGGCAGCGACGTTGTGGGGGGCAGGTTAGGGGTACATAAGTATAACGTAGGTGGCGGTCGGCAGATTAGGGGTTAAAAAAATGTAATTGAGTGGCGGCGATGTGGGGGGACCTCGGTTTAGGGGTACATAGGTAGTTTATGGGTGTTAGTGTACTTTAGAGCACAGTAGTTAAGAGCTTTATGAACCGGCGTTAGCCCAGAAAGCTCTTAACTCCTGACTTTTTTCTGCGGCTGGAGTTTTGTCGTTAGATTTCTAACGCTCACTTCAGACACGACTCTAAATACCGGAGTTAGAAAGATCCCATTGAAAAGATAGGATACGCAAATGACGTAAGGGGATCTGCGGTATGGAAAAGTCGCGGCTGAAAAGTGAGCGTTAGACCCTTTTTTGACTGACTCCAAATACCGGCAGTAGCCTAAAACCAGCGTTAGGAGCCTCTAACGCTGGTTTTCACGGCTACCGCCAAACTCCAAATCTAGGCCTTAGTAAATAACATGGAATCACCTTTGTTAATCCTTGAAAAAGGTACACGTCAGGGCTGCCCACTCTCCCCCTTATTATTTTATATCTCAATTTAATCACTAGCCATAAAGATTAGACAAGAAATAGAAGGAATAAAGATAAGAGCTAAAGAATTGAAAATTGCGCTATACGCGGATGATATTCTGCTTTATGTGTCCAGTACCCTGGTCAATATTCTGAAACATCTCTTTATAATATGATCCTTCTGTTCATTTTCTGGCTATAGAATTAACACTTCAAAGCCTGAGACCTTCTGGATTAGAAATAGTAAGGACCCATCTGCGGGTGTACCTTTTAGAACTGTAACCAGTTCCTTTAAATATCTCAGAATAAATATCTCTTTCCACCATCAGAACTGGTATAATCTTATTATCCTCCTCGTACTTAATAGGATTAAAAATGAAATGAGAAACTGGCAGAAATTATCCATTTCTATGTCAGGACGGGTTGTGTTATTTAAAATGGTCATTCTTCCAAAAATTCTGTATGTATTGCAAAATGTGCAAGTTTTATTACAAAGTAAAGATATTAAAGGTCTTAATACTGCACTTCGATATTTTATATGGCAAAATAATTTCTTTTTTTAATTTTTTTTTTAATTTTTTGAATTTTCAAAAGAAAAACATAAATCAAAGCAATAAACATCAAATAATTGTACATTAATGGTATAACATTTCCTGACTTTCTATTTGACAACAATGTATCAAGATTATTCCATCACAGTCTTCATCCACCTTATTGGGATATTTAATTAGTCCCGGCACATTTTTCTTCATTCCGTTATCTGGGATATTGTTTAGACCTTTACATTAAACATGTTACACAGTCAAATTACAGTAAACTTATTTATGTCATACCACTATCGTTTCTATATATTCCTCCCATATAAATTTAATAGCGTAATATTCCTCAAGATGGTTAGTTTGTTGGTAGTGATATTTTTCTAAAGATAGCATTCTTGATATCTGCTCTTTCCACTCCTGAATGCTAGGAATTCTAGAACTTTTCCATAGCCTTGGGAGTAATTGTTTAGCGCCACTCAGAAGAATATATAACAGTGTTGATCTAAGTTTACATTTTAGTTTGGTGGTTCTATTAAAAAGAAATACAGATGGGTTATTTTCTAAGTGGATTCCCAGCAATTTGTTTATTTTTGTTCTTATGCTTTCCCAATAATTTCCCAATAAAGGGCAACTCCACCAGATATGTGAGAGTGTGCCTACTTGATTGCATCCCCTCCAGCACAATTTACTAGTGTTTGGGAAGACGTTTGATAGTCGTTTTGGGGACATGTACCATCTAGTCAGTATTTTCAGATTAGTCTCTGTAATATTCATGGCAAAATAATTTCTATTAAGAAACTGTCTCTATTTAGGAAATTTGGAGGTTTATCCCTCCCAGATCTAAAAATATACAATCTAGTGTTTCTGAGTCGAATAGTGATAGACTGGACTATTTAAAAAATAACAGTTTAGAAACAAATATGGTCTACCCATTTTTTCCATTAGCTCTTATCCACTGTACACCTAGACTAATCCCTAAACAAGTATAACAAATTAAATCTATATATCCTGTAGTCCAGGCATGGAGGAAATTGTGAATAATATCAGGCTTTAACCCCAACATACCCAAATTCCAAACACTTTTAGGTAACCCTGAGTTTCAGGAAGGAACACAGGCACCAGTTTTTCATTAATGGAAACATTAAGGATTGATATTTCTAACTAAACTTTTAGATCATGACTTACATCATATCAAATCCTTTAACTCTTTAAAACAGGAATTCAAACTTTATAATAAAGACTTCTTTGCTTCTCTGCAAAACAGACATTATGTGTTTAAGATAGTTTCCGAGTTCGGCTGGATTTGGACCTGATATTTGGCTAAAAGTGGAGTACTATCGGTTACACCCTGGTATGATTCATTAGTTTCACGGAAGGGCGATATAAATTTATCGGACATAGCACGCAAATGGGAAATCTTAATTCCTGACTATGTAATAGATTTAGACTTTATAAAACAATCATTTGCGGTAATCCTGCATATAGCTTTGTCAATGACATGGAGAGAGTCTCACTTAAAATTACTAAATCAAATTTATTTTACACCACAAAAAGTATATAAATGGCATCATCTCAATTTTAACAGATGCCCGAAATGTGATCTCCTGGCAGCTGATTTAATCCACATGCTATGGGCTTACCCTAAGATTCGGCAATTATGGTTAAAAAATTGACTACTGGGTCACAAAAAGCCCTGAAGATTAATCTGGCTGACCTTACCTTATTAAGAATATTTTTTCTTAAAGGGGAAAAACAGCTCCATCAACACAATAAAATTGGTAACACTACTATCTTAGCAGCAAGAAACCTAATTTTCAAAAAATGGAAAGATATAAATGTTTCTAACTTGTCACAAATTACAAATTATGTTTAAAGCAATGTATTATTGAACAAATTGACCCAAATATGAACTCAGAGTGTTATATAATTTTATTTTTTGATCCTCATTGATCAAAATATTTCCTGACCGGGAAATAGATCAATTGATCTATCCTTTTAGGAACTCTGATAAAGTCTTGCTGGGAATTTGGTAAACATGTTTTTTTTTGTTTGTTTGTTTTTTCTCCCCCCTCTTCCCCCCATCTTTAAATTATAAAGGTTGTAGTAGGGGTTAATCCCAGAAGGGAGAAGATAATTATGAATTGTTTGAAGTTACTGGAGCTGCGCCCCCAGATTATAAATGTTAACGAGGAGCTGCATCTCCATATTTAGTTATCTGATTAATGGTTTAATTTGAAATATTAATTAATGTGTGCAATGTATAATGATGTCATTAGATATACTGTATGTATCAAATGATGTATCATATCAAGTCTAATTTCTTTGTTTTTCCCTTCTTCTCTTCCTTCTGTAATTATATATTCTCAAAATGAGGTTATGTTATGTAGTATTTGCTATATGTTTTACATTGTCATATACTGTGGTCTAGCCATTTGGCAATGTTATGCCTTTGATTTATGTATATGCTTATATGACAGTCCTTCCATTTACTATTGCATCACGTTTGTGATTTTTTTTTTATTTATGTAAGCAAATGATGCTTATACCTTTACTTTTCAAACCTCAATATAAAAAATGTTTTAAAAACCCAGCATTGAACATATGAAAAGTGTATTTTGTTAAAACGTGTACATTGATATGTTTAGTCAAATTCAGGAGCAGCTATGTTTATAGTGTTGACATGCTATAAAGTACACAGGTGACTTGATTACTATAAATAACCAAACCTCATCACATTCAGCTTTCTCACAGTTGAAGCTGTGAACATATGTGAATCCAGAAGTCACGAGAGAGGAAATCTTTAGGCTAATTATAAAAAAAAAACGAATCTTTAATTTTCAAATATTTCAATTGCAAGAAATCTAGAGATTACAGAAATTACAGAGAATTCCGGATGAATACAGTATTAATAAGGCAGAGGTTGCCTATGTGATTTTTTTATGTTGAAAATATATATTGTTGTTTTTATAGTGTTTTTAGTGTCAGCTGGTCAATTTTGTAGCACACAATAAAAATCTCTCTACACTCATTATGGATAGAAAGTTTCTGCATCTGTGTAATTTCAGGAAATTAAGATTAGCTACAAAAACTATGGCTATATTTATTTCTGTTTTGAGCAGGGGCTATTTGTGTGTGCCTATTCCTTATAATGAATTAATACAGCTTGCAACCATGTTTGTATTTTTGAATCAATACAATAGGAGATAGATTAGTGGAGAGCAATCAATAGCACAGGATGCATTATATCCCGTGCTAAGAATATTAAACATGGTTAAAGTAAAAATAGTTAACCAGAGAATCTAAACACAGCCAACATTTTATTAGCATCCCTATACTTTTAATGGATAGCCAAAAAGTACTATTATTGCTCAAATTAGGATTGGTGAATTAAATGTTGCTCTTGAGGGCAACCCAAAATACTGCTGAAAATTTTTGCATATTTGGAGGTTTGAAGTAAACCATTGGAGAAAAATAAGCCAATAGAATTTCTGTAACTCTCATCCTATTGGCTGATTTGAACAGCCAATAGGATTTCAGTAGCTCTCATCCTATTGGCTGATTTGAATTTCCAAAATCAAATCAGCCAATAGGAATGCAAGGGACGCCATTTTATAAAAGCTCCGTTGCATCGAAGATTCAGGTGGCGACCGTATTAGGATGATGCTCCGCGCCGGATGTCTTCAAGATGGATCCGCTCCGTGTCGCCGGGATGAAGATAGAAGACGCCACCTGGATGGATGAAGACCTCACCGCCTGGATGAAAATTTAGCCGCCTGGATGAGGATGGATGTCCGGACTTCAAAAACTGTAAGTGGATCGTCGGGGGTTAGTGTTAGGTTTTCTTAAACTTTTTTGGGGTGTTTTGTTTTTTTTAGATTAGGGTTTTGGGCATTCTTAAAAGAGCTAAATGCCCTTTTAAGGGCAATGAAAAAGAGCTGAATGCCCTTTTAAGGGCAATGCCCATACAAATGCCCTTTTCAGGGCAATGGGTAGCTTAGCTTTTTTTTTTAGAGTTAGGTTTTTTTATTTTGGGGGTTGGTTGGGTGGTGGGTTTTACTGTTGGGGGGGTCTTTGTATTTTTTTTACAGGGAAAAGAGCTGATTTCTTTAGGGCAATGCCCTAGAAAAGGCCCTTTTAAGGGCTATTGTTAGTTTATTGTAGGCTAGTGTTCTTTTTATTTTGGGGGGGCTTTTTTAATTTGATAGGGCTATTAGATTAGGTGTAATTGTTTTTATTTTGGATAATTTTGTTTGTTATTTTTTGTACTTTAGTGTTTTTTATTTTTTGTAAATTAGTATTTCTGATTTTTTGTAATTGTAGATTTAATTATTTTTGTAGGGTTAGGTTTTTTAATGTGTAATTTAATTATTTTAATTTGTAGTTATTTTAATTTTAGTATAAAAATAATTTTAGTTTAATTTATAGTTTAAATTTAGTTTTTTTTAATTACCTTGGGAAGTTTTTATTTATTTTAAGATAGGGATCTTGTAATTTAAATTTAAAATTAGGGAGTTGTTAGGTTTAGGGATTAATAGTTTAATTTAGTTTTTGGAAATGTGGGGGGCTGGTGGTTTAGGGGTTAATATCTTTATTATAGTGTGGGCAATGTCGGGGAGCGGCGGAATAGGGGTTAATATCTTTATTTTATTGGTAACGATGTTGGGGAGCGGTGGAATAGGGGTTAATAAATTGTATGCAGTGATGTCGGGAGCGGGAGATTAGGGGTTAATACGGTTATTATAGTGTTTGCAATGTGGGAGGGCCTCGGTTTAGGGGTTAATAGGTAGTTTATGGGTGTTAGTGTACGTTGTAACACTTTAGTTATGAGTTTTGTGTAACAGTTTTGTTGCGTAAAACTCATAACTATTGCTCTCAGACTGCGAAACGGATCGTGTCGGTATAGCCTGTAATGCAAGCTTTTTAGCCACACCGCAAAACTTGTAATGGCAGCGCTATGGAAATCCCACACACAAACGTCTTTTTTTTGAGTGTGGGACTGACGTTGCATTACAGGCTAAAATGCTTGCGGTACGGCTATACCGATAAGACTTGTAATGGTTGCGTTGCTGTTTTAAAGCTAAAATGGCCATTTTTTCAGTGTTAAAACACTAACGCAAAACTCGTAATCTAGGTGATAATTATTTAATAAACATCAGGCTAAAGTTGCCTGGGACTATTGCATTAGCAGAAAATTTGTTGATTTACTTTACAGAATCACCCACATATTCTCCCTAGAGTTTAGACAAAAACACTCCATGACAGCAAGTATTTGTGCTAAGTACAGTCCATGATGACAATTTTTTGGCACGTTGACTCACAAGTAAGGCATAACACAGTCCATAGCCCATAAAAGGAGGTAGTAGTTAAGCAATAAGTGACACAGCCCATGATTCCAATTGTTTGACAAATTGAAGCACAAGTATTGTATAACAGTTCAAAGGCCATACAAGGAGTTAATTGTTCAGCAATATCCAGACTGTGCTCCAGCTCCTCCCACCGGCAGCAGTGCTTACTGAAGCATTTAGTTCCTTCTGCAAAAAATAGTGCAAGAACTCCATTCCCATGCGTTCCCGCTCGACTTGACCCCTGCCCACTAGGTATCACAAAGAAACCACAACTCCTTACTCTACCCCTCCCTCTTCCTATCCCCCTAGATACCTCACAACCTAATAACTGACTGCCCCTAGTATCCCCACTAGCACCTACACTCAAACTCCCTCACCCCTCTCCCCCCTCTCTCCATCACTCCCTCTTAGGCTATCATTAATGCTTACCATAACAAAACACTCTAGAAAATAAAATCTTTGAGAATTTCCTAATCCCTAATTTTAAGATACCCTACTATTATATCTAAAAAAAAAAACAAAAATAAAATTACAATAGAAAAAGAAATGCACAAAACACAAGGATGGGATTTAAGGAAAATACAAATAAAAAAACAATACAGCAAAAAAAATAATGATAAATAAAACACAATTTAGAAGAATCCTAACACAAAACACTTAGGGAAAATAATTTGTTGTGTTTTTGTTTGTTTTTTTAAATGAAAAAAATAAATAAATTGCCTTGTCTTTTACAAAAGTAAAAGACAAGGCAAAGGTTAATTAAAGTTGTTCTGTTTGGGGTATGGAGAGGGTTAAGTAAAAGGAAACGTTAATGCTGTTAAGGTAGGAAGGGATAAAGTTTGGAAGAGGGAAAGTATGTGTGTGTGAAGTAGTATGTATTGTAGGCCTAAGTATATGTATGTTTGTACCTAAGTGAATGATAAAACTAAATATGAAATATGAATATGAAAAATGAAAATCCACCAAACAACCACTATCTAAATCTAAAAAAACACTATCCTCTCACACAGCTACTAGACCCCTGTGCCTAGCACACTAAAGTCGATCACCGGAGAAAAGATTGCAGAAACATTTATACTGAAAGGGAATTGTTACTAGGCAAGGTGCTATCAAAATGACTTTTCTGATGATGATCTTCTGTGAGTTTTCATGTGCCCTTCATGTGCACTAAGCTTACAGGAGTAAACTAGAGTAAGGAAAGCACACTCTCACTTAAAAAGCATCTACCAGGGTGCAGGCACGAATTAATACAGTACAGATGAAGCTTGCACTCTCTGGATTTTCAAAAAGGTGCTTTATTTAGCAAAAATATTTGATGTTTCGGGGATCAGGTCTGATGAAGGGGTGATTGATCCCCGAAACGTCAAATTTTTTGCTAAATAAAGCACCTTTTTGAAAATCCAGAGAGTGCAGGCTTCATCTGCACTGTGTGTGTGTGTATGTGTATGTGTATATATATATATATATATATATATATATATATATATATATATATATATATATATATATTTATATTTATAGGAATATCTATTTAAAAATACATTCAACATATTCTGCTATGTACAGAACATTTGAATGAGAAATATTTACATTAAATACAAAGTTACAACTTTTTTTAAAAACGAAAATTGCCAAGGGGTTCAATGCACTTATATATATATATATATATATATATATATATATATATACACACACACATACATATATATACACATATGTGTGTGTGTGTACATGTGTATGTATGTGTATATATGTCTGTTAATACATAAATACACATTTAAATACATATGTACACATATATATATATATATATATATATATATATATATATATATATATATATATATATATATATATATATATATATATATTTATCTCAATGTCCCAAAGTAATTTGCTTTACTTGTATTATAATATTTTCAATATTTAATACAAAATAAAAATATAACACACCTTAATAGAACTCCTGTCAGGTTTAGCGCACAACTGACGCTCCTCAAGGATAATTCAGATGCGCTAAAGCCGACCAGAATAAAATATTTCTTAATGTGTGCTAAACCCAACATGAGCTCTATTGGGGTGCATTATCTATTTATTCATATAAAATATTTAATAATATTATTAAAATAAATAATTATTATAGATCTTCTTAAAAATTATAATAAATGGCGGTTTAGGGTTTAATAGGTTTAGTTAGTTGAACTTTCAGCAATGTCGGGGAACGCTGGTTTAGGGGTTATACCTTAGAGTTAGTGACAGGGAACTGTGGTTTAGGAAGAAACAGGGAAAAATTCCAAATATGTGTCAGGTCTACTGTCAGTCATTTCATAGCCCTTCCCACTTTGTCTTTAAGAGTATCCTGTTTCCTGTAAACAAGTGCTTAGTATTGAAACTGCTTCCTAGCAGGTGTATGTGCAGTTGTTTCTTAGGATACAAACCTAACATAATCTCCTTTCTCTAAGCCACTTGGACATCTGAACTAAGGATTAAAACTCCTCTCTACTACTGCAGCATTTATTGGCCCTGCAGTTTCTGAAGCTACATTGGACCGCAACATATTTCACAGCACACCTTCCTATTACAAAATCCTGCGCTCCCTTCTTGCCACAACTCCACTGGCACTTAGTGGTTGTTTCCTGAGTACAAGTCAACTTACCAGAAGAAAACCAAAGCAATTACAAAGAGGAAAATTGGATTGTAAAACCGGAACTTAGCCACACACCCTTTTGTGACATCACTCTCTCTTCATTCAGCTTCAGTACAGCCTACTCTGATTCAGTGTGTCAGCAGCCTGTCAGCAAGTCTGAATAGGATTGTTTCCATCTCTACACTATCTGATACAAGGTAACACCTTGCCTGAACTAACTAACAGAGACTTTGTTTACTATAACACCAGAGCCTTTGTGTTGTTACATTGTGCCCAGATTAACTTTAACCTTTAATAACTTTTCACTGATAGTTAATCTGTATTCATCCACATTGAATACAGAAACTCAGGTGGAACAAACTAATTTTATGCAACACTGCAATTGAGATCCAAAACTATATTCATAATTGTAACAGAGTAAACACAGAATATCACATAATACTAAGCCAAACAGTGAAATGGATCCAGCAGAGCTGCCTCAGTATGTTTATTCACTTTCTCAACGTGTGGATCAACTTAATCAAGGGTTAAGGGAAATTCAGCTAGAAAATCAAACTTTGCATAAAATAATAAAGGACTCAATACAACAAAAATCAGGTCATACTGAAACTATCCCAGAACCATTAGTATCTCAACCAGATATGTTTCATGGTGACAGGAAGCTCTATAGACAGTTTTAAAATGCTTGCAATTTGTTTTTTGATTTAAGAAATAAAACATATAATACTGATAAAATAAAGGTATTAATGATAATATCCTTTTTACGTGGAAAACCCAGGGCATGGGCTGACCAATTCTATGAAAATGATGATCCTATTTTAAGCTCTCTTGATGAATTCTATGAAGCAATGGATGATCTGTATCAGGATATCAACATCCAGAACACAGCTGAAACAAGAATGAGAGCATTAAATCAAGGAAAGAAAAATGCAGAAGAATACCTCACTGAATTTAAACATTACGCCACAGATTCACAGTGGAATTCAGTAGCGCTGAAAAATCAATTCAGGCTTGGGTTGTCTGATCCAATAAAAGACGAGCTAGCTCGCATTGAACCTCCCAAGAAGCTAGAAGATTTAATGAAGTTAGTTGTGCAAATAGATAGGCGTCTCAGAGAGAGGAAGGCAGAACGTCAATCCTCAGAGTACACGCCGCGGCTACCTCAAATTCACTTTTCAGAGTCTCCTAATCCCCAAGCAATATCAAACAGTAATCCAGAAGCAATGGATATCGGAGTTATTCGAGGACCCCTGACGTCAGAAGAGAGGAGCCGTCGGAGAGCACAACAATTATGTATGTACTGTGCTAACCCTAATCACAGTGTGAAGGATTGCCCACTACTTATCCGTACAAAGAGAAGTAAATTTACTTATATACATTCTGTTATGCCTAAAGACCTATCATAGACTATCGAGAACTCAATAAAAGAACAATCAAAAACAGGTATCCTCTACCTTTGATACCGGAACTCATAGAACGCCTACAAGATGCTAAAATATTCACAAAGCTCGATCTACGTGGCGCATATAATTTAATCCGCATACGAGAAGGGGATGAGTGGCTGACGGCATTTAGAACCAGATACGGTTTATTCGAGTATCTGGAAATGCCGTTTGGTTTATGTAATGCGCCAGCCACTTTCCAGCATTTCATCAATGAAATATTCAGAGATCTACTTGATGTATGCATTGTCATTTATCTTGATGACATCCTTATATATTCAGACACTATGGAGCAACATGTTAAAGATGTCAGGAAGGTTTTGACAAGACTTCGATCTCATCAATTATACGCTAAGCCAGAGAAGTGTTTGTTCCATACTAAGGAGGTGTCATTTCTTGGATACCATATCAGTCCAATTGGGATCCAAATGCAAGACAACAAAGTCCAGACAGTCTTAGAATGGAAAGAACCCGCTACTAAAAAAGAATTGCAACGTTTTTTGGGATTTGCAAACTATTACAGAAAATTTATAAAAAACTACTCCAAGATTGCAAGACCTCTCACACAACTTATCAGCTCGACTACTCCGTTCCGTTGGACACCTAGCGCTGCCGAAACATTTTCATACCTAAAACATTGTTTTACATCTGCACCTATATTACGTTTTCCAAACCCAAAGCTGCAGTATATCCTAGAAGTGGATTTATCTGACTTTGCAGTTGGTGCAGTACTCTCGCAAAGAGAAACGATAGATTCCCCCATTCATCCAGTCTCTTTTTATTCTAAGGTGATGACTGCTGCTGAGATGAATTACTCCATTGGAGACAAGGAGCTTTTGGCAATAAGAAACTCCTTGGAACACTGGAGACACCTGCTTGAGGGGACTTCTACTCCAATACTCATAAACACAGACCACAGAAATTTAGAGTTTCTTCAAAAAAACAAAACACTATCTGCAAGACAGGTTCGATGGAGTCTTTACTTCTCACGTTTTGATTTTCATATCATGTATCGACCAGCCAGTAAGAATGGCAAAGCCGATGCTTTGTCAAGAAAGGATACCAAACCAACACAAAGCACAAATCCATCTTTTATCATTCCAGCAGAACGTTTTATCCATCTGTCAACACAACAGGATTTCATAACATCTTTACGCAAAGCACTTACCGACGACAAAGAGATTCCACATTCTTTGGTAACAAAGCATACCAATGGATTATATTATCATGGTGAACAACTTTACCTACCTGACATATTAGTTGAACCTATACTTAAAATGTACCATGATTCTCCCATCTCTGGTCATCTCGGAGTGAATAAAACTATAGCAATCATAGCAAGACAGTTTTGGTGGCCAGCTATGAGGAGGTCCATTACAGAATATGTAGACACCTGTCATGTATGTGTTACTACCAAACCAGAAAGACAGAAACCTTACAGACTCTTAATGCCTATCGCTCCATCTACCAAACCTTGGGAACATATTGGAATGGATTTTATTGTCGACTTACCTCCTTCTGGCAAACAGAACACCATTCTGGTAGTCATAGATCTCTTTACGAAGATGGGTCACTTTATACCCTTCCACAAATTACCTACATCTACAGAAACTGCAGATTTATTCATGAAACATGTTGTCAAATATCACAGGATCCCACGTAGAATCACCACTGATCGTGGAACTCAATTCACCTCTCAATTTTGGAGAAAATTGTGTGACAAACTCCAAATAGACCATAGATATTCCACTTCATTCCATCCTCAGACCAATGGCCAAACTGAGAAACTTAATCAATGGCTTGAACAGTACATTCGCTGCTATTGTTCTCAACATCAACAAGATTGGCTCCAACACATTCATCTAGCAGAATTCGCTTATAACAATAATACCAATTCTTCAACTAAATTATCTCTGTTCTTTGCGAATTATGGATATCATCCTCAAATACTACTGACTGATTCACTTCCATCACCTTCACCATTGGTCGATGAGTTCCATAATTCACTACTTGAAATATTCAAACAAATCCGACACAACATAATTGCTGCACAAGAGACCCAAAAACGATACTATGATATGCGTAGAAGACCATCACCAAACTATCAGGTTGGAGATCTTGTTTGGTTATCCACCAAGAATTTAAAACTGCAAGTACCCAGTAAAAAACTTGGTAGTCTGTTTATTGGACCCTTTCCTATTGCCAAGGTCGTTAACCAGAATGCAGTCACTTTGACATTGCCTCCATTATCAAAACTTCATCCAACCTTTCATGTATCACTACTGAAACCGGCAAAACCAACTAGAGTATCTACTCCAAATGCTTCATCTACTTCAGTTCCTTCCGATTTGCTGGAGTATGAAGTTGAAAGTCTGATGGATTCTAGGATTTCCAGGGGCGAACTCCAGTATTTGGTGCGCTGGAAGAACTACACCGAGGAAGATGACACCTGGGAACCCTCCTCTAATCTTTCCGCTCCTAAGTTGGTGGCACGATTCCATAGGCGAAATCCGGATTGTCCCCGGCCTCGAGCTGTGGGACAGCTTGCTTAGGTGGGGGGTCATGTCAGGTCTCCTGTCAGTCATTTCATAGCCCTTCCCACTTTGTCTTTAAGAGTATCCTGTTTCCTGTAAACAAGTGCTTAGTATTGAAACTGCTTCCTAGCAGGTGTATGTGCAGTTGTTTCTTAGGATACAAACCTAACATAATCTCCTTTCTCTAAGCCACTTGGACATCTGAACTAAGGATTAAAACTCCTCTCTACTACTGCAGCATTTATTGGCCCTGCAGTTTCTGAAGCTACATTGGACTGCAACATATTTCACAGCACACCTTCCTATTACAAAATCTTGCGCTCCCTTCTTGCCACAACTCCACTGGCACTTAGTGGTTGTTCCCTGAGTACAAGTCAACTTACCAGAAGAAAACCAAAGCAATTACAAAGAGGAAAATTGGATTGTAAAACCGGAACTTAGCCACACCCCCTTTTGTGACATCACTCTCTGTTCATTCAGCTTCAGTACAGCCTACTCTGATTCAGTGTGTCAGCAGCCTGTCAGCAAGTCTGAATAGGATTGTTTCCATCTCTACACTATCTGATACAAGGTAACACCTTGCCTGAACTAACTAACAGAGACTTTGTTTACTATAACACCAGAGCCTTTGTGTTGTTACATTGTGCCCAGATTAACTTTAACCTTTAATAACTTTTCACTGATAGTTAATCTGTATTCATCCACATTGAATACAGAAACTCAGGTGGAACAAACTCATTTTATGCAACACTGAAATTGAGATCCAAAACTATATTCATAATTGTAACAGAGTAAACACAGAATATCACAATATGACTAATGGATCAGAAAATTCGGAAACATATTTATTCATTTTCAGTTTTTTTTCAGAATTTTTCGGGATGTGCTGTTTCGGCAATTTGGATGCATCCGAATTGCCGAATTGGCCATAATTCGGCCGAATTTCGAATTTGTCTGAAACGAAAACGCACATATCTAGTATATAAATTTAAAATTAAAGGAATACTGAATAGTGCAGCCAAACCAATTTTTTTTCTGGTTGCACATCTAATGTGTATGTACTGTATGTGTAAATATGTTTAAGAAGCAGCAGTGCACTACTAGGAACTAGCTGAACACATCCTGTAGATGGTAGAAATGCTGTGTTTGTCTCCTGGAGTCAGCATGCAGGAAGAAAATATCAGAAAAGGATATGAAGAAGGAAACAAAGAAACTCCTTCCAAACGCAGAAGGATTTCCACTACCTCACAGACAGTATTTGACTTTTTTACACATTTTGGAACAACATAGCTGCGTTTTGGTAATTGAACACTCTTACCCCACTGAACTGTATATAACTGTACTCCATCTAATTACTATAGACACGCTTGTATTACCTCATATGTAATGGAGGAGGGAAATGTGATTGGGCTACTATACCGGGCTTGCTGTGTTCTTTCCTGTTTTGATCAAACGATATTGCACTATGATGTGCCTTCTTTTCTGATATTTGTTTCCCTGCACACTGACTCCATGAGACATTCATGGCATCTATACCATACTACAGGAGACAAGAAGGATCATTCATCCCTCTGATGCCTGAAGGCTCTCCTCTCATGCGTGGCACTTACCTCATATGACTGAGGTATTTTTGAGTAAGTAGGATTCCATAAGAGATAATATCCACAAGAGGGTTATTGTTAACTGAACATTTACATGATTTGAGAACCTTTTCTAAATGAACATTGCATGTAATTAACTTTTTGGATCTAATCATAGAGGACTTATTGCGCTTACCTATATATATATATATATATATATATATATATATATATATATATATATATATATATATAAATACAAATCCAAAATTTGGTTTTTTAGCACACCTTACAAAAAGTTTAAATCAACATCTGGGAGTGCTGCCAATATGACCCAGTAATTACACAAACAAAGAGGTATCAGCGCACATCCATTTTCAAAAGCACAACATACTTTTTACTGCTGCAAAAAATTCCCTGCATATACATCAAGAGACAACTATCTTTTTTTAAGTATTGGGAACTTAGTCACACAATATGGCCATATTTTGCTTAGCCAGTCACCGCTTACAAGGTGCCCCAATTCGACTGGTCCTACTCTAAATCCTTTTGCCACAGAGGGCTGAAACATTCCTGCTTTTACTCTTCATAATAGAATGAGACTCCCTGGCTTTTTATTCACAACTCTTTAACACTATAATGAGCACACCTGAACTTGGGTGGGGTGCTTAAACCAATGGGAGATGGTCAGTCTCCCTGGTAATTTTAAATACAAATACAAAATTTGTTTTTTTAGCACACCTTACAAAAAGTTTAAATCAACATCTGGGAGTGCTGCTAATATGACCCAGTAACCAATCTCCCATTGGTTTAAGCACCCCACCCAAGTTCAGGTGTGCTCATTATAGTGTTAAAGAGTTGTGAATAAAAAGCCAGGGAGTCTCATTCTATTATGAAGAGTAAAAGCAGGAATGTTTCAGCCCTCTGTGGCAAAAGGATTTAGAGTAGGACCAGTCGAATTGGGGCACCTTGTAAGCGGTGACTGGCTAAGCAAAATATGGCCATATTGTGTGACTAAGTTCCCAATATTTAAAAAAAGATAGTTGTCTCTTGATGTATATGCAGGCAATTTTTTGCAGCAGTAAAAAATATGTTGTGCTTTTGAAAATGGATGTGCGCTGATACCTCTTTGTTTGTGTAATTACTGGGTCATATTGGCAGCACTCCCAGATGTTGATTTAAACTTTTTGTAAGGTGTGCTAAAAAAACAAATTTTGTATTTGTATTTAAAATTACCAGGGAGACTGATCATCTCCCATTGGTTTAAGCACCCCACCCAAGTTCAGGTGTGCTCATTATAGTGTTAAAGAGTTGTGAATAAAAAGCCAGGGAGTCTCATTCTATTATGAAGTGTAAAAGCAGGAATGTTTCAGCCCTCTGTGGCAAAAGGATTTAGAGTAGGACCAGTCGAATTGGGGCACCTTATAAGCGGTGACTGGCTAAGCAAAATATGGCCATATTGTGTGACTAAGTTCCCAATATTATTTAAAAAAAAGATAGTTGTCTCTTGATGTATATGCAGGCATGCAGGCAATTTTTTGCAGCAGTAAAAAATATGTTGTGCTTTTGAAAATGGATGTGCGCTGATACCTCTTTGTTTGTATATATATATATATATATATATTTTTTTTTTTTTTTTCAATTACTTGTCTCTTATTTTAGAACTTTAGGCCATTATCCATGGTGGCTACTTCCATAATAATAACACAACGTGATGGGTAGAAGACAGCGTTCAATAGCCAGTATGACACCTTAGAATACAAAATAATGTTATTTAGGCTGTGCAATCTGCCAACTGTGTTCCAGAGAATTATTAATGAGATCTTTAAAAAATATGTTGGATACATTCCCATGTATTTGCCTGAGTGTTGTCCTTATTTTACCTTAATTCTTGGAGGTTCATGTTAGGAAACGCAAGGTTGTGTTACATTTAATCTCCAAAGATACAGATTCAGTTGATACATTTTGACATTTCTAAATGTATCGGAGTTTATAAACTTCTTTAAAACGTATCTGTCAATGCAGAAATGTTAAGTTCTCATCATATCTATCAATTAACTATCAATATGTCTATCTGTCAATATTTAAGTAATTCATGTGTGTAGTTTAAGGATAAGCAAATGCACAGTGAAAATTATTTGCACATACATTTTGCTTGTAAATGCATTACAACTGTGTAACAAAGTATTGTATTAGATAAAAAAAAACTCCATCATGTTCAATCTCCACATATATTCTGATTCCTCATACAAACTGTCAATTTAACATAAATAATCATAATTATGGATTTATTTTTATTTTACCAGAATTATATATAATCCCTTTTTTGGAAAATCATCAAATGTAGTGAAAGTCACTATCTGCTCAGGATAAAATGCCACAGTTTGATTGCACATACTGTGAAATCATTTTTGTTGTTGGAAATGAAATCTCCTTTGCTCACCCATGGAATTCATTTTATAAGTCTGCAATGTACTGCCATGAGAATTTATATCAATTTATGTGTGCTATTTATAATGAATTAAGAATGAAATATTTTATAAAATAATGAGGAGCAAACAATTTCTGAAAAATTGTGTTAATATAATTTAATATAACATAAGCTATTGTTTTTGACCCAAAATAGTAAGTGTTAGAATACATTTCATCATACATTCCTACATTTCCCTGGACCTTTTCAGAATGTGGAAGGTTAAACATCTTTTTGGCAGTTGCCCACTGGCATTTTGTGAGGGGTCATGTCTGGAGGGTTGGTATCATGGAGGATCATGGGCAGAGTAAGGTCTGGAGGGCAGCATTATGGACAGAATGTGGGCAATATTTATGTCACACTTACAGGTGTTTGACTTTCAAGATTATTTTTGCTACCTTTTTTAAACAGTGGAACCTCCTCAGGCTTAATATCACATGTACAAATGTCCATGTTTAAAAGAATCTGAGAACGAATTAAAAACATTCATTGGATTCATGCACCCCCCCCCCACCCCCACCTTGTCCAGTAATACTAGAACAGTCAAGTGTATCCTCCAACCAGCACTGGTATTCCTATCCTCTAAGTGACATCACAACTAAACTGCGAGATATAAAAAAAAGACATCCCCTCTCACCCAATTATAATTGATACACTTGACTGTTATTACTGGACAAGGTTACAAGTTGTAATAAATGCGTACCGATGAGCGCAATCTAAATTGAAGACCTTGTTTGAAGGTTTAGGGCTACAAATAAACATGCACCCAACACAACATACATACATTTAAATAAAGTGTTGCACTCATATATATACACTACATAATACAAATTATTCATATATATATTAATAAAAATTTATAAGGGTTAAAATGTACATGGTATATGACAAGGTATTTATTCATTTTCAGTTTTTTTCAGAATTTTTCGGGATGTGCTGTTTCGGCAATTTGGATGCATCCGAATCGCCAAATTGGCCATAATTCGGCCGAATTTCGAATTTGTCTGAAACGAAACGCACATATCTAGTATATATATAGATATGACAACCACCTGGTGCACTGCCATATAAACATACAACAACCATAAGTGGTGAATCCAAACGGATGGTATCCGTGTTCCAAGAGACTTGACAAAGCAGGCACAGCTGGATTTTTGATCCGTTTAATATAACAAGAAAAAAATAAACGTTTCAGCCCTCACATGGGCTTTCTTCAATGGTAGCCAAAGCCAGAACGGACATAACAAACAGAACCAGCACCCACCTATAAATACCCACCTACCCACCGTGTGAACCAATCAGCAGGCCCAAGCGGCACACACCCACACGCAACGCACGGCGAAGACCCCTCGAGGTTTGAACATGAATATTGACTTTGGATCATGTTGCTATAAGACCAGATAACATGTCTGGCTACCATTGAAGAAAGCCCATGTGAAGGCTGAAACGTTTGTTTTTTTTCTTGTTATATTAAACGGATCAAAAATCCTGCTGTGCCTGCTTTGTGAAGTCTCTTGGAACACGGATACCATCCGTTTTGATTCATCACTTATGGTTGTTTTATATATATATATTTGCAAGGGAAAGACACACTGACCTAGATTACGAGTTTTGTGCTATACCGGGTGCGTAAAGAGTGCAAAAAAACCTCCTTGTGCTGTGCATTATGGTGAGATAAGCTCCATACCGCACAAAAGCCAAGGACTGAGTTTACATGCTCATGCACGCTTCCCCCATAGACATCAATGGGGAGAAAGTGTTAGAAAAAAACTAACACCTGCAATCGCGGAATGGAAAATCGCCATAACGCAACCCCATTGATGTCTATGGGGAAAAGAAAGTTACGTTTAAACCTAACACCCTAACATAAACCCCTAGGCTAAACACCCCTAAATCACCACCCCCGACATCGCTGACACTAAATAAAATGATTAACCCCTAAACTGCCAGCCCCCCACATTGGTACCAAAAAACTAAATCTATTAACCCCTAACCTGCCGGCCCCCCCACATCAGTACTAATAAATTAAATCTATTAACCCCTAAACTGCCCCCCACATTGGTACTTATAAATTAAATCTATAAACCCATAAACCGCCGGCCCCCCCACATTGCAACACACTAAATTAAAATATTAACCTCTAAACCCGCTAACTTTAAATTAAACTTACAATATAACTGTCTTTAAATAAATAAAAACGTACCTGTGAAATAAAAAAAACCTTCGTTTAAACTATAAATTAAACTAACATTACTATTTTAAATAAATAAAATAAACGAAAAATAAAAAACCTAACATTAAATAATCCTAACAAAACGAATAAAAAAAAATTGCAAAAATAATAAACACTAAAACTATGAAAAAATAAAAAAAATAAAAGTAAACCTCCCCACCCAACCAACCCCCCAAATAAAAAACCTAAGTCTAAATAAAATCTAAGCTACCCATTGCCCCTAAAGGAGGATTTGTATGGGCATTGCCCTTAAAAGGGTATTAAGCTCTTTTACTGCCCATCCCTAATCTAAAATAAAAAACACCCCAAAAATAACAACAACAAAAAACCTAACACTAACCCCAGCAAATCTACTCACGGTTCCTGAAGTCCGGACATCCATCGTCATCCAGGTGACAAGAAGTCTTCATCCAGGAGGTGACATCTTGATCCATTGTGGAGTCATTTTCTTTCTTCATCCCGGTGTCGCGGAACTGTGGAGACGTGGAGCATCTTTGCCGACGGCGCAGACATCCAGCAGGGAGGATCCACTTCAGTCACTGAAGCTGGAATGGTTTAAAAATGGGGTACTTTGCATTCCTATTGGCTGACATTTTCAAATCAGCCAATAGGATGAGAGCTACTAAAATTATATTGGCTGATTTGAACAGCCAATAGGATTTCAGTAGCTCTCATCCTTTTGGCTGATTTGAAAATGTCAGCCAATAGGAATGCAAGGTACCCCATATTTAAACAGGCTCTGCGCCTCCACAGTTCCGCAACACCGGGATGAAGAAAGATGCCCCCGCAATGGATCAAGATGTCGCCGCCTGGATGAAGATGGATGTCCAGACTTCCGGAACTGTGAGTAGATTTTCTGGGGTTAGTGTTAGTTTATTTTTTTAATATTTGGGGTGTTTTTTATATTAGGGGTTTGAAGGGCAGTAAAATAGCTGAATGCCCTTTTAAGGGCAATGCCCATACAAATGCCCCTTTAGGGGCAATGGATAGCTTAGGATTTTTTTAGACTTAGGTGGGGGTTTCTGGGGGGTTGGTTTGGTGGTGGGTTTTACTTTTAGGAGGGGCTTTATCATTTTTTTAGGTAAAATAGCTGTTTAATTTAGGGCAATGCCCTACAAAAGGCCCTTTTAAGGGCTATTGGTAGTTTATTGTTAGGTTAGGGGTGTTTTTATATGGGGGGGGGGGGCTTTTTCGCTTTATAGGGCTATTAGATTAGGTGTAATTTTTATTATTTTGGATAATTTTGTTTTTTATTTTTTGTAATCTTAGTGTTTTTTTTTATTTTTTCGTATTAGGTTTATTTAAATTTGTAATTTAGGTTTTTTATTTTTTTGTAGTGCTAGGTTTTTTTAATCATCTTATTTAGGATTTTTAATTTTATTTTATTAGAATAGCTGTTAGGTCATTTATAGTTTAATCTTAGGATTTTTTTTATTTCACAGGTAAGTTTATATTTATTTTAAGATAGTTATATTGTAAATTTTAATTTAAAGTTAGGGGGGTTGTTAGGTTTAGGGGTTAATAGTTTAATTAAATTTTTTGCGATGTGGGGTCCAGTGGTTTAGAGGTTAATAGGTTTAGTTTATTAATTATGATGTGGGGGGCTGAAGTTTAGGGGTTAATAGGTATAATATAGTATTTGTGATGTGGGAGGGTGGTGGTTTAGGGGTTAATACTTTATTATATTGTTGGCAATGTGGGGGTTGGTGATTTATGGGTTAATAGGTTTATTCTAGTGTTGGCGATGTGGGAGGCTGGCGGTTTAGGGGTTAATAGGTTTATATAGTGTTGGTGATGTGGGTGGGTGGGTGGTGGATTAGGGGTTAATAGGTTTATTTAATAGTCACAATGTGGGAAGGCAGCAGTTTAGGGGTTAATAGGTAGTTTATGGGTGTTAATATACTTTGTAACATTTTAGTTATGAGTTTTGTGAAACATTTTTGTTTTGCAAAATCCATAACTACTGGTCTCAGATTGCGGAATGGATCGTGTCGCTATAGAACATAACGCAAACATTTTAGCCGAACCGCACAACCTGTAATACGGCGCTATGGAAAATCCTGCACTCATTTTTTGAGTGTGGATTGGACGTTGCGTTACAGGCTAAAATGCTTGCGGCATACCACCGCGACTTGTAATATGTGATACCTGCCATTCCACACGCAATGGCCAATTTTTCAGCGGTATAGCCGTACCGCACCATAACTGAAAACTTGTAATCTAGCCCAATGTTTCTGACCATAAATGGATACTAAACCCAAAGTTTTTTCTTTCATTATAGAGCAAAACTGTTATTACAACGCAAGTCCAAGGGGATATATATGCTAGACACATTAATTTCAAAAGGTCTAAATACACATTGTAATATGCATTTTTTATATAGCTCATATGTATAAGTTGAGGTGGTATACAGAATACTTGCTTTTAACAGTTGGCCGGCCTGAGTTTCAGAAGTTCACATCGCGCATGTGCAGTGGCACGGGTGGTACAACGGTGGGTTTCCGATTCAGCTGAGCTGATGGTGAGATGGGGACATTGTATATGTATGTATATATATATATATATATATATATGTATATATATATATATATATATATATATATATATATATATATATATATATATATATATATATATATATATATAGTGAGTCGTGATGAGTAATGTTAATATGTTAATATGTGGGGGGTTTTTTGGGAAAGGGGGACACCCTGAAATATCACAAATTAAAGATTTGACACTGCAATTAAGACCGGACGTTTTTGAATATTTAAATGTCTTTAGGTGTGTATTTACTGTAAATATTTTGCATTCCAATTTTCTTCATATAGGAGAAAATGTTCTTAGTATTTTTAAATTTATATTCCTATATATATATATATATATATACACACACACACATGAATATATTCATATACATATACGCTATTTTGACTTGAGAGAGAAAGAGAGAGAGAGAAAGAGAGAGAGAGAGAAAGAGAGAGAAAGAGAGAGAGAGAAAGAGAGAGAGAAAGAGAGAAAAAGAGAGAGAGAGAAAGAGAGAGAGAAAGAGAGAAAGAGAGAGAGAAAGAGAGAAAAAAAAAGAGAAAGAGAGAAAAAGAGAAAGAGAGAGAGAGAAAAAGAGAAAGAGAGAGAGAGAAAAAGAGAAAGAGAGAAAAAGAGAGAGAGAGAGAGAAAAAGAGAGAGAGAGAGAGAAAAAGAGAAAGAGAGAGAGAGAAAAAGAGAAAGAGAGAGAGAGAGAAAAAGAGAAAGAGAGAGAGAGAGAAAAAGAGAAAGAGAGAAAAAGAGAAAGAAAAAGAGAAAGAAAAAGAGAAAGAGAAAGAGAAAGAAAAAGAGAAAGAAAAAGAGAAAGAAAAAGAGAAAGAAAAAGAGAAAGAAAAAGAGAAAGAAAAAGAGAAAGAAAAAGAGAGAAAGAGAGAAAGAGAGAGAAAGAGAGAGAGAGAGAGAGAGAGAGAGAGAGAGAGAGATTTGAGCCTTTCCACTCAAATACCTTAAAACATAAAAATCTTTTTTATGCATTCCAATGTTCTTCACATGTCGGGTTAGTGCGAGGACGATAAGTGATCGTTTTTTTTCCCCATCAGCCTGCTTCATTAAAGTCTATGGGGAAAAGAAGTTAATCCAGTCGCACATATCAGATTTTGCTCACATGCAAACCATTTGCTCATAATACGTGTGCCAACACGTTGCTTTAAAAGTTTACTTCTGGCGGGTGTTTGCGTGCAAGCAAAATCAATATAAAGTGCACCACTTGCAAGCTAGCTTTTAGGTTTTTTTTGCCATTTTCTGATTTATATACTTGAAAAAGTCAATATACAAAAGACAGCAGCACCAATTCTTCACAGCAAAGTTATGTGCTTATTGGGACATAACCAACAGAGTACGACAACATTTCGGTCTACATGACCTTAATCATGTTGCATACCAATGACTACTAATTCACCATATTTAAATCCAATATGGGCGGAGTTTCAATTCTACAGTTAATTGAAATGTTAACTCTTTCAGCATCTCTTACACTAAATTTAGGCCCATTATGCACCCCTCTACTGGTGAATTAGAGAAATACAGAAATACTTAAAAAGACCAAGTACATAGAAAATCCACAATAAACAATCACTGCATATAATGTATAAACAAATCATTTTTTGAGAAGAATACACATCCTTATAGTTTCTAAAGATTTAAGGAAACCCATCTAATACAAACAAGTAACCCAATACATCCCCTTACTTTAACTGCCATTCTATATCCCTATTCATTCCTATTGGCTCCAGAGAGTTCAGTTTAAATATCCAGAAACTCTCTCTTTCCTTCAAAAGTTTAGTCCTGTTTCCCCCTCTCCTGGGTCTCACCACATGCTCAATAATTTGGAATCTCAATTGAGATACCGTGTGTCCTGCTTTTATGAAGTGATGTGATACTAGGGGCCTTCAAAATCTTCCCTCTAATATCCGAATTATGTTTATTAATTCTGTCCCTTATTCTCCTAGTCGATTCCCCTAAATAAATTTTTTCACATGGACAGTTAATTACATATATAGCATGGTCTGTATTACACATAGGGTAGCCAAACATTCTCATTTTCTGACCACTTGTTGGGTAATAAAAATATCCACCCTTTATCATGTTGTTACAATTACAACACCCAAGACAGGGATAACACCCTACTTTGGAGGTAGACAGATATGTCTGTTTCTTTCATTTGTTAGAGCCCACATCTGTTACAATCTGATCTTTAATATTCCTACTCCTCCTATAGGCTGGCATAGGTCTTTGTTGAAACTCCTCTATCTGGGGGTTCAAATCCTTCAAAACATTCCAATGTTTATTAATAATCTTTATGATTTTTTTCACTAAAAGGGTTATATTGAGGTACAAAAGATAGCCTGTTTGTTTTCTCTGTCTGTTTCTTCCCTTTCCATACACCCTTTAATATGGTGTCTCTTGGGAATTCCTTCACATTATCAATTTGTTTCTTTATCATTAATTCAGGGTAACCTCTTTCCCTAAACAATTGTCCCATTTCCTCAAGTCTAGTGTCTACCTTCTCTTCATCAGATACAATCTTTCTCACCTTCAATAGCTGGCTTTTAAGTAAGCTTTTAATAAGGGCCGGTGGGTGAGCACTATTATAGTTTAGAAGACTATTTCTGTCAGTCGCTTTTCTAAACAAGTCAACCTGCAGCATTCTACCTTATTTTCCATACAGTAGTGTCTAATAAGTCAATTGACTCTTCACTATGGGTCATTTTGAATTTTATGTGCCTTGTTGCACCATTTATATCCCCCCATACACCAAATATATCATCTATGTATCTATACCAACACATTCCATATTTCTGAAATAACACATGAGAGTATACAAACTTCTCTTCAAACATATTCATTAATATATTTGCATAAGTGGGGGCGATATTAGACCCCATTGCTGTCCCTTGGCACTGCAGGTAAAACTGGTCTTGGAACAAAAAATAATTGCAATGTAAAATCAACTTTAATAATGCCATCACAAACTGGCATTGTATATCAGTACATATATTGCTAGATCGTATAGCATTTTTCAAAGCATCCATTCCACTAGTATGTGTGATAGAAGTATAGAGGCTATTAACATCCCATGAAAACAGTATAAACTTATCTCTCTCCAAATGTAAATCCTCTAACTTATTTAACAAGTCACCAGTATCTTTGATATATGATGCTGATTGCGATACCAACGGTTTAAAAATTTGATCTAAATAAATAGGCGTTTTAGTTAATATAGAATCAATGCTAGCCACTATGGGGCAACCAGGGGGGAATTTACCATCCTTGTGGATCTTGGGGAGTGTGTAGAAAACCGGTATCATAAAGCTTTCAGGTATTAAAAAAAGTTACCTTTTTTTTGCTCAAAATACCATTCCTAGATGCCTTGTCTACACACTTCACCAATTCCCTTTTAATATCAAATGATGGATCACTACTGAGTGGCTCATATACATCTCCATCCCCTAACTGGGCCAGTATTCCGTTCATATAGTAATATTTATCAAGCAATGTAGCCCCTCCCTTATCTGCCGGCTTGCAGATTATGTTTTTATTTAATTGTAATTCCTTAAGGGCCTGTAGCTCTTCCCTGGTGACATTATATGTCCTCCTAGTAGTATGCTTATTAGCAATAGTTTTTACATTTTCTACATCCCTCTATACTAAATGTATAAACGTTTCTACTGAATGGTTTTGGGTACCGGGGTAAAACTGCTCTTTTTTCCTTAAACCTAATTGATTCAAAGACAATATATTTACATTACCATCAGCTTTATCAATGTTGTAACCTTTATACTGTTGTGCAAAAAACGTTTTACATTTTAAAGTTCTAAAGTCTTTTTGTAAGACATAAAAGTCACAGTCTGTGGATGGACAAAAGGATAACCCCTTATTCAACACCCCCAGTTCAGCCTTGGTAAGGGGATGAGTGGATATATTTACCACTATTGATGTCGGTTGCGAATGCGTGTCATTCTCCGGGGTTCTATTCCCTTCTGGCCTGATCTCCCGCCATCTGCGGTGATGTTTTCTGCCAACCCGCTTGTACTTGCCTTGGAGTCCCCCGATGAGGTGTCTGTATTGGAAGCTGAACTCCCGGCATCTTCACGTGGTCAGCGGTTCCTGCGTCTAATGAACATCGCCTCTCCTCCTGTCATCCCGAAAAAACTTTTGTCTCTTGCATGCCTATATGTTCTTCCTGAGCTCCTTCGCAGAGGTATTGACTATGGCTAGGAGTTTCTCCGCCTCCTTCAATGACGTAATCTCCTTCAATGCTCCCTTTAGCTGGGTAAGCTCCTACCTCTGTGCATCCAACTCCTGTTGTAAGTATTCTATCAGGTCAAATGATCATTTATTCAAAATGCACATAAACTTGTCACAATATTCTTTATTCTCCTTCATTAAAGTTGGTCTAGCATTCATCCGTAGTCCTCTTGGTATACGCCGCACTCTGTGGTACTCTGTCAGAGTGGTGGCATGCAGGTCATAGGCTACATACTTCTTGGAAAGTCTCTCATATTGCTTACTTGATATCTCCATAGGTGGAGTGTGAAGGAAATCCCTAGAGCCACGAACCAGGGTTGTAATTCTAGCAGCTTCTAGGTCTGTGTATCACGTATTTGGTTCAGTCCCAACTTTTGAAGTTTCCATCTTGTAAACAAAAGGTGCACGTAACATAATACGTCTTTCTACCCCCAAAGTAGGGTGTTACCCTTGTCTTGGGTGTTGTAATTGTAACATGATAAAGGGTGAATATTTTTATCACCTGGCAAGTGGTCAGAAAATGAGAATTTTTGGCTACCATACAAGTAATACAGACCATGCTATATATGTAATTAAGTGTCCATGTTCAAAAATTTATATAGGGGAATTGACTAGGAGAATAATGGACAGAATTAATAAACATAAATCGAATATTAGAGGGAAGATTTTGAAGGTCCCTGTATTACATCACTTCATAAAACCAGGACACATGGTATCTCAATTGAGATTCCAAATTATTGAGAAAGTGGAGAGACCCAGGAGAGGGGGAAGCAGGACTAAACTTTTGAAGGAAAGAGAGAGTTTCTGGATATTTAAACTGAACTCTCTGGAGCCAATAGTAATGAATAGGGAGATAGAAAGGCAGTTAAAGTAAGTGGGATGTATTGGGTTACTTGTTTGAATTAGATGGGTTTCCTTAAATCTGTAGAAACTATAAGGATGTGTTCTGTATTCTTCTCAAAAAATGTTTTGTATATACATTATACACAGTGATTGTTTATTGTGAAGTTTCTATGTACTAGGTCTTTTTAAGTATTTCTGTATTTCTCTAATTCACCATTAGAGGGGTGTATAATGTGCCTAAATTTAGTGTAAGAGATGTTGAAAGAGTTACCATTTCAATTAACTGTAGAATTAAAACTCTGCACATATTAGCTTTAAATATGATGAATTAGTAGTCTTTTGTATGCAACATGATTAAGGTTGTGTAGACCGAAACGTCGTTGTACTCTGTTGATTATGTCCTAATAAAGACATAACTTTGCTCTGAAGAATTGGTACTGCTGTCTTTTGTATATTGACTTCGCTTGGATGAATACAGGACCCTGCAGCGTGCACCTACTTAAGCACATTGGTGCTGGACACTTTGTTTGCTGTGATTATATACTTGAGAGACCAGTTAGGGCTATATTACGAGTGGAGCGATATTTATCGCTCCCGCTTGCATGTTAACTCTGCTAAATGTAAGCTTTTTGCAAACTTCAAATATCGGGATTCTGTTAATGCATTACTCCATAGAAGTCAATGTAGTGTGAAAAGTGGGAAAAACCTAAAACCCTAATCGTGCGCAAACCTGATCGCGTTTTCTCAAGTGCGCTTAGCCAACATGAAAATATTAATATTTCACATTCCTATGTTCTTTTTTTAAGTTTATAATTTTTATTAAAGGCCGTTACATACTAGTACAGAAAAGTGTAAAATAGATACAGTATATCATATTTACAGGCGTTTTCATAACGACAAGGGAAGAAAAAAAAAGAAAGAAAAAAAGATAAAAAAACAATGTTTAAGGAAATCATAACCTATGTCAAAATTAGTTATGTTAACTGAGCAAATTATGCAGAAAACAATCTATTAGGAGTAATAATTTTTAGTTAGCATTTCTTAATTTTAGTCAGTTCTTAACCCTTGTTAATTCAATAGTTCAACCTTAATTTTATTTGGAAATTTAGAACCACCACAGATTCACTTATCAAGTTCCTAACTTAGGGGAGTTGGGGGAGGGAGGACCCTGAAAAAAAAAAAAAAAAAAGTCTTGTTTGTCATGTCATATTTTCTAGAGGTGTTAACAGCTGACTCTGAATATTGGCGTTTTTGTATAATCTAATAAAGTCTGTCCACTTTGTAATAAATTTATTTTGCTGCGTTTCTGAATTATTTGTGTTATCGAACTGCTCTATTATATATTGAGTTTGCAAAAGAAAGGTTAAATTATTTATAGTGGGCGCCCTTTTCTTCTTCCAGTTTTTGAGAATAAGATATCTCCCACCTAAGATTGTTATATTAATTAAATCTCTATTAATAGATTTATAATGTGTATCTAATAAAAAAAAATATATGGTGAAGCTCTATTGGGGAATTTATGGATATCACTTTATCTAACCAAAATTGCATACGTTTCCAAAATTGTATAATTTTTGGGCAACTCCAAAACATGTGGACCAGGTCAGCTTCAGGTGAACAACAACGAGGACATAAATTTAAGACTTGGGAAGCCCATTTATTTATTCTAGCTGGTGTAATATATGTTCTATATAAGAGTTTTACATGTATTTCTCGCCAGTTTACAGAAAGCGTAGCCTCATCTAACACAATTATACTATGTTTCACTTTATCTTCATCCAAGTTTGGAATATCTAATTGCCATTTTGAACATATCTCTGCAATTTTAGCCTCCCATGTTTTAAGAAGAACCATATTGTACCAGAACTTAATAAAACGTTTACCTGCATTAAAGAGTGCCAGACCCATTTTTATTCCTGAATGTATCCAAGGGGCTTTACTACATTTAGCAATTTCTAAATACCAGTGTCTAACTTGGAGATATGCATAAAAGTCAAGGTTCTGTAATTGAAAACGCTCTTTAAGATTTTCAAATGAGTTTATAATGCACGATTCAGATTCCTTTAGTTGATTTAAATAGATAAGTCCAGCACGAGCCCATTTCCTAAATATTTGGTTATACAAACCAGGGGAAAACCGTGGATCACCTCTAATAGGAAGCAAGTCGGAAATAAATGGATCACAATCCAACCTACGTCGTATATCCTGCCATGCTACTGTAATATGGTAGAATGTTTATTTTTTATTTTCCTTGGAATATCTCTTTTAGGACAGTGCAATAGGGCACTCAAATTAAAAGGGTAAACTAGATTTTGTTCTGCTTCAGTAAACCCCATGTAACTCCCTCCCGTAAGCCAATCCATTGCGATTTTTGCAAGGCATATACTGTTATATAAAGCAAAATTAGGTAATGCCAGTCCACCACATTGTCTTAATTGTGATAATTTATGTAAGGAGATTCGTTTAGAGCCCTTCCCCCAAATAAATTGTCCCATAGATTGGTCCAAGAGATTAAGATTCCTTTTTGATATGCTAACGGGAATATTTTGCATAAGATATAGGATCTTGGGTAGAATTATCATCTTGATTAAGTTAATTCTCACGGTAATTAAGAGAGGGAGGTTATCCCATTCAGGGCCATCTTTAATATTGACGACCCTGGGCAAAAATTTTCTTGGGCCCCCCCCACCCCCATGCAATTTTGCTCTCCAGCCCAACATCCAAAAAACAATTAAATCAAATTATTTTATAATTGTTTTCAAAATTATTAGCCCAGCAGTGGAGTGAAGAAGCATGGAGGTGCAGACAAATATAAGTTTACTGACTGAAACAGCAGAACTGCTATAGGAAGCTGTAAAATCTGAGACAGAGAGAAAACAAAAACTATAAAAATAAACCTTACATTAATGTGTGAAGTATCAGCATGACACTATACATCAGCCACAGCAGCACATGTCACTTCTTTGCTAGGAACAAGTTCCCTCTCACCCTGCACTAGACAATGCTGCATGGGGAGGGGCGTGTGTGCACTCACTTATTCTTCCCACTGACACCTTTCTACAAAGCACTGTTCCCCTAACAAACTTCAGTTATTTGATCTTAGGGCCACAGCAGAAAGAGCAGGGCTAATGGGACCAGCAGACTGAATGCTGTCTGTCCAAGGCTGCATGGATACAGTGTGAGAAGAGAGCAGTGTATGCAGCTGCACAGATGCTCAAATCCTCACGTGCTTGCTGCTCCAGCTTTCTGCTGCATGCGCCTACAGTCAGCCCTACCCAGAAACAATCCCCACCACCAGAGCAGTTACCTGGTAACAGTGGTAACCCCAGTAGAACCTTTTCTGATGCAGTGGGAATGGCTGGATGCCGAGTTAGGGCTTTGCATTCAGTGCTGCACAGTGCACATCTAAAACAGCACATGGCAATAGCTTGGCATATCACATGACACCGGCACGGTCTGGCACAGTTTTTAAAAAAAAATATATAAAAGCAGAGTACTTTTGACTGTGACAGTATTATGGCTGAATGTGTGTGTTCCCCATGTCACATCAGCAGCCTGGTATGAACCATAAAAAAAAAAAAAAAAAAAAAAAATTTTTAGGACTCTTGGGCCCCTCAACAGAGACTGGGCCCTGGGCAGCTGCCCCTTTTGCCCTGTGTTAAAGACGGCCCTGATCCCATTTCATCAAATCAAATTTAATTTTTGTGAGTAGAGTTGGGTAATTCAAGCTAATTCTATGTTCAAGCTAATTCTATGTTCTTCACATAGAAGAATATGTTCTAATTATTCATAAATACATATTTCTACATATATCTAATGGTATTTTGGTAAAATAAAGTATATATCTATACCTATACATAGATAAGTATATATAGTTAAACATTATATATATATATATATATATATATATATATATATATATATATATATATATATATATATATATATATATATATATATATATATATTTATTAGGGATGGGCGAATGTTTCTAAAAATTCAAAATTTAAAACGAATTTTGATACATTCGTTCATTCGAATAGAATTTGGAATGTTTATATAACATTCTATTTTCGAATTTTCATTTTTCGAATTTTTCAATAAAATTCGAAAATTTTCGTTCGAATAATAGAATGTTTAGTTAAGTATTCATTCAATTTCGAAATGTAATATTTGAATTTGAATGTGACATTCGAATTTGAATGTGACATTCAAATTTGAAATAGTATTTCTAGTCTACAACTGTGTTTAATAAATGTAATATTCAAATTTGAATGCTACATTCGAATTCGAATGTCACATTCGAATTTGAAATAGTATTTCTAGTCTAATACTGTGTTTTAAATGTGATCTTCGATTCGAATGTGATATTCGATTCGAATGTGATATTCAAATTCGAAATAGTATTTCTAGTCTAATACGGTGTTTTATAAATGTAATATTCGAATGTGACATTCGATTCGAATGTGATATTTGATTCAAATGTGACATTCGAAATAGTGTTTCTAGTCTACAATTGTGTTTTATAAATGTAATATTCGAATTCAATTGTGATATTCGAATGTAACATTCGAATTCGAATGTGACATTCGAAAACTGTAAATAACATTCGAAAATCGAATTTTTAAGAATATTTGTTCTTAACATTCTATTATGTAAATCGAATTTCTACAATAACATTCGTTCTAACATTCGAATTCGGATATAAACACATTCGCCCATCCCATATATATATATATATATATATATATATATATATATATATATATATATATATATATATATATATATACATACACATATACATACATACATACATATAGGAATATCTGTTTTAAAATACTTAGAACATATTCCCCTGTGTTAAGAACACTGGATTGGGAAATATTTACAGTAAATACATAGTTAAACACTTTATTAAATATGAATATTTCATAGATATTTTTTTACATGTTTTAATCTACTTGACTGTAAAAGGCTCTAATGCACTTATATATGTCTATTTCTGTATACATATGTATTTATGTGTTTATATGTCTGTAAATACATATATCCACAAATAAATACATAAATACATCTGTACACATACATATATATATTTGAGCCCTTATAACTTTTTTATGCAAATTTTTAAAACCAATTTTATTAGATAGTGTTATTATGAGTAACTGTACTTTTAAATGTATTTTTGATGTGTTTGGTGACACTTTTTATTTGAGCATAACAGTTGAGTTCTGAGGTCACGCTATCACAACGGGCATTAAATTAAATTGCACTCAAGTAATTGTGTTTACTTTCAACTTTTAATATGTGCGCTACTTCCGACACATGTAAACAGCCTCGATAAACCCGATATTGCTCGCATTGAACTGTTAGCACGCCACTTGTAACCTGGCCCTTATTGTTTGTCTTATAACTCTTTGCTATTCATTTTCTCTTTTGGCCAGTATGACTACCCTTTCATAAATAATCTGAAATGATCATTGACTTCTATTTTTGATAATATTTTTTTATTAGACAATGCTGAATCCGATATATTTTTGTTCCTTGTTGATTTTAATGTGTTCAAAAACCTGTCTCCATTAATGGGAATCCTAGTTTCATTGTTACACTTTATTTCCAGGTAATTAAAAACTCCAATAATTCCAGCACACTTATTATTTGCATCCTTCCCTATTTGTAATAGCAGTTGGGTTTCCTCTGTGCCATAAATATTGGGGGGATTTGTATCCCTATTATGTTATCCTTCCTAAATAAAGTATAACGATTTATATTAAAGGGACAGTAAACACATTGCAATTTGTATATAAAATGTTTGTTTATGCATAATGAAAGTACTTTGCAATATATTGTCATTATTTATTTTGCCCCTGTTTCATGTAATATAGCTTTGGAAATAGCACAATTTTTAATACTCAAAACATGAAATAAACCTGCTGGCTTTTCAAGGCTAACTCTGCTAGATATATGTTCCTAATTGGTGTTAACTGATAACAACTGTGAAAAAAATGCATTTTATATTCATTTTATGACCATGGCTGGCCGGGTTGTCTGCTGATTAAAGCCAAGATTGGCTTCTTGAAATAAGACAAATGGTGGATGTATTTGTACAAAAAACAATTGCTTGACAATAAACAATCACTGTGTGAATGGTATCGAATGACAACTGGAATCGCTTGATAATAAACAAACAATCACTGTGTAAATTGTATTGAATGACACATATATAGAATATAGCACTTTATTTAAGCAATATCTTTCAAAAGTTCCATATTTATACAGATATATCTAGTATCAGCTTTAGACTCACATATGTCTAAAGAGAGGCCGTTTTGTATTTTTAATAAGTCCATTGAATTTTAATGCATACCAATAAAGGTTACATTTTAATTTAGTTTAACTCCTCAAAAATGATTTTCATGATACAACCAGGGAACTTGAAGTGCTAACAAGTGCATACTTTGGGTCAGATTTTTCTGACCTAACTTTTTGTTCAAATGGTGGATGGTTTGGCTATTGAAAAATAACTGCAGAAATAAGGATGTTAATTTGTTTTAAAAACTTTGAGACTTGACTGATACGTTATTCTATAGCAACACAATAGAAATGTCTCATAATTACACGTTGTTTAATGTCCCTTTAATTGCATGTTTGTCATCCTACCAATGTTTAGTTACATTGATAGCTAATATCCTAGTCTTCATCCACTGTTAAGAGTCCCCATTCTACATTTAATTTTAGTTTTCTTTCTATTATATGTTCTGTCCTCCAACATTTTGTAAAATAGCATTGCTTTCTAAAATGACATCTCCATCTTCTACGCACTTGTTTAATAGAAATATAGTTCTTTCACAAATGACTTTGTCTGTCCCATTATCTTTAAAGTGTACTTCCCCAATGACTAATTTAAAAATGACCCTAACCTAATGGGTTCGATCATAATCCTTTAGAAAAAGAATCAAATGATTTATCAATGAAATTTCCTATAGACTTTAATGGTGGTTTTCTATCAATGTAACCAACCTGATGACAATATTCTGTCACCACTCAAGGGGGCGCTAATATACACAGAATATATATAGTGCTAGATCACTCCTATAATGTAAACAGATTACAAAATACAACAAAAATATAGTGTATATACAGGGAGTGCAGAATTATTAGGCAAGTTGTATTTTTGAGGATTAATTTTATTATTGAACAACAACCATGTTCTCAATGAACCCAAAAAACTCAATATCAAAGCTGAATAGTTTTGGAATTAGTTTTTAGTTTGTTTTTAGTTATAGCTATTTTAGGGGGATATCTGTGTGTGCAGGTGACTATTACTGTGCATAATTATTAGGCAACTTAACAAAAAACAAATATATACCCATTTCAATTATTCATTTTTACCAGTGAAACCAATATAACATCTCAACATTCACAAATATACATTTCTGACATTCAAAAACAAAACAAAAACAAATCAGTGACCAATATAGCCACCTTTCTTTGCAAGGACACTCAAAAGCCTGCCATCCATGGATTCTGTCAGAGTTTTGATCTGTTCACCATCAACATTGCGTGCAGCAGCAACCACAGCCTCCCAGACACTGTTCAGAGAGGTGTACTGTTTTCCCTCCTTGTAAATCTCACATTTGATGATGGACCACAGGTTCTCAATGGGGTTCAAATCAGGTGAACAAGGAGGCCATGTCATTAGATTTTCTTCTTTTATACCCTTTCTTGCCAGCCACGCTGTGGAGTACTTGGACGCGTGTGATGGAGCATTGTCCTGCATGAAAATCATGTTTTTCTTGAAGGATGCAGACTTCTTCCTGTACCACTGCTTGAAGAAGGTGTCTTCCAGAAACTGGCAGTAGGACTGGGAGTTGAGCTTGACTCCATCCTCAACCCGAAAAGGCCCCACAAGCTCATCTTTGATGATACCAGCCCAAACCAGTACTCCACCTCCACCTTGCTGGCGTCTGAGTTGGACTGGAGCTCTCTGCCCTTTACCAATCCAGCCACGGGCCCATCCATCTGGCCCATCAAGACTCACTCTCATTTCATCAGTCCATAAAACCTTAGAAAAATCAGTCTTGAGATATTTCTTGGCCCAGTCTTGACGTTTCAGCTTGTGTGTCTTGTTCAGTGGTGGTCGTCTTTCAGCCTTTCTTACCTTGGCCATGTCTCTGAGTATTGCACACCTTGTGCTTTTGGGCACTCCAGTGATGTTGCAGCTCTGAAATGTGGCCAAACTGGTGGCAAGTGGCATCTTGGCAGCTGCACGCTTGACTTTTCTCAGTTCATGGGCAGTTATTTTGCGCCTTGGTTTTTCCACACGCTTCTTGCGACCCTGTTGACTATTTTGAATGAAACGCTTGATTGTTCGATGATCACGCTTCAGAAGCTTTGCAATTTTAAGAGTGCTGCATCCCTCTGCAAGATATCTCACTATTTTTGACTTTTCTGAGCCTGTCAAGTCCTTCTTTTGACCCATTTTGCCAAAGGAAAGGAAGTTGCCTAATAATTATGCACACCTGATATAGGGTGTTGATGCCATTTGACCACACCCCTTCTCATTACAGAGATGCACATCACCTAATATGCTTAATTGGTAGTAGGCTTTCAAGCCTATACAGCTTGGAATAAGACAACATGCATAAAGAGGATGATGTGGTCAAAATACTCATTTGCCTAATAATTCTGCACTCCCTGTATAGTGTGATAAAATATACAAAATGATATAACTTATCAGTCCATAGGTGAATCAATCACTGAAAAAAGTGTTGTCCATTTGGACTTGCTAATGGTCTTTTATTCTTGAATTCACGGCAGCTCCTTCCCAAATAGAAGAGGTTAACTGGAATCTGTGATGGTATAAAACAAACACACAGAAGGGTGCCTCCTAGTGTAATAAAGTACAGATGGTGTACAAATATGTGATAACAGATGTTCAGGTACTCACAAGTGTGGCAGCACTCACTCGTGCTTAGTAGTGCATACTGGAATCTCACAGTGTTCCAGCTCACTGTTCTTTTCCCACAGGTCTCTCAGTCTAGGCTTAGTCTCCAACCACAAACAAACATGGACAGGCTCTCAGTCAAGTGATAAGTTTTAAAATCACTTTTATTAAAACAATGGTCTTTAAAAGCACAGTGTATACATATATCACTGTGTATTAAAATGCAACTAGTTTCTCAGCTAGCTTGCCTGAGGAAACAGCAAGCTAGCTGAGAAACTAGTTGCATTTTAATACTCAACCAAGTTCTCAACCAAGAATAAACAATGGCTCAGTAGTTTGTTGTTTGGCAGGTAACCACCTGGGAGCAACCACTTTTAGTACACTTAATGATTTGACTGCAATTGGACGCTTTTGTCAATTTGTTTAATGCAGAAATAAATGACAAAAAAACTAATGTTAATGTCAAAGTTTAAGCTCTCAATCAAGTAGAAAAATCCCAGAAAATTCTTGGTTTCAGCACTCAAGCAATTACATTTTAAATTCTAAACTCTATACCTTCCTCTCAAAAAAGGGACATTTCAAAATGTGTTAAATTTATTTATTGCTTGTTTTTGCTTTTTGAAAAATTCATGTTGCTGTCTTGAATAAATCAATAATATCTTGTCATAGGCATGTCCCACTTTACCAGTAAGATAGTTGTCTGTGCCAACCAGTGAGAAGTAAAAGGAAGTGCAAAACACAATACTGCAGTCATAGCTACAATTTAAATGTAAAAGGTATTTTTTTAACATGTGTAAATGGTGTTCTTTCATTTTAATGATAATTTTTTTTATTGCAATGTCTTTTTAAGAGATCCTATGTAAGGGGATGCAGTACTTTTTCTAGTTGCATTTACATGCTATGGCCCATAGTTATCAAGGTCTGTCGGACCTGATCCGACAGTGCGGATCAGGTCCGACAGACCTCGCTGAATACGGGGAGCAATACGCTCTCCGTATTCAGCATTGCACCAGCAGCTCACAAGAGCTGCTGGTGCAACGCCGCACCCTGCAGACTCGCGGCCAATAGGCCGCCAGCAGGAGGGTGTCAATCAACCCGATCGTACTCGATCGTGTTGAATTGTGGCGATGTCTGTCCGCCTGCTCAGAGCAGGCGGACAGGTTATGGAACAGCAGTCTTTGTGATCTCTGCGTCATAACTGCTGTTTCTGGCGAGCCATTCGGAGCTTGATAGATAGGCCCCAATGTGTTAAGGGTATGTAAGCGGTTTTAATTCCTTTAAGAGAAGACAATGGGAATGTTCCTGCTTTTCTGCATTTAAATGATAACTTACATTTTGAAAAGTACCATAGTTTTTTTTTTATTTTTATCATTTAGTATATTTATTTTCCTGTAGCATAACACTACACAATATTTAAAAATGGGTAATCCCCTCTTACATGTGAGGGTTCTTCTGTGTTTGTGTGTGAATATTATATGCTGTCTTCTTTATTAAATACGGGTTCCTTTGAAATAACTGTCTCCATAAGTTAATATAGGAAGTAGTACATTTAAATTACCTACTATGACAGGAGTAAGAGATCTCACATTGGAAAGAGGGAACGCCACACTTTTATACTGGGATCCTATCCATCTCTGTTGTATGGGGGGATAGGTTCCCTAAAATAGTCCATTCCCCCTATTCAGACACAGGAATTGGAGCAGGTGATCCCTATTACCACATTCGTCACCTGAAATTTTAAAAGAGGAGAATGTCACAAGACTCTCCCCTAGTTTTGAAAGCTTCAAGCACTCCCTAAAGATTCTACTGTTCAGGGATGCATACAACCTACACTAACCTTTCCTTATACCAGTTCCTCTTCCCCGCTACTATCCTCCATGAACCCACTTAACATGTAAACCTAAGAGCCCAACTGATTGCAGATCACCATCATAAGAGCTGACTGCAACAGTGCGACTCTTGGCAGGGCCCTCTACCCATTTGATCCCTATAAATGTTACCTTGTATACCACCTATGTTTATAGTGCTGCGGAATCTGTTGGTGCTCTACAAATAACTGATTATAATAATATTAATAATGTCAGCTTTCAGATGAGGGGTTCATACCCCTCTAATTAAATTACATAGTGGCTCTATAATAGCACCAACTCTCCTTCTCTCTAAATTACTTAATGTATAGTTAGACAATTGATCACCTCTATTTCTCAGGGTAAACAGCACTTTAAGTGGTGATACAGGCTATTGTCATTGCATCTTATATGGGCATCTTTTAAATGAAGGGTCTTTTGTCTTTGCATGTTATCTAGGGGTGACACATGGACTGTTAAAGCTATCCCTCAACTGTAGACTCATTAAAAAGTAAATCCCAGCAGCAGTTAGTACTTCCCTTTTGCCCTGAGAGGTCATTAGACACACACATGGTGACATTGTAGGGTGTTCTGACCTCAGTCGAAAATGTTGAAAGAGACTGCAGTCTCCCTTCTTCGCTGCAGTATGGAGGGGACACCATGATCAAAATGTGATGTGTATTTTGATTCCCTTAACTTAAAATCATTAAAAAATCATAAACAAAATCTCACAAATAAATGAGTAGCAAGTCAAATGTGTATGAAGTTTGTAATCATACTTCATTTAGTTACTATAATTATATTTGCAAGGCTTCCTTTTTTAATACCAGTTAGCCCCAAGAGGCACCCATGGAATTAATTTTAAAACACTGCAATGTACTGTAAATAGTATTTGTATCAAGTTAAAAAAAAAGTGTTATATCTAAAGAATTAAAAATTGAATATTTTGTAAAATAAGTGTGTGCAAACTTTTTATGAATTTTATGGAAAAAAGAGATTACGTAAATAATATTAATATAACATACACTATAATTTTTAACCCAACATTTTCCAGAGCCTTTCTGGGATGTGGAAGGTTATACAGCTTTTAGGAAGTGTTCCACTGGCATTTTGTTGACTGAGCCATGTCTGGAGGACTGGTGTCATGGCAGACTACAGGGTCATCAACTATCCTTTTAAAGAGAATACAAAGTGCTGCTGCTTTTCTATTTTGTGTCGACTATGTGGTCATGTCAGGAGGGCAGGGTCATAGACAGACATTGGGCAATAAGGAAGTGCCTTTGTCTGGACACTTCCTCATTGAAGGCATTCCATGCTGTATAACAATGTCACAATACTGTTATGTACTTAGCAGTTTGGTAAATTACTTTCATACAGCCATATAGTAACCTTGGTGTTACTTTCCACTCTGCATTTGGATTACTAACTTTGTCTTAGATGAATCTGTTAAAAAGATCACATACAGAGGGCGAATCCTAGTGTAATACTGAAATGATAAAGGGAAGCATGTGTGTCTTGTGATATGGGTTTACTCAATAAAATGGCAGCACCCGATGTGCTCTATGGTGTAGGCTTGGAACTCTCAATGCCCCAGCTAACTGATCCAAGGTGTGGAGAAAAGGGCCCAGTAGTCCAAGTGCCTGTACCAGGTAAATCAAACCAAGCTCAGACTTAAAAAAAGTTCAGTATATTTTATTTAAAAACAGGATTAAAAACTAAGGGTGCATGCATTCACCCAAAGCATAAAAAAAATGCAAATAACAGATTGCAACGTGTTTCTCAGCTGTGCTAGCTGTTTCATCAGGCCTGTGTTTCATCAGTTGGTGTCTCTATCTGTGACACAAATATTGGGCCTTTTTCTCCTTAACTATATAGTGTTAACCATATATATCTTGTAAATTTTGATATTATTGTATCTAGCTCATATGATCACCATCTTTTTGTTCTATTGCACTCCCTAGAGCTAAACACGCCAGTGTTACCAGCAGTTTTGTATAACTTTGTCTTAACCTAGATTGGAATTGGATAAGATCCAGCTATACTGCAAATTGTTCCTGTTATCGGGAGAGGGTGAACTGATACACCCTGAATCTATCATCCTGCCACTTCTAGCACATAAGGGTGCTCTGTCCAAATATGAGTACCTTTTCAACACAGTTCATGTATCATTTTTTGAACCTACTGATACACACATGAGGCGTGCCTCTATTTGCTTGCCTTTTTAGTAAGCTCCTGTATTTGCTCTATAGGTTAGGCTTTGTCATCTAGATGTATACTTTTCAACTTTAAAAAAATATATATATATTTTTAGTGGCTTATTCCACATGCATTTATACTGCTAGGATTTTTTTATTGCAGCAGGGACATTATACTTACTGATACTGAGTGGGCTCCTGCCTTGCCTCACTGTCAGGTAGCCATTTATTCCAATATTTCAAAAGTCACACCAAAACACAGTTCACAATCCCATAAATCCCCATAGTTCCCTTTTTATGTGTCAGAGAAAGCCAGACACAAAATAACTAGATAATGGATATCCTTTGCTAGGATTTGAATGTAGAAGAAGATGTCAGCTGCCTGTGTCATTTGGTTGTGAAAGTTCAACCCACTAAGATCTATGCAAATCCAGATCTTAGTGTATAGCACTTTAACAAGAATAAAGATGGCTCTGAAAAAGACCCGAATGCCACAAGAAGCCACCTTCTTCAGCATTCGGATCCTAACAAAGGATCCAAATGCACCTCCCTAAGGATATTATATTTTGTAATAAAATTGTTAGTCAGTCAGAGGGTACTATGTTTCCTACTGCAACCACTACAAGTGTAGAGGCTGTGTCTGCTTCTATTTGTCTAATGAGTGGGACAAGCACCATGGCCACTGCTTCACAGAGTCAAATTTCCTTCTCAACGCCATTGTCTGCTGCTCTAGCTCAAACCTCTAGAGGAGAAGCAGCAGTGGCAGCAAGGTCATCTTCACCATCTGATATAGCAGGCAATCCCATGTCCATCAGAATTTGCAGATATGCAACTAGTAGCAGCACCATTCATAGCAGTAAGAGTGTTCCACACATAAAAGTAAAGTGAAAAGTGAGGAAAACTGAAGGTGCTGAAGAAGTAGGTGCTAAATTGATATTGTTGGGCTTCAATTATAGTAGTAGAATTAGGAGGGGGTCTGAGATTACCAAGCAGCCTCCATGTACAAGTCAGCTCTTTACAGTCTTTTCCAAAACCACCTGCACCAGTGTTCACCCCAGTTCTGCTACTGTCCATTCACCACTGTCCTGATTCCCTCCATATTTTATAGTAGCAGCCAGGTGGGTTTATCAGACTATAAAAGGTTGTCTTTCAGCGGCAGCAACAGCAAGACATACACTGCAGGGTAGTAGCTGATCCCATTGTGCCTAGGAGTCAAGCAGAAGAGGCAAGTATTGAGCAGGTTTGTCTAGTTTCTGGATTGGGTGTGGAGGATATTATTGTGACTCCACTATAACCTTTACTCTGGACCATGAAGGTGTGCACTGTTCAGCTCACATCTTACAATTGACTGTACAAGATGCTATCCCAGAATCTAAGGCAGTAGCTGTACTTGACCAGTGCAGAAGGATTGCAGGCCAATTTGGTACTGATAATTAAAGGGACAGTCACGTCCAAAATAAAATTTCATGATTCAAATAGGGCATGTAATTTTAAACAACTTTCCATTTTACGTTTATCACCAAATTTGTTTTGTTCTCTTTGTATTCTTAGTTGAAAGCTAAGCATATGCTATATGCTAATTTCTTAGACCTTGAGGGCCGCCTCTAATGTGAATGCATTTTAACAGTTTTTCACCAGTAGAGGGCGTTTAGCTCATATGTGTCATATTAATAACATTGAGCTCACGCACGTGAAGTTACCTAGGAGTAAGCACTGATTGGATAAAATGCAAGGCTGGCTAAAAAACTGAAATAAGGGGGCAGTTTGCAGAGGCTTAGATACAAGGTAATCACAGAGGAAAAATGTGTTTTATTATAAATGTGTTGGTTATGCAAAACTGGGGAATAGGTAATAAAGGGATTATCCATCTTTTTAAACAACAAAAATTCTGGTGTTGACTGTATCTTTAAATGGTTAATCAACCGGACCTTAAAACATATAAACATCAGTTCCTTCATGTTAGAACACTATTTAACCAGTTGCAGAAGACATCACTGTATCTTTGAAAGAGGAGTGACATGAGTGTGCAATTGGTATGTTGCAAATTATAAGAGATCAATGTGCCATGTGGATTATGTTCCAGTTCTTCAAACATCATGTAACCATATACTACCTAAATGCATCCTTGACCAGCTTGCAGAATCTTAAACTGCTTCAATCATCCATAATACAAATACAAACTTTATTCTGAGGATGTGTAGCAAAGGTAGAGCGGATTGTGGAGCATTGGCTACAAATGTATAAGTCTTATGTAACCACCATCCCCCACGAAACACACTGTTTTACTAGAGAATTATCTAATATGTTCCATGTGTCAGATTGTAAAGAATGATTAAATACAGCAGAATTGATAAAGGGTCAAACACATAAAAATAATGTAATGGCATTTACTCTGAATTTCAAATGAGTAGTAGATTTTTTTTTCTGAAAAATGTCATAGTTAGATCAATTTTATTTTCCCTTGTATGATGTGACTGCCAACAGCCAATATTAAACTGCATAAATGTTCAGACTGTAAATTCTTGTTGTACCTGGACCTGGTGCATATAAAAATGTGCACAAACTAATACTGAAAGTAAATTGGGAAAGTTCTGTGAAACGTCTGTCTCAATCATGAAAGTTATTTTGACTTTAAGAGCAATAAAATTACTTATCTACCTGTAATTGAATATATGAAAAAAAAGATTTAATACCTAAAGTAAAATGTTTTTTTTTTTTGTCAAATTTGCACCCTCTATCTGACTCATGCAAGTTTATTTTTACTTCTAGTTACATATATTGTTACTTTTGAAAAATATATAGTTTGTCATTAATTGAATACATTTGAATGTATACTATTGTACATTTAAACTTATACTATGTAAATCTTAATTCCGCACAGGGGATCAGAATTGGGCCATTGGTGAAATAATTAAATAGGCAAGATAGAAAAACTAATTTAAAAATGCACATTATTTTTAAAATGATTGTAAAAATGTTTGCAATGTATGTGTTTTGTAAAAAAAAGTATCTGTATAAAAGTAGGTTTAATGGTCATCTAGAACTATTTAAACAGGTAAAATGAAGTTGAGCAGTATTTTAAAAAAAAAAAAATGCTTGTTTTTAAATATAAATTACTATGTTTTAAATCTAACTATTGCGGTGCTGTCACATCTATTTTGTGGACTGTGCTTCAATTTATACAAAATGCTAACAAAGACTAACAATTCTGATATGCACAATATTGATCATAAGAACACATCGATATTGGTTAGCTTTAAGGGACAGTCTAGTCAAAATGAAACTTTCATGATTCAGATAGGGCATGTCATTTTTAAAAACTTTCCAATTTACTTTTATCATCAAATTTGCTTTGTTCTCTTGGTATTCTTAGTTGAAAGCTAAACCTAAGTAGGCTTATATGCTAAATTCGAAGCCCTTGAAGGCCGCCTCTTATCTCAATGCATTTGACAGTTTTTCACAGCTAGAGACCGTTAGTTCATGTGTGCCATATAGATTGTGCTCACGCCCATGGAGTTACTTATGAGAGGGCACTGATTGGCTAAAATACAATTCTGTCAAAAGATCTGAAATAAGGAGGCAGTCTGCAGAGGCTTGAATACAAGGTAATCACAGAGGTAAAAAAGTATATTAATATAAGCGTGTTGGTTATGCAACACTGAGGAATGGGTAATAAAGGGATTATCTAGCTTTTTAACAATAACCATTCCGAAGAAGGCTGTCCCTTTAATTATAACAAAGATTGTAATTTTGTGAGACATCCTGCAATGTCTGTCCCAGCAGACAGACTGAAAGACTGATGATTACTCACTGACTAAACATTGTAAAGAAAAAAAATGGATAAAAGTTGCATTATATTGAGGTCTAGTTATTTTTATTTCACTTGTAAATAAATCCCTTTTTTAAGAGAAATACTAAAAGTGATGTATAGGTGATACATTTAATGGCTACATTTGCTTACGTTTAGGAAGGACTCTGAGGTCCCTTCGTCAGGTAGTCTTCATCTTGTTTTAAAACTAGGAGGAACAACATTTTTATACTTATCAGATCGGTTTCTTATAGTTTTACTTCAAGCATGAATTGGAAACTTATTTATGAACACATTTTACCCGCACTAAAATAGACCAAACAAGCTATCTGCTATCTGGACACTTAGGGAGATATATTAGAACTACTGAAAAGGCAAAATAACTGGTTAAAAGGATAGAAAGGTAAAAAAAAATGAAATATGCATGGGTGCATTTCAATTTGAAATAGAAACACTTTTTCAATTTACTTCCATAAGCAAAAATGCTTCTAGTAAAAGTTATTACTGTTTTTCTACAGCATATGCACATATCCTGTGAGGGCACATACATCAGTATTGAAACACCTGCTTGCTCAGAAAGCTAGCAGTGGTGTGTATTGTTTCTGAAAACTTCATTTGTGTCATACAAGCTACTGCTGGCCCTCTGAGGTGTGGTGCTTGAATACTAGTGCACAGGCCCTGACAGGATATGTGTGTATGCCGCAGAAAAACTGTAATAACTTTTACTAAAATAATATATGCTAATGGAGGTATATTGCATTCATGATTCTATTACACATTGAAATGCACCTATACACATTTCATTTTTACCTTTCTATCCCTTTAAGTGGAAATTATCTTCCAAACCTTCAGCAACAGTTATTGCAGAGATATTACAAATAGTAAGCCTGACTTTTTCTGTCACAGCTCTTTATTACATATACATTACCATTATTAAAAGTTTACGAAGAAGAAAGTAAATTCAGTAGAACAAGACTTTTGTCAATATCAGAAATATTTGATTTAATCTGTCAAAGTCACATGGAACCCAATTTTTTTTCAGGATTCAGATAGAGCATGCAATTTTAAGCAACTTTCTAATTTACTCCTATTATCAATTTCTTCTTCATTCTCTTGCTATCTTTATTTAAAAAATAAGGCATCTAAGCTTTTTTTGGTTCAGTACTCTGGACAGCCCTTTTTATTGGTGGCAGGTTGTTCACCAAAAATGGGCCGGCAACTAAACTTACATTCTTGCATTTCAAATAAAGATACCAAGAGAATGAAAACAATTTGATAATAGGAGTAAATTAGAAAGTTGCTTAAAATTGCATGCTCTATCTGAATCATGAAAGAAAAAATTTGGGTTCAGTGTCCCTTTAAAGGCCCGTTAAAGTAGCTAAAACATTTAACCCTTTGAGTGCTAGTTAAATTGTCCCAGTCAGGTGCTGATGATGGCTCAGAGCCGTTACTCGCACTCACTCAGCTTGAGGGCAATCTGGGGACTCCCACCCCGGTGATTGTGCCGTAATAGTGAGAGGCATCGCTGGGGCGTCACGATTTGTGCGGTGACGTTACGCGCAATTATTTGATTCGCTGCGCAACTTTATTTAAAATTAACAATGGACAATATAAGGAAATGGGGGCATGCTACTTAAAAGCCTATATCTCAGGCATTTAAGCAGCTATAGACCCCCAAGACCCACAGTTGGAAAGGTAATCGCCTAACCTTTCCAATAGTATAAGTCTTGGGGATCTGGAGAAAAAAGTAAAAAATTTAAAAATATATTTAAAAAAAAAAAAAAAAAAAAAAAAAAGCTCAAATCCAGCTTACCACCCAGGTGGGAAATGGTTTAGCAGTCAAAGGGTTAAGGCCATCTTAAAGGTAATTTTATTTTCAGTGTTATATAAAATACTTTAATTTTTGAAGATTGGTTCATAATTTGCATAAATGCTAAAGGAACTACAGGTCTAAAATGCTAAAGGTCCTGATTCCCTCCATATAGTAGCAGGCAGCCAGGTGGGTTTATCAGACTATAAAAGGTTGTCTTTCAGCGGCAGCAACACCAAGACATTCACTGCAGGGTAGTAGCTGATCCCATTGTGCCTAGGAGTCAAGCAGAAGAGGGAATTATTGAGCAGGTTTGCCTAGTTTCTGGAATGGGTGTTGAGGATATTATTGTGACTCCACTATAACCTTTACTCTGGACCATGAAGGTGTGCACTGTTCAGCTCACATCTTACAACTGATGGTACAAGATGCTATCCCAGAATCTAACGGCAGTAGTTGTACTTGACCAGTGCAGAAGGATTGCAGGCCACTTTCACCACAATGTTATATTACTATTATATATTTATTATATTTTTAACTAGAAGGGCTGTTGAAACAAATTTAAAACATTTTATTGATTAAAATATATCTTTCTATAACAAACTTAGAATGATCAGTCATTTAGCATAATGTGTAATAGAATACCTAAAGTAAAATGTTTTTTTTTTGTCAAATTTGCACCCTCTATCTGAATCATGCAAGTTTATTTTTACTTAATATTGTTACTTTTGAAAAATATATAGTTGTCATTAATTGAATACATTTGAATTTATACTATTAAGAACTTTCCTAATAATATTTGGGTCTATGTTAATCTTAATTCCGCACAGGGGATCAGAATTGGGCCATTGGTGAAATAATTAAATAGGCAAGATAGAAAAACTAATTTAAAAATGCACATTATTTTTAAAATGATTGTAAAAATGTTTGCAATGTATGTGTTTTGTAAAAAAAAGTATCTGTATAAAAGTAGGTTTAATGGTCATCTAGAACTATTTAAACAGGTAAAATGAAGTTGAGCAGTATTTTAAAAAAAAAAAAATGCTTGTTTTTAAATATAAATTACTATGTTTTAAATCTAACTATTGCGGTGCTGTCACATCTATTTTGTGGACTGTGCTTCAATTTATACAAAATGCTAACAAAGACTAACAATTCTGATATGCACAATATTGATCATAAGAACACATCGATATTGGTTAGCTTTAAGGGACAGTCTAGTCAAAATGAAACTTTCATGATTCAGATAGGGCATGTCATTTTTAAAAACTTTCCAATTTACTTTTATCATCAAATTTGCTTTGTTCTCTTGGTATTCTTAGTTGAAAGCTAAACCTAGGTAGCCTTATATGCTACATTAGAAGCCCTTGAAGGCCGCCTCTTATCTCAATGAAGTTGACAGTTTTTCACAGCTAGAGGCTGTTCATGTGTGCCATATAGATTGTGCTCACGCCCATGGAGTTACTTATGAGAGGACACTGAATGGCTAAAATACAATTCTGTCAAAAGATCTGAAATAAGGAGGCAGTCTGCAGAGGCTTAAATACAAGGTAATCACAGTAGTAAAAGTAAAAAAGTATATTAATATAAGCGTGTTGGTTATGCAACACTGAGGAATGGGTAATAAAGGGATTATATAGCTTTTTAACAATAACAATTCCGAAGAAGGCTGTCCATTTAATTATAACAAAGATTGTAATTTTGTGAGACATCCTGCAATGTCTGTCCCAGCAGACAGACTGAAAGACTGATGATTACTCACTGACTAAACATTGTAAAGAAAAAAAAATGGATAAAAGTTGCATTATATTGAGGTCTAGTTATTTTTATTTCACTTGTAAATAAATCCCTTTTTTAAGAGAAATATTAAAAGTGATGTATAGGTGATACATTTAATGGTTACATTTGCTTACGTTTAGGAAGGACTCCGAGGTCCCTTCGTCAGGTAGTCTTCATCTTGTTTTAAAACTAGGAGGAACAACATTTTTATACTTATCAGATCGGTTTCTTATAGTTTTACTTCAAGCATGAAACTTATTTATGAACACATTTTACCCGCACTAAAATAGACCAAACAAGCTATCTGCTATCTGGACACTTAGGGAGATATATTAGAACTACTGAAAAGGCAAAATAACTGGTTAAAAGGATAGAAAGGTAAAAAAAATGAAATATGCATGGGTGCATTTCAATTTGAAATAGAAACACTTTTCCAATTTACTTCCATAAGCAAAAATACTTCTAGTAAACTTATTACTGTTTTTCTACAGCATATGCACATATCCTGTGAGGGCACATACATCAGTATTGAAACACCTGCTTGCTCAGAAAGCTAGCAGTGGTGTGTATTGTTTCTGAAGACTTCATTTGTGTCATACAATCTATTGCGGGCCCTCTGAGAAGGTGTGGTGTTTGAATACTAGTGCACAGGCCCTCACAGAATATGTGTGTATGCCGCAGAAAAACTGTAATAATGTTTACTAAAATAATATATGCTAATGGACGTATACAGTATTGCATTAATGATTCTATTACACATTGAAATGCACCTATACACATTTCATTTTTTACCTTTCTATCCCTTTAAGTGGAAATTATCTTCAAAGCCTCCAGCAACAGTTATTGCAGAGATATTACAAATAGTAAGCCTGACTTTTTCTGTCACAGCTCTTTATTACATATACATTACCATTATTAAAGTAGAACAAGACTTTTGTCAATATCAGAAATATTTGATTTAATCTGTTGAAGTCATACATGTAAGCATGCAATTTGAGGGGTACATAAGACTTAAAGGGACACTGAACCCAGATTTTTTCTTTTGTGATTCAGATAGAGCATGCAATTTTAACCCCTTAATGACCGCAGCACTTTTCCATTTTCTGTCCGTTTGGGACCAAGGCTATTTTTACATTTTTGCAGTGTTTGTGTTTAGCTGTAATTTTCCTCTTACTCATTTACTGTACCCACACATATTATATACCGTTTTTCTCGCCATTAAATGGACTTTCTAAAGATACCATTATTTTCATCATATCTTATAATTTACTATAAAAAAAAATTATAAAATATGAGGAAAAATTGAAAAAAAATACACTTTTTCTAACTTTGACCCCCAAAATCTGTTACATATCTACAACCACCAAAAAACACCTATGCTAAATAGTTTCTAAATTTTGTCCTGAGTTTAGAAATACCCAATGTTTACATGTTCTTTACTTTTTTTGCAAGTTATAGGGCCATAAATACAAGTAGCACTTTGCTATTTCCAAACCCCTTTTTTTCAAAATTAGCGCTAGTTACATTAGAACCCTGATATCTTTCAGGAATCTCTGAATATCCATTGACATGTATATATTTTTTTTTAGTAGACAACCCAAAGTATTGATCTAGGCCCATTTTGGTATATTTCATGCCACCATTTCACCGCCAAATGCGTTAAAACAAAAAAAATTGTTCACTTTTTCACAAATTTTTTCACAAACTTTAGGTTTCTCACTGAAATTATTTACAAACAGCTTGTGCAATTATGGCATACATGGTTGTAAATTCTTCTCTGGGATCCCCTTTGTTCAGAAATAGCAGACTTATATGGCTTTGGTGTTGCTTTTTGGTAATTAGAATGCCACTAAATGCCACTGCGCACCACACGTGTATTATGCCCAGCAGTGAAGGGGTTAATTAGGGAGCATGTAGGGAGCTTTTTGGGGTAATTTTAGCTTTAGTGTAGTGTAGTAGACAACCCCAAGTATTGATCTAGGCCCATTTTGGTATATTTCATGCCACCATTTCACCGCCAAATGCGATCAAATTAAAAAAAACGTTAAATTTTTCACAATTTTAGGTTTCTCACTGAAATCATTTACAAACAGCTTGTGCAGTTATGGCACAAATGGTTGTAAATGCTTCTCTGGGATCCCCTTTGTTCAGAAATAGCAGACATATATGGCTTTGGCGTTGCTTTTTGGTATTTAGAAGGCCGCTAAATGCCGCTGCGCATCACACGTGTATTATGGCTAGCAGTGAAGGGGTTAATTAGGTAGCTTGTAGGGAGCTTGCAGGGTTAATATCACATTTAGTGTAGAGCTCAGCCTCCCACCTGAAACATCAGACCCCCTGATCCCTCCCAAACAGCTCTCTTCCCTCCCCCACTCCACAATTGTCCCCGCCATCTTAAGTACTGGCAGAAAGTCTGCCAGTACTAAAATAAAAGCTATGTTTTTTTTTTTTTTAAAAAGCATATTTACATATGCTGCTGTGTACTATCCCCCCCTTAGCCCCCAACCTCACTGATCCCCCCCAAACAGCTCTATAACCCTCCCACTCTAACTTAATCTGCGCCATTTTGGGTACTGGCAGCTGTCTGCCAGTACCCAGTTTAGCAGAAAAAATGTTTTTTTTTTAGTTTTTATTAAATTTTTCTGCAGTGTAGCTTCCCCCCACACAAAACCAACCCCCCACCCCTCCATGATCTCTTTTTGTGCTTTTGCACAAACAAGATTTGGCCATTTGTTACCAAAAATTTTTTCCATAGTGTAGCGGTTCCCACCTGCTCCCGCCCCGTGCACGCGCCCGCCCGCCACCCTCCGTGCACGCGCGCGCGCCCCCTAACGGCCCGCCCCCGATCCCGCCCCCCTTGACGACACAGGGAACACCGATGGCCGCCCACCCGCCTCCCAAGTCGGCTCCCACCCACCAACGATACCGGCCATCGATGTCCGGTGCAGAGAGGGCCACAGAGTGGCTCTCTCTGCATCGGATGGCCGTGTAAGGTTATTGCAGGATGCCTCCATATCGAGGCATCACTGCAATAACCGGAAAGCAGCTGGAAGCGAGCAAGATCGCTTCCAGCTGCTTTCCACACCGAGGACGTGCAGGGTACGTCCTCAGGCATTAACTGCCTTTTTTTTGAGGACGTACCCTGCACGTCCTCGGTCATTAAGGGGTTAAGCAACTTTCTAATTTACTCCTATTATCATTTTTTTTCTTTGTTCTCTTGCTATCTTTATTTAAAAAAGAAGGCATCTAAGCTTTTTTTTAGTTCAGAACTCTGGACAGCACTTTTTTATTGGTGGATGAATTTATCCACCAATCAGCAAGGAAAGCCCAGGTTGTTAACCAAAAATGGGCCCGGCATCTAAACTTCCATTCTTGCATTTCAAATAAAGATACTAAGAGAATGAAGACAATTTGATAATAGGAGTAAATTAAAAAGTTGCTTAAAATTTCATGCTCTATCTGAATCACAAAAGAAAAAATTTGGGTTCAGTGTCCCTTTAAAGGCCCGTTAAAGTAGCTAAAACATTTAACCCTTTGAGTGCTAGCTAAATTGTCCCAGTCAGGTGCTGACGATGGCTTAGAGCCATTGCTCACACTCACCCAGCTTGAGGTCAATCTGGGAACTCCCACCCGGCGATCACGCCTGAATAGTGAGAGGCATCGCTGGGGCGTCACGATTTGGGCAGTGACGTTACACGCAATTATTTGATTCACTGCGCAACTTTATTTAAAATTAACAATTGAAAATATAAGGAAATAGGGGCATGCTACTTAGAAGCCTATATATCAGGCATTTAAGCAGCTATAGACCCCCAAGACCCACCATTGGAAAGGAAATTGCCTAGCCTTTCTAATGGTATAAGTCTTGGGGATCTGGAGAAAAAGATAAAAAATTAAAAAATAAATATATTTTATTTTTTTTAAAAAAGCTCAAATCCAGCTTACCACCCAGATGGGAAATGGTTTAGCAGTCAAAGGGTTAAGTCCATCTTAAAGGTAATTTTGTTTTCATTGTTATATAAAATACTTTAATTTTTGAAGATTGGTTCATAATTTGTATAAAATGCTAACGGTACTTCTGTTGCCACTGTCCTCCAAATGTGTGTTCCCAATAATTACCCCATTATCCCCTCTGGGTTTCTTGCAGGACTGTATGCATTGTGCAGCTAAATCAGAGCCAATATCAGAGTAACCATATAATAATTAATAGCAATCCATGTATGTAATACAGAAATATAAATGGGTATTCAACCAAATGTCTGTCTATCCAATATCATCAATGCACCATTGTCACAATCACAACTATACTGTTGTCTTGCTAACAATACAATAGCTACAGGTGTAACACATTAAAGGTTTAAGCTTACTGAAAAGTTTAGACTTAGGGCAAGGGTGGAACTAGCGCTGGAGCAACAGGTACAGTGTCACCAGGACCCATAGCAGCAGGGCCCTCTGTTGAGTAGGTCTGCTACTGGCTTAGGGTTTGCCTTGTTGAGTGTTTTGGTTATTTAGTTAAGATTCGCCTTAGAGTTAGGTTGGAATCAAGAGGGTTAACCCCTTGGATGTCAGAGTGGTGCACCACATTGTGAAGCAATGCCTTCCACATGTCTACAACTAAAATACATTCATCATGGTCAAATAGCAACATTTTTGTGGTTGTGATACTATCACCCTGCCTATAATACATACAATGATGTATAATATTATGCAGGTAATAGTACTCAATTAGTTGTATTACCAAAAGCCTGTTTTTTTTATACCCAAAAGAAATAGTCCTAATTTTGTGTGACAATTGCAGCTGAGAGGTGAGAATCACTGGCATTAAACTTACCTTAATTAGAAAAGAGAAACAAGTGATATGTGATAGACCATTCCAACTTGGTATGGGACCAAAACATTTTTCCACCAAAAAATACCCGAAAAAGTGACCATAATTTAAAGTTAAAGGGTAACAGATTGAAAGTAATATGCAAAAGCAATACTTTAAAGAAAGGGCTGTTGATAACTGAGTTCATTCATTAGCAAATGTTGCAGGGTCAAATACAGCAAAAGATTTTGTGGACTACTTGGCTATGCATAGAGTTATCATTAAATGTATTTTTCATTCTAAAAAAAATAGGCAAGAGTACTTCAATTCCTCCTAAGCCTCCATCCTGGAAGTGGTCCAGCACAGGTGTGAGAGTTCTGGAATTATATGATTTCCTTATGCTGCAGTACCTCGCTTAAAGGGGCAGTATAATCAAAATTAAACTTTTATTATTTACGCAGATCTTGACATTTTAAACAATTTTCCATTTAACTTCTGTTATCTTATTTCTTAGTTTTCTTGGTATTCTTTGTTGAAAAAAATTGCTAGATAGGCAAAAGAGCAGCACTGCTGTGAGATAAATAGTGATTGGTGGTGACAGACACATGGCTATTGTCATTGGCTTAACATATGTGTTCAGCTAGCTCCCAGTAGGGAATTGCTGATCCCCTAAGTATATCAAGTGAATGGAGCACTTTTGATAAAAGAAATAAACTGGAAGGTTGTTTAAAGTCATGTATTCTATCCGAATCAAGAACCTTATACTAAGGCTGGGTAATGTAATGTTTATGGGATCTTGCATTACCTGAAGGTGTGTGATAGCTGGTAGTTTCTGGGGTGATAGGTTTTCCCTTTTTGTGCTGCTGAAGGGACATAAATATGCTAAAAAAACATTTGTGTTAGAACCTTTTACTATTGCTTGCATATAACAATGTGTTTATCTCATGAAAATTGTTTAAATTCATAGTTAAAGTCAGATCCAGTGCAACAATACACTACTGAGACATATATGAACGCATCCAAGAGCCAATGACAAGAAACATGTACGTGTATCCATCAGTCACTAGCTAGCGTCCAGCAGTGCATTACTGCTCCTGCGCCTCTGTTTTTTGGTTTGTTTATTAAGAATGGAAACAAAGATGACAGTAAAAAAGGAAATGTGATAATATAGGTCAATTAAAAAATGCTCTTATAATGAAATAATCTGTCTGAAACAAGAAAGTTTAATATTGACTTTGATGTCCCTTTAAGGGATTTTGCTCTATGAATGTGCTGTGATGTCCCTTGTGTGGTTTGGAGTTCCTGTGGGATCCTATGCTGGGTGATAGCCCATAGTGCTGTAATGCATTGAGGCTTAGGGGTTGGTAGCAGTAACAGATAGTGTGGGCTATTTGGTTTGGGGATCTAAGGGTATAAGAGGTTAATTGTGGTGAGACAATAAGGAATTATTTGAGTCTGGGGTAAGCTGGAGGTAGTTGGGTAAATGCAGAGGTGGCTTGTGGGGAGTTTACAACATAACTTCTTATCCTGGTGATTACAGATCTATAAGGAATTATCCTGTGTGTAGTGACTGCGGTACATATCATATAATTAACATAGATGTATTTAATTTGGGGGATACGTTGAACTGAAGCGTTATTTCTAGGCCGTTTTCTCTGCATACACATATCAGAGCAGAAGTAATTGGTTTGCTTTTTTTATGCCCCCTCCCATAATCAGAGAAATCGTGATCAGGTACGTATCTCCCAGAACTGCTTCCCTGGGAATGGCTGCTGGCTGCTGGCTGCTGAGGCTTCTCTGCTTGGGAAAAGAAATGCTGAAATGTCGATAGGAGGTTTTGGTTGTGGCTGCTGCCTGAGATTGTGATCACAGAGCTGCACACACAGATACCGCACGTAATAGGACCTACTACACACAGCAGATGATGAGCAGAGCCGTGCCAAATGCTCTCCACAAGGCAAGGAGGTCAAGTTGAGAAATCATTGAGATTTTGACAGCAGAGACTGATCTCGGCTCTATTTATGGACGGAACAAAGGCAAAAAAACTGAACTTTTAAAGATCTGGATCTGTGATTATTATTTTTATATATATATATATATATTTATTTCTTTTTTTCAATGGAAACGCATTCAGCACTCAGAGTCTGTTGATGCTGGGACACTCCACGCATGCGTGTCTGTTTTGGAATTGTCGTTTTGGGCATACTTAGTTACATTCCTGGAATCTTCTTATATCATTACTATATATAAATATTTTTTTGGAAAATTATTGCTTCATTATGTGGTGGTTACAAGACAGAAGGTGCTTTGGGATTTTATCGTTTCCTATGATGGTGGCCATGGTTTGCTGCGCTCAAAGGTGAGATGATGGAGATGGATTCTTCATTATTTTATTGGCATGATCCGGTGGTTGGGGAGGTGTGTTTTGTTGTACTTTGTGTTGCCTGATTGTCTTTATGCTGAAACAGTCTATGCTTTTCTCCCTCTCAGTGTTAATGAGCCCAGCAACATGTCATATGTGAAAGAAACAGTGGATAGATTGCTCAAAGGATATGACATCCGCTTGAGGCCGGACTTTGGAGGTAAAACATGCTCATACTTCTAATTTGGTGACAGTCACATTTCTTGGATGTGATGTTTAAGTTTTTAACCCCCCCTTGGCTGCCATATAGGACTGTAACGCATTGAGTTGTTGTCTTCTCTGACAGTCAAGTGGTTAACATATCTCTTAGCAACTGTTCATCCAAAATATGGTGTCTTTTCATTCCTCATGAAATATGCACATTGTGTTTAAATCACAGGCCCTCCTGTTGATGTTGGGATGAGAATAGATATAGCCAGCATAGACATGGTGTCAGAAGTCAACATGGTGAGTACACCCTATGAATGAAATCAGAGGACAAGTGCGCAGAGGGAATGAGCAATGTGTTGGCTTGTGGTTACCATGCAGACTTTCAGTTACTATGTGGAACTTTGTGTCAACTTGTGCAATAATACAGTAAATTAGAGCTGGTGCATTATTGACTATGTATTTAACTAGATTGCAGCTTTCATTTTGATGCTGGACAGTGTTTATCAATAGGTCTTTTAAATGTGTTTATGTAAAATTTTAAATATGAAATATCGCCATCTGCTGAGTGCTGCTTTTTATTACTTTTAATAGTACCTTGGATAGCTCCGTATATGTTTTCACAAGGTGTGTATCTCAAATGGATTAAATAACGTGTGTGTGTGTTTTTAATGCATTATAAAGTTGTTCCATATCGTATTTTGGATTTTCCCAAAAGTTGAAATTACAGGTATGAAGTTTTACTTTGTTCACTTGAGAAGTATCTGATGTATCCTTGATTTGTTGTTTACCAAACTCTATAGCTCTGGTGTACAATGAAAGCAGAAACTGTATCATTATATAACTTTTTCCTGTGTGTGTGTTTTTAAATAATGTTGCTTATCAATTAAATACAAATTTTCTTTTCACAAAGACATTCAAACTTCAACATTCAGCCTATTTTTAACATGATGCTAATTTAAGTAGGTTGATATTTTGTTGAGTACTTCTGATGGGCTATGAATGAAACATTTTACAAAGTTCCCTAAGAGTCTATTATCTAATGCTTTATTTAGTTTGGGATTCACACATAGTTGAAGTACTATACTGTAGTTACTATTCTGGGAGTATTATTTATTTATTTTCATTAAAGAGACTAAAATAAGTTATGCTTCCATGAGTTAATGTTTTAATTATTACCAATGCCTGTATTGTTTTTTTATTTTATTTTCATTGTCTAATATTTTAGTTATAGTATTATAATTTTATATCTATTTTACAGGTTTGTAAATGCAAACTCTCCTAGAATAAAGTGTAGATTAGCACTAGCTAATGAACAAAATATATAAATACATTAATAAATACATAGATTTTCTAGTTTGCTACCTGCAAGTTTATTTATAACTTGCTGATACACAAAACTGTAAAATTGATTTCTCTTTAATGTGTTTTAATTAACTTGTTATACCTGCTGCATCTAAACTTTCTTATTTACAAGTTTGTTTTGTTATTTTGGTAACCTGTACTTTAGTACAGAAATGTTCAGTAAAGGTGGGAGTACAATGGGCAAAATTAGCTATTGTAAATGAGAATATAAAGTTAATGGAGCTATCTGTAAACAATCAAATACACTCTAGTTGGTGAAAAATTATAATTGGGAACAACTTAAAGGGACAGTAAACTCAAAAAACAATGTTACATAATTCTGCACATAATTTTCTCTCTCAAAATGCCAAGCTTAGAATATTACGTGTGCTTTTACGTATTCCCTGTTAGAAGTCAATGGAGCAGAAAAAAAGTAGAAAAAAACCCCTTAATACCCTACTTGTGCACAAATATTCATAAATACATGCATTCAGGCATCAATGCATTCAGGCATCTATACGTGGTGAAGACGAATTGCTGAGGTTCAAACTGAGCATCAGAATGGGGAAGAAAGGAGATTTAAGTAACTTTGAACTGTGGCATGGTTGCTAGTGCCAGATGGGCTGGTCTGAGTATTTCAAAAACTTCTGATCTACTGGGATTTTCATATATATATATATATATATATATATATATATATATATCACATTACACTTGCCGGCCACTTTATTAGGTACTCCTTGCTAGTACCGGGTTGTACCCTCTTTTGCCGTCAGAACTGCCTTGATTATTCATGGCATAGATTCAACAAGGTTTTGGAAACATTCCTCATAGATTTTGGTGCATATTGACATGATAGCATCACACAGTTGCTGCAAATTTGTCGGCTGCACATCCATGATGCAAATCTCCTGTTCCACCACATCACAAAGGTGTTCTATTGGATTGAGATCTGGTGACTTTGAAGGCTGTTGGAGTACCGTGAACTTATTGTCATGTTCAAGAAACCAGTTTGAGATTATTTGAGCTTGTGACATGGTGCATTATCCTGCTGGAAGTAGCCATCAGAAGATGGGTACACTGTAGTCATAAAGGGATGGACATGGTCAGCAACAATACTCAGGTAGGCTGTGGCATTTATAGATGCTCAATTGGTGCTAAGGGGCCCAAAGTGTGCCAATAAAATATCCCCCACACAATTACACCACCACCATCTTCCTGAAAAGTTGAAACACGCCCAGATGAATTCATGCTTTCTTGTTTACACCAAATTCTTACCCTACCATCTGAATGTCACAGCTGAAATCGAGATTCATCAAACCAGGCAACGTTTTCCCAATCTTCTATTGTCCAATTTTGGCGAGCCTGTGTGAATTGTAGCTTCAGTTTCCTGTTCTTAGCTGACAGGAGTGGCACCCATTGTGGTCTTCTGCTGCTGTAGTGCATCTGCTTATAACGCACGTGTTGTGCATTCAGAGATGGTATTCTGCATACCTTGGTTGTAACGAGTGGTTATTTAAGTTACTGTTGCCTTTCTATCATCTCAAACCAGTCAGACTATTCTCTTCTGACCTCTGACATCAACAAGGCATTTTCATCCACACAACTGCAACTCACTGGATATTTTCTCTTTTTCAGACCATTCTCTGCAAACCCTAGAGATGGTTGTGTGTGAAAATCCTAGTAGATCAGAAGCTTTTGAAATACTCAGACCAGCCCATCTGGCACCAACAACCATGCCACCATTCAAAGTTACTTAAATCCCCTTTCTTCCCCATTCTGATGCTCAATTTGAACCTCAGCAAGTCATCTTCACCACGTATAGAAGCCTGAATGCATTGAGTTGCTGCCATGTGATTGGCTGATTAGCAATTTGTGTTACCAAGCAATTGAACAGGTGTACCTAATAAAGTGGCCGGTGTATGTATATGTGTGTGTGTGTATATATATATATATATATATATATATATATATGTCACAAGAAAGAAGTGTTCAATAAACTGCACAGTATGATATACAACTATTCGCAAGACTCAGCGTGATATGTATCTCCTTCTGTGATATGCGTGAAAGTTCACTTTGTAGTGCACACTTAGAAAACATACAAACAAGCAGAGGCGGATATCAATCCCCGGTGTTACTGACACTAGCGGTATGAGGTGGGACCTCCTAGAGCAGCCGTGCCCAAATACAGCAATTTGCTGCACCCACTCACCGCTCTTCTTGTGTCTCCAGCGGTGATCTCCGTGATCCCCTGGCTCTCTGCTTGTTCGATTACGGCGTCCCTCTGTGGTGCTGGGAGGTGTGTCTCCTCACGTGACCTCATCGCGGCCAATCAACTTGACTTACTGTTGTAACCAGGCAACAGCAGGAGTGAATCCACCGTGTCAACAGATAGTGCTGAGTCTGCGAGCTTCCCCTCGCACTTGGAATTCCTGGAGCAAGTTAGATTTCTGAAAAGTATTTTAATCCAAGGCAAAGTTTTAAAAGCAAAAAGTCTTTATTCAAATCCACGTATGGTAAAAGCACATGGGAGTACCAAAGTATATAAAAGATATACACACGAAAGCATAGGCTGACATGTTTTGGCCTGATGCCGTAGTCGTAGCTGGGATAATGCAAGCGTGTGAGACATTTAAAGAGACATCTGTTAAGTGATAGGCCACTGTTGACCAATCATAAACCTTAATTTTAAGTGCATGAAATCAAACAATTAACCCTTTAGTTACCAGATAAATACATAGTATGTATTGCACACAGGGTTTACTTATTTGTAAAGTGCATTTCTGACTGATAGTCATTCTTTATAATTTCTGATAGATAAGCAGAATAAATATATTGGCACAGAAAATATAACAAGGAGCGATAGGGAGGTTACATTTGAACAGAGATTGCAAGGGGCGATGTCAGATAAGCACAACATAGTAACATTTTTGTATTTGAGAAGGAAAAACATATAAATCAATTAAATCAAATAAATCATATAGCTCAATCCAACTAATAGCACATGCGGACATTTTCCCTTAAATGCAATGTGTTGCACATGTTAGTACCTTCACTTAAATCTTATGTAATATGCTACATTGTATAGGCTGACACTTTGGAAGCTATTTGTTACAAGATTGTTCATAGGGGTATCAGGATGACAGAGTAAATATTATACAAGATACATTGTTTCAGGTATACCCAAAATTGAGGGATAATCAAAATTTAAAGGGACAGTTAACACCAGAATATTTGTTGTTTTAAAAGATAGATAATCCCTTTATTACCCATTCCCCAGTTTTGCATAACCAACACAGTTATAATAATACACTTTTTACCTCTGTGATTAACTTGTATCTAAGCATCTTCTGACAAACCCCTGATCACATGACATTTTATTTATTATCTATTGACTTTCATTTTAGCCAATTAGTGCAGTGTCTGCCACAATCCACGGGCATGCTTACAATGTTATCTATAGGGTTTACCTGTACTAGCTCTCCCCTGCTGTGAAAAGCAAATACAAAGCATGTGATTAGAGGCGGCCTTCAAGGGCTTAGAAATTATCATATGAGCCTTCCTAGGTCTAGCTTTCAAGTAAGAATACCAAAAGAACAAAGAAAAATTGGTGATAAGTAAATTGGAAAGTTGTTTAAAATTACATGCCCTATTTGAAACATGAAAGTTTTTTTTGGACTTGACTGTCCCTTTAAGGATAGTAAAAAATTAAGAGATAGTAAAAAATGATGAAACTGGGATTTGAAACAGGGATAAAAAAAAAATTGAATGAGAGAAAGTTGTATACCTAGATATACATACAAATGCACATGTAAATCTATATATACTTGTAAATGGATGGTAGATGAATTGCTCATGGCATGATCCATGATTTTTACTATCTCTCAATTTTTTACTATCCTTAAATTTTGATTATCCCTCAATTTTGGGTATACCTGAAACAATGTATCTTGTATAATATTTACTCTGTCATCCTGATACCCCTATGAACAATCTTGTAACAAATAGCTTCCAAAGTGTCAGCCTATACAATGTAGCATATTACATAAGATTTAAGTGAAGGTACTAACATGTGCAACACATTGCATTTAAGGGAAAATTTCCGCATGTGCTATTAGTTGGATTGAGCTATATGATTTATTTGATTTAATTGATTTATATGTTTTTCCTTCTCAAATACAAAAATGTTACTATGTTGTGCTTATCTGACATCGCCCCTTACAATCTCTGTTCAAATGTAACCTCCCTATCGCTCCTTGTTATATTTTCTGTGCCAATATATTTATTCTGCTTATCTATCAGAAATTATAAAGAATGACTATCAGTCAGAAATGCACTTTACAAATAAGTAAACCCTGTGTGCAATACAAACTATATATTTATCTGGTAACTAACGGGTTAATTGTTTGATTTCATGCACTTAAAATTAAGGTTTATGATTGGTCAACAGTGGCCTATCACTTAACAAATGTCTCTTTAAATTTCTCACACGCTTGCATTATCCCAGCTACGACTACGGCATCAGGCCGAAACATGTCAGCCTATGCTTTTATGTGCTTTGGTACTCCCATGTGCTTTTACCATACGTGGATTTGAATAAAGACTTTTTGCTTTTAAAACTTCGCCTTGGATCAAAATACTTTTCAGAAAAAAAAAATAAAAAAAAAATTATATATATATATATATATATATATATATATATATATATATATATATATATATATATATATATATATATATATATATACATATACACACAGTTGCAAGAAAAAGTATGTGAACCCTTTGGAATGATATGGATTTCTGCACAAATTGGTCATAAAATGTGATCTGATCATCATCTGAGTCACAACAATAGACAATCACAGTCTGCTTAAACTAATATCACACAAAGAATGAAATGTTGCCATGTTTTTATTGAACACACCATGTAAACATTCACCGCGCAGGAGGAAAAAGTATATGAACCCTTGGGTTTAATAACTGGTTGGACCTCCTTTGGCAGCAATAACTTCAACCAAATGTTTCCTGTAGTTGCAGATCAGACGTGCACAACAGTCAGGAGTAATTCTTGACCATTCCTCTTTACAGAACTGTTAGTTCAGCAATATTCTTGGGATGTCTGGTGTGAATCGCTTTCTTGAGGTCATGCCACAGCATCTCAATCGGGTTGAGGTCAGGACTCTGACTGGGCCACTTCAGATGGCGTATTTTCTTCTGTTTAAGCCATTCTGTTGTTGATTTACTTCTATGCTTTGGGTCATTGTCCTGATGCAACACTCATCTTCTGTTGAGCTTCAGCTGGTAGACAGATGGCCTTAAGTTCTCCTGCAAAATGTCTTGATAAACTTGGGAATTCATTTTTCCTTCGATGATAGCAATCCGTCCAGGCCCTGACGCAGCAAAGCAGCCCCAAACCATGATGCCCCCAACACCATACTTCACAGTTGGGGTGAGGTTTTGATGTTGGTGTGCTGTGCCTCTTTTTCGCCACACATAGTGTTGTGTGTTTCTTCCAAACAACTCAACTTTGGTTTCATCTGTCCACAGAATATTGTGCCAGTACTGCTGTGGAACATCCAGGTGCTCTTGTGCAAACTGTAAACGTGCAGCAATGTTTTGTTTGGACAGCAGTGGCTTCCTTTCTGGTATCCTCCCATGAAATCCATTCTTGTTTAGTGTTTTACGTATTGTAGATTTGCTAACAGGGATGTTAGCATTTGCCAGTGACTTTTGTAAGTCTTTAGCTGACACTCTAGGATTCTTCTTCACCTCATTGAGCAGTCTGCGCTGTGCTCTTGCAGTCATCTTTATAGGACGGACACTTCTAGGGAGAGTAGCAGCAGTGCTGAACTTTCTCCATTTATAGACAATTTGTCTTACTGTGGACTGATGAACAGCAATGCTTTTGGAGATACTTTTATAACCCTTTCCAGCTTTATGCAAGTCAACAATTCTTAATCGTAAGTCTTCTGAGAGCTCGTTTGTGCGAGGCATCATTCACATCAGGCAATGCTTCTTGTGAAAAGCAAACCCAGAACTGGTGTGTGTTTTTTATAGGGCAAGGCAGCTGTAACCAACACCTTCAATCTCATCTCATTGATTGGACTCCAGTTGGCTGACATCTCACTCCCATTAGCTCTTGAAGATGTCATTAGTCTAGGGGTTCACATACTTTTTCCACCTGCACTGTGAATGTTTACATGGTGTGTTCAATAAAAACATGGCAACATTTCATTCTTTGTGTGTTATTAGTTTAAGCAGACTGTGATTGTCTATTGTTGTGACTTAGATGATGATCAGATCACATTTTATGACCAATTTGCGCAGAAATCCATATCATTCCAAAGGGTTCACATACTTTTTCTTGCAACTGTATATAGTGCGTGTGTGTGTGTATGTATATATGTGTGTGTGTGTGTATGTGTATATATATATGTGTAAACAAAGTCAGATGCACTCTCAGGTCTTTTCAATAGATTCTTTAAAGGAATGTTTTCGGGGTTCACCCCTTCATCAGCATCAACAAATAAACAAATATCACACAATTTATAGTGTTTCAAACAGTGTCTCACCAAACAAGTGTTACTCCCAAAAGTGCGCCAAAATATCGAGTGTGGAATGCATCATGCGTTCCACTGTGATCATGTCTACCGGAAGTGATGTCACTTCCGGTTTCGCGGCATGACAAAAACATGTAAGCAATGTTGTTTATTTCGTTTTTATATATTCATTATAACACAATCTAGTGTGTGCACAAAATTACCTTATAGGTATATGAAAATACTGCCATAAATCGCTATGTTATTAGCTCTCATCGGCAGGTTAAGTATAGTAGTGTATACTTAACCTGCCGATCAGAGCTAATAACATAGGGATTTATGGCCCATGTACACGGGCTTTATGACTAGTATTATATATTACACACTCTTTATACATAAGTACAAAAGTAAGCCTATGTCCACACTTTTGCCATTATTAATAAATCTTTGGGGGGGCGTGGGTTTAATATCACATCTTTATACATATTGATCCCCAATACATTTTTTACCTCAACCCCCCTCATGGTTTTACGACAGCCCCTCCTCTCCCTGCACGCAGACCTTTTGTAAAAACTTCCTTTCCGTTTAAACACCCTGTGCTTTAAGACATAATCTGTAAATTCAATTGAAATGGACAGTATTGGTTCAGACTTGAGAAAGGGAGGAGTCTCCCAAAAGTGTCTACTTATATAGTTAGTCCAATTAAAAAGTATCATTGCTCTATTGCAATACCTAAAATAATAAATTATAAATGCTATTATTTTTTTACAGCAGATAGGAGAAAATTCCCAAAAGTGTCTACTTATATAGTTAGTCCAATTAAAAAGTATCATTGCTCTATTGCAATACCTAAAATAATAAATTATAAATGCTATTATTTTTTTACAGCAGATAGGAGAAAATAACAGTTTAAAAACACTCTGATAATTATAAGTTTGTTTAGCTAGAGACAAAGAGAGAGAAAAAAGAGAGAGAGAAAAAGGGAGAAAAAGAGAGAGAGAGAGAATTGTGTAACCCATTTACAAATCTAGAGAAGTCAGAAGACTTGCTTTTCCCACAGAAACTCTCTGAATACATTGTTTCCAATGCAGCAAAGAATTCTGGGTAAGATATGCAAATTAGATTCACAACTCACTTTTTTACTTTTAGCCTGCTTTTTAAGGCAGAATTCCCTTTACACGCCATAGCATTGCCGTAAATTTTAATTGTTGTTGTATTTTGCCCAGAAATTAACTTTACCCAGCAGTGATTTAACCTACTCCCAGGTGATGAATGGCAAAAACCATGAAACAGCTGTCCTGAGATTGTTCTGAATCACTGTACTAACCCTAGCTAAGCATAAAAGCTGTGTAATACGGTGATGCTATGGCGTAAAGGGAAGTCTGCCTTAAAAAGCAGGCTAAAAGTAAAAAAGTGAGTCATTGTGAACCTCATTTGCATATCTTACCCAGAATCCTTTGCTGCATTGGAAAAAATGTATTCAGAGAGTTTCTGTGGGAAAAGCAAGTCTTCTGACTTGTCTAGATTTGTAAATGGGTTACACAAGGAGTCATTTTTTTTTCCCTACATTTTGTATTTAGTGGAGGAATTTAAACTCCCTTTTCGCCTCCACACAATTTTAGTATGTGTATGTGTGTGTATATATATATATATATATATATATATATGTATATATATATATATATATATATATATATATATATATATATATATATATATATATATATATATATATATATTCAAGCAATTTCCAGCTCTCTCTTTCTCTCTCTTTCTCTCTCAGGTGGTTGTCTGAATGTTAGGTGGGGGTTGTGGATTATTTTGAGTGTGGGAACCTCTGTAGTGGCTCCCGTTTGGTGTCAATAAAGGATTACATTTTATGCTCCATGAATGCTGGCCGTTTTTTCTTTTTTAGGAAAAGGTTACTAGTCCACTCCATGTTAAATATAGGAAAAAGTCAAATTACTAAGTCGTCTGCTGCAATTTCTAAGTTGTCCGGGACCACTGGAAAATATATATCCAGGCTTAAAATTTCAAGTACTAAGCTACTAGCCAGGCCAAAATGTTACTTGCCATTGATTCCACCCATCACCCGCCCATACCACAACCACTACCCCACACTCTGTTTTCATATGTTTAGCCATTCTGAAACACAATATTGTGTAGTAATTTTTAATATTTGTTATTTTAAACCATAAAAATTAAGTCCTTTTAATACAGTTATTAAAAATACATACATTTGCTGTCCATTTGGCAGAATCTCTCTTTCACATGATTCTAAGCTGTTAAACCAGGGAAGGCTTAATCTAAGGCTGCAGGAAAACATGAAACATTATTTAATGTTCAATTTGCTTTTTTTTAAAAAATATTTTATTGAGATATTAGACAATTACAATACAAGACTTTTGTCCAGTTACAATAACAGTGGCTGTATATAGTAAATGGAGGTTGATACAGTACAAAATAAGCCATACAATAAATTTGTGAACCTTATGATATGTACGTCTGTGATGATTCCTTTGAAGGGAATAGGGAAAACATTAATGAATTAGCACCTGATAAAAAAAACCTCTAAATATGAGAATCTATGACTATGTATCAGAATATGAGCAAACATTTTCAATTATAGGCACACTAAGGATATATCTATAAATAAACCAATTTTTTTGATAGGGTCAACATTTAGTATGTAATAGTTAATAAAATAGATAAGAAATTGGGGGAATATCAGCAGGCAAGAGCTGCTCAAAAGTTAAAATGAAGGGGGGAGGGGGGAGAGGGGCGGTTTCGGGGGTTGTTAATGTGATTATTATAATGAGGCTTCTAAACAGGCAGTTTTCTCTTGGAGTCAATATACAACCAATGACGTGCATAATTTAGAAAGCTAACACACATTTAAGTGACACAACATAAGCAACCGTAGATTATAGAGAATGTTCAACACTATAAACTGTTGTCTAAAATATGAGATACATATAATCAATATATAGCCACATGAGTCATTGCTTAGGAGATGTTAATGGTAAGCACATTTATGAAGTGCGGTAGACATCTAGTGTGATAGCCCGATATATAATTCTGAAGGAACATATACAAAGATGACAATAAGTCAATGAGCAAATGGACGTAACTAAAACCTCAGCTATTCTGGTATATGTTCCTCAATTTTTTTTTTTTTTATATATAACATTGCATGGGTAGTAACCTGGACAACTAAACATGGGTGACCTTTTAGCTTGATAAAGGGGACAATCATTTGAAGTAGCTGATTTTGCGTGTGGAAACTAACACCTATACTGATCTTGTAAATACTGCAGTATTTGTTAAAGAAAACTATATAATCAAGATGTAGTGGCAGTAGAGGAGAAAGTGTCCGTGCAGTTACTTTGAATACAAAAAACAAAATTGGTACTGATGACCAATCAGCCTTCTCTATTTTAAATAGTGCTTCCTATCACCTAATTTTATAGTAACCCCAGACCTCAAATCAGCCAGCCATACCAGGGCCCAATTTGTTTCACATAAGCCGTACTCCTGCTTACAATGGCTCTGCCTCTCCATGTCACCCATGCTTCTTCTCAGCGCCTCCACACTGCAACTGAGACCCACTTTCATGGTAACACTCCACCTTCAAGCCAATGCTCCATCTTATATATATATATATATATATATATATATATATATATATATATATATATATATATATATATATATATGTGTGTGTGTGTTTTAAGCTCTTGTTAACGTGAAAATATTATTTCAGTGCATCAACTGGATGATGCATGTCTACTATAGAATATTTTGTGAAATAGTGATCATATGTAAGAATATTTGGATAACAAAATAACAAGAGTATTGCATTGGGCTATGATACATTTTTTATTGGACTGACTATGCATTTATAAGTTGACAAGCTTTCGGAAGTATTCCTTCCTTTTTTAAGTCTGAAGCAATACTGACTAATTCAATGGAATTCCATTGAATTGGTCAGTTTTGCTTCAGACTTTAAAATGGAAGGAATACTTCCGAAAGCTTGTCAACTTATAAATGCATAGTCAGTCCAATAAAAAAAGTATCATTGCTCAATGCAATACTCTTGTTATGATGTTATCTAAATCACTGGACTAACACGGCTACTCCAATTAACGTAAGAATATTAGAAATTATGTATTTTTACGATATGTATTTGGACAAATAACCATCAATAACTGAATGTAGATAATTTAGAAACATGCAATGTGTTATTTAAGGAAAATTTGTCAGATCTGTCTTTGCACACAAACAAGACAGAAGAACAGTTGGAAACTTGTCTTGAGTTCATTCTTCATTAATGAAACTCAGCTTGCCAGATAATAGTTCATGGTAAAAGCTGGACTGAAGGCTAGCGCCCTAGAATATTTATTAATAGACATGAAGGAAGTGCATTTGGTTTTCTGTCTTAATCATCTTAAAGTGCTAGACTTTTAAGGCTTTTTTTTACCCCATAAATCTGTCTGTTCTTCCAGATCCTTCTTTCAAGTTACCTGAAAATCTTTTGTGAAGGCAACCAACATTTTACACCATGTAAAATATTGCTTGTACATGATCATTAAACAGTTTGATCTATAAAGGGACAAAATTTACGCTTGAAGACCCACAATATATTTTTCCCCCATATACATATTTTACATCATATGATGAGTTTGCTTTTTTCTTTGGTATCTTGTGTTTTTTTTAGCGTATTCTTATTATGCCTATGTCACCCCGACTAGAGAGCACCATCCTCCTTTACTTTTCATATTTTTATATAACTGAATTTTCAGCTACTGCTTTCAATGATTAGAATATTCCTCTTTTTTCCTTTATGTAAATGTTAAGTGGAGCCCTAATTTATTGTGCACCTGCAAATAGGCAAATTTGCCCGTTTACAGGCACGCAATAAATAACCAGCCATTACAAGCGTCTCACGGCATGAGAACGCAGCTGCCATTGAGTGCAAAGCTTCCATGCAATGCGAGGTCGCATTCACATTGCGGGCCACTTTTAATACCAGCACACAAGTGCATGGGCTGGTATCATGAGTGGAGCGCAAACATTTAAAAAGGATAATTGTTTGTATTTCTGTTTCAACAACTGGGATTACCATGGCACATTTATGTTTGAATAGTTGAAAAGTGTGTCATTCATCCTAATGAAAATTATGCTTTTAATAAATGTAAAGCATTTACAGCATATCAGTGTGTTATAAATATAATAGTTTTTTTAACCCCTTAACAACAAGCGCCGTACCCTGTACAATGCTGGTTGTTAAGCCCTTAAGCACCAACGTCATACCCCATACGACGCTGCTGTCCTGGGCCTCTCTCTGCCGCAAGCTCGCTAAAACGAGCGAGAAAGAGCTATTTCTGCACGCCCCATGAGTGGGGCAATGCAGAAATAGACGGGCAGAGTTACCGATGCAGAAAGGGCCACTTTGTGGCCCTCTCTGCATCAGGCAGCGGTGGTGCTGATCGTTTGTGGGTGGAAGGGTAAGGTAGTAGGCGGTTGGGTGGCCCATCGCTGGAGGTGGCGGAACCCCTACGCTACAGAAAAAAAACACCCAGAGAGGCAGGGATGGGGAGGAGGGAAAGGGGGATCATACTGAGGGATGAGATATGAGGGTGGGAAATTGATCTGGGAGGGTGAGGGGGTAAATGAGGTGGGGCAGCTATACTACATTTAAAAAAAAATTTTTTTTTAATTTTATAAACTAAAGTTGGCAAATTTGGCAAAAAAAATTTGGTACTTGTAGACAGCTACCAGTTTTTTAGATGGTGGCTAATAGGTAGAGGGGGAGAATTAGAGCTGTTTGGGGGGTATTTTCATACTGACAGACTTTATGCCAGTACTTAAGATGGGGTGACCATTGGGGGCTGGGGGAGGGAAGAGAGCTGTTTGAGAGGGGTAAGGGAGGGATCAGGGGGTGGGATGTGTCAGTTGGGAGGGAAATCTATACACTAAAGCTAAAATTAACCCTACAAGCTACCTAATTAACCCCTTCACTGCTGGGCATAATACAAGTGTGGTGCGCAGCTGCAATTAGCAGCCTTCTAATTACCAAAAAGCAATGCCAAAGCCATATATGTCTGCTATTTCTGAACAAAAGGGATCCCAGAGAAGCATTTACAACCATGTGTACCATGATTGCACAAGCTGTTTGTAAATATTTTCAATCATTGGCATAGTTATCATACGAATACATTAATCACAACAACCAGTTGCTTCTTGTGTTTTTTTTTTTTAACCTTTTAATGCCGTTAAGACGTTCTATTTCGTCCTAACCGGGCTGGGTTTTAGCACCGTTAGGACGGAATAGAACGTCTTAGCCGTTTAGCCAATGGTGCTTCCAGGATGGGATGGAGGGGGTGCCTAGCATCATAGAGATGTCCCCCTGACCCGATCCCATCATTGAAATCTTGCGATCGCGGAACGTTGTTCCGATGTAGACAAATTGACCGTCATGAAAGGGTTAACCAATCTCTCATGCAACATGATTTTGAAAGCAACCCATAATGCTAATGTTTAAATCTAAAATGCATTGCAAAAACTGATAGGGGACACGTTTCCAATGTGCCTAAAACATTTAAAATTGAATGGAAGCAACAAGAACAAGTATTAGTAGTATCTCACATAATGTCCTTTGTTGATATTTTTCTAATGGGAAAGTAAATATATACTTTTAAAAGTTCTTGTAATTTACTGTGTTTTATAATGCTCTGTAATCAACCATTTTATTTTAAACAGTTTAGTTAATTTAAAGGGACAAAAAAAAGCAAAATTTAATTCTATGCTTTATCTCAATGATGAAAGTTTAATATAAAAAAAAATCCAATTCTCTTCTATCTAATTTTCTTCATTTTCTTAATATCCTTTGTTGAAAGCATACCTAGGTAAGTTTGGGAGCAGCAGTGCACTACTGGGAGGTAACTGCTGATAAAGAAATGCACATATATGCATTGTGTTGTTGGCTCACCAGATGTGTCCAGCTAGTGCCCAGTAATGCATCATTGCTCCTCAACAAAGGATTCCAAGATAAGGAAGCAAATTTGATAAATGAAGTAAGCATTTGAATACTTAAAATCAGTCAAATTACTTAATATAGTACACTATAAGCACTTACATGTTTATATATAGATATGATGTTATGGCATTATGTATTTTACAACTTGTATTATCCGAAAAATAATAAAAAAAAAAAAAACTTTATTTCAAAATATAAAAAAAAATGAGTGTGCAAATTTAAAAACAGTGGTCAATCCTATACAGTATATAATTGTCAATACTTTATTATGGGGTTTCCATAAGTGGATAATACCCTTACATCATATTTGGTATTTATTATTTGAACTTAATAATTCCTTGTATTACTTTTTTTTTTATTTTTTTTATTTATATATATATATATATATATATATATATATATATATATATATATATATATATATATATATTGGGCTACCTGCTACAAATATTATCTAAAGGGATATTATATATCCATGAAAGGGCAAGAATATGTTATTCCTCTAAGGATATATGTTATTACTGATGTGTGTGTTGTAATATATATTTGCTATTATTTTTATTTTAAATGCATATTTTATCACCATTATGTCTATTCATTATGTTAAACGTTAGTTTAACCAGCTTAGGAAGACCATATATCTTTCTTGTTCCTTGTTTTATGACTTTATTTCACTACATGGATACCTGTCTTATCTCTATAATTCTGAACTTTCCCTGTGTTTTTTGCCTGAACGACCCTTAGCTCAAATGTCCATAGATAACCCCTCCCTTAACTTTTTTTGCAGGCCCATCTGACACTAATATATCTCTCTCCCTCAGACTGAATTTTAAGTGTGTCTGCCCCAGTATTCCTAGTGAATTACAGACCTGAATATCTCAGCTGTAACACTACTCTCTGCAAACAGGTAGCCTTTGGAACATAGTTACCCACCCCAAGATCATTTCCTTATTTATAGATAGTCTCATACTCCACTTTCATTCTCCCAAAATGACAGCTGCAAACACTGATCAGCACATCCTTTCATTCACTTAACCCTTTATAATACTTACTCTCTCTCCCTACAAATAGCTATATATCACACATCAATAGTATATACTTTTATTTCTTTAAAAGTTTGTAATAATTTTGTTTTATTTTCATCTACACACCTCATACCACTAACATGAATCCAAATATGACCATACTGTTATTTGTGTTAACCCTTTTCTCACTCAAATTTTGTTCACATCACTACTGCCATAAGCACACACCTCAAACTGGAAAACAAATTATCATACACCATGGCCTGCTCTGTTGCTTTAACTTATCTGCTGAGTGCTGGTGGAGAGTTATAAAAAATAACCCTCCTACCCCCACCTCACAAAACTATAACTATATGGCAAAACAAAAACTATGTCCAAATTCCTATTCCTTATGTTACTTGCCCTTGCAAATGATGTAGAGTTTAACCCTGGTCCCCCAAAAAATTCCATTCCTAGCCTTCCTGCTAAAAAATTAATCTCCTTTGTGCACTGTAATAATCGCAACTTACTAACAAAAATCGATGCACTATAAGCTTGTTGTTTACAATAAAAGCCAAAAATCATTGTGATCTCTGAATCGTGGCTAGCCACAAAAATACCTGACTCTGCCATTGCAATACATGGGTATTCATGCCATAGAAATGACAGAGCAAAGAGAGGAGGCAGCATTGTATCTATGTTGACAATTCCACAAAGTACACCCCCCTTACAATAATCTAGCTCTCTTGCCACCTTTGATTTCCTTTCTGGCACAATTGAGATCCTGTGCAGTAAATCAATCATTGTTGCAGGAATCTACCACCCACCTAGCTCCCCTGTTCATTCCCTTTCAGAAATAGCCCATCTCCTTAGTGAAACCATAGCTCAAAACCCAAAATGTGAAGTTTTGGTTTTTGGAGATTTTAATATTGATTGGCTGAATCCAAAAAATAATAGCTGTTTCTCTGTGTTTAAGTCTTTGCAGCTAACGCAATTAATCTCCTCCCCAACTCGCATAAACATCAAAAGCCATAATCACACCCTGCTCGATTGGATTCTTTCCACCTCTCCTGACCGACTCCAGGAGGGCAGGTGTTCTCCCTAACAATTTCAGTGACCACTACTTGGTGTACTGTGTGCGCAAAATAAAGGCAACTAAAACCTCTCCCAAGGTTAAAATCACCAGGTCCTTCAAAAAATTTCATCTTCAATAATTTCTAAATGACATCAAGAACCTCCCCTGGCACAGATTAAACCTAATCCCAGATCTTGACTCTGCAGTTGAATTCTTTCAGTCCGAACTCCTACAAGTTTGGAATTTACATGCCCCGCTGCGTAAGGTGAGAGTAAAAGGAGCACACTTGAATTGGATCACAGCTGACCTCATTCAAATGTACCAAATTCGAGATTCATTGTGGTCAAAGTTCAAGCATACTGGCTCTATGAACGATCACTGTGTATATAGACAATGGCGAAATATATGCACTAAACAAACAAAATAGGCCAAGGCCCAATATTTCTGTGAAAATCTGAACAATAACATTTCAAACCCTAGAAAGTTTTGGAAACTCATAAATAACTTACAAACTCCACCAATCCACTCCCAACCCTCCACTGTCAATGTGGACAACCAAACCCTGCAACTCCCCTTAGAAGTAGCAAATGCCTTTAACAATTATTTGGTCGGATGCTCCACCACCCTGATTGATAAACTAATAAATGGCATGCATCCTGAAAAAACAAATGTGGATCAGGCCCCACTAAATCAGCAAAGACCCAATATAGAGAAGTTCAATTTTAGACCTGTACCCATCAATGTCATTAAGAAACACATTAATAACCTAAAAATGAAAAAACAGTCTGGACCTGATCAAATCCCAGCAATGCTGTTTAAGCTTAGTGTGCCAGCAATTGCTAAACCTGTCACAACCCTAATTAACGAATCCTTGGTGTCTGGATACATACCAAAACTTTGGAAGACTGCAAGAGTAGTGCCTATCCATAAAAGTGGGGAGATAACCTTGGTTTATAACTATCGCCCAATATCATTGCTCCCAGTATTGTCAAAAATCGTAGACAATACGATTTTTGACAATGCGCCATTATGTGAATATTACCAACAATCTAACTATCTAACCCCTGATCAACCAGGTTTTCGTACAAATCACTCCACTACAACTGCCCTCCTAAGTTTGCAACGACATCCAAACTGGAATGGAACATGGAGGCCTAACTGGAACTTTGATACAGTAGACCACGACATACTACTGCTCAAACTAAAAAAACTCAGGTATTGGTAATCATTCGCTAACCTGGTTTTGATCATATGTATTGGATTTATCACAATATGTCTCCATTTCTGACAGCGACTCCCTCCCTCTCGCGGTCACGTGTGGTGTTTGTTCCCCAAGGTTCCATTCTCGGCCCCCTGCTATTCACATTATTTATAAATGATCTGCCTAATGTCTGCAAATCCTCAACTGTACACATGTATGCAGATGACACAGTAATCTATGCAAATAATTCCGATCTGCTGCAGCTTGAAGCAGTGCTCCAAGAGCAGTTCACAGAGGTGCAAAAAGTGGATCTCAAAAAACAAACTCTTCCTAAACACTGACAAAACTGTCACAATGATCTTTGGAATGGGACCTAAACTAAACAAACTACAAAAATCCCATCTATGCATCAAAATCAAATTGTACACTGACCGCAGTCCACTCTTTTAAATACTTGGGTATGTTGTTAGACCCCAATCTATCTTTTGGCCTCCACATAGAAAAACTTGCCTCTAAACTTTATCCAAAACTAGGTGCCCTGTACAGAAACAAATCTTGCCTCAGCCCTACAGTAAAGGAAAATATTGTACAGCAAATGCTGATGCCAATCGTGGATTATGGGGATGTAGTATATGCACCTGCATCGCAAACTCACCTTAATAAACTTAATACATTGTATAACTCGTTCTGCCGCTTTGTGCTACAATGTAACTACAGGACCCACCATTGTGACATGCTAAAAGAACTAAACTGGCTGTCGCTGGAATCCAGACGCACCCTCCATCTTTCCTGCCTTGTGTTTAAAAGCTTTTCTGGGAATCTCCCACCCTACCTGAGCAGTATGCTCTCACTGGTTATTCCCACCTCCTGTAACCTCTTTCTCTCAGTTCAACAATTTTCCTATCCTCAGAACTCTAGTTGATATTTATAACTGCTATGCACTATTTTTGTTAATGTATTACTGTATG